>NC_064293.1:10662691-10745665 GCF_019186545.1 Solanum stenotomum
GAGTGAAGAGAGAGAGAGAGGAAAATAAGAATATGGCAATATGTCTTTTAGATATTTAATAAAAAGCGACGGACATCGTCTCTAAGTCCGTCACTTTTTTTAAATATAGTTGACCAACATTTTGACCAAAAAGCGACGGACTAAGAGACACTGTCCGTCGCTTTTTAAAATAGTTGACTAGATATTTTGACCAAAAAGCGACGGACTAAGAGATGCAGTCCTTCGCTTTTTTTAAAATTAATTAATAAAATAAAATAAATTAAAAACGACGGACAACGTGGTTATTTTTTAATTTATATTTAATTATTTTTAATAAAAAGTGACGGACGGCGTCTCTATATATATTTAATAAATAATTATTAAATATATATATATTTAGCGCAAAAATCCGCGAAAAAAAGCGACAGACTAAGAGATGCCGTCCGTCGCTTTTTGTAAAATAATTTTAAAAAAAATTATTTTTATTAAAAAGCGATGGATAGTGTGGCAAAAGGCGTCGCTTTTTGGAGCGACGCCATCCGTCGCTTTTTGGAACGACGCCATCCGTCGCTTTTCTGTCCGTCGTTTTTAAGCAGTTTTTTAGTAGTGTCTCTTCCTTTCATAATTTATCTGGTGTTCTAGATATCTAGTGTGATTTGCATGTACTTGGGTACACAGACCCTCTCACTTGCCTCGCTCGCCCACCTCTTTCCCTCTCTCACTTGACTTTCTCCCTATATATCTATACTTCAAAGTGTATTTGATAAAAAATCATGTATCTAGGTGCATACGAATTGAAATCAGGTATGAAATTATTAATTTGTAAGACAATATGTTATTTTTCAAACTAAGGGTGAATTAGTAAATTGATAGGAATATTTGTGTAATTAGGTAGTTTTTCCTAAAATTAATTTACTTCCACCCGTTTTAATCTCTTTGTGTTATTTTTTTTTTACTAATCCGTTTTATAAAATAAATCTCTTTTATTTTTTGGACAATTCTTTAATTTTAACTTTCCACGAAAACTAGAGAGTTTTACGTGGATTAGATTTTAGTATATTCTTACTCCCAACATTCGTTGTTTCTGAAATTATACTTTGAAAGTTATGGGAATGTTTTTGAAATTACACTTCAATTATCAGATTGTTAATTGTATATTATTTCCACTGTTTTAATTTAATTATCTAGTTTTGATTTGGTATATAGTTTAAGAAAATAAATATGACTTTTTGAATTTTATAATTTTAATGTCCTTTAATTTTATCATTTTAAACAAGTCAATGATATGGATTTTAGTATATTCTTTAATGTTAAAATTAAGGAGTTGTCCGTTTTAAATGGTGTTAGATTATATGAAGTTCTTTTTTTGGAGCTAATCACAAAGATAACAATAGTGAATTATGTTATCTATGTAAGGTACACAGTTAAATTTAACACATTGTTTTTGATAAATCTGTAACGTTTAGGGTTAATTAAATGACTGAGATGAACATATTTTGTTATACATTAAAGATCATTTCAATTAAGTGAAATATATTAAGGATCAAAATGAACACTTTTGTTATACATTAAGAATCATTCTAATCGAGTTATATATTAAGAACCAAAATAAAGAAAAGATATAGAAGCAAAGGAAAAACAATTGGTACAACTACAATAACTATATATGCAACCAACAAGAAAAAGTAGAAAACATTCTCAATTATTAAAAAAAATACGTACAGATAAGGAACACAAGATATTAATCAACATTGTAGTTAAGAATTAAGTAGTGAGGATTATATTATTATTCAGTAAAATGACATGTATATATGTCTTGTCTTGGTAAAACGCAAAGTTAATTTTTTTTTTCTATTTGCTCAACTGCATGTTTTTTTTTTTTGTTAACTATACCTTCTCCTTTGCGTGGGATGTGAAATTCTGAGAATGCCTTGAAAAATAAGATGGAAGGAGAAAAAAAATGTCTTGTCTTATAATTCAGAGGTTGTTGCCTTGAAAGCAATGAACAATAAACTTAAAGAGCAAATAGCTTAATAATTAAGTAGTGCTTACATGGTGTATATGAAAATTGTATTCATAAAAATAGTGCATTTCACATTAAAAAGAGAGAGAGAGGGGGAAGATCAACAAACAAATATATGGACCTCACATGCTTGTTGAGTTGATCACCTTGTCAATTCTTTAGTTTTGTTTAGAAATAAAATGAAACTTTAAAGATAAATAAGAAATCAAAACAAAGAACAAACAAGTTCGGGTAGTTAGGGTTGTTCATGGTTATGATTAAAAAACTGAATCGAACCATAATTCGAACCAAATCGAGTGAAAAAACTAATATTTGGTTTGATTTGGTTAGGTTTGATTTTAAATTTTGAAAATCGATACTATTTGATTTGGTTTTGATTTACCAAAAAAGCAACAACAAAAACAACCAAATCAAACAGAGAAATTAGATATATAAATTTAATAATTATTTATATATTATTCATAAAAAAAATAGAAATATTTTGTTAAATTTTAATTAACTTAAGTCTTTAACTTTACCAATTTCTCATGCCCAACACTTAAATTTTAGTCCAGCTATTACAACCCTAAGTCCAATTCCATTAAAATCCATTACTTTAGTCTTTGCCTAATCTACCTCACATAAGATAGTCACACTTTTTCTTAATTGAATCACTTTGTTCGTGTAATAATAACTCTAGTATTACTTAATTGCTTAATAGAACCCACAATAGTTTTCATATGAATTGTTCATATACTAGGCATCTGTGTCTATCGAGATACATATGTCCTTAAAAAATTTATTTCTTTCAAACAAAAAAAAACCAGAAAAATCGAACCAAGCGAACCAAACCGATGATTATTTTTTTCGTTTGGTTTGATTTTAGAAATTTAAAAATCAACTAAATTGGTTTGATTTTAATTTTGATTTTAACCAATAATCGATCCAAACCGAACTACAAACACCCCTACCAGTAGTGGTTTTATTGAAAAGGTTTTATTTTGGGATATTCATGTTGTTAATGGAGTGTTATTATTTGTAGGAATAAAACAATTTAGGGAAGTATTTAGAAGAAGAATATGCCCAATTTTATATTAATATTCAATAATTAAATGTATTATACCCAGGGGCGGACCCACGTGGAGGTCAGGGGGTTCACCTGAACCCCCTCGTCGAAAAATTACACGGTATATATAAGGTCTATTTCTGATTTTATGAGTACATATATTAAAATGAACCCCCTCAAATATACAGAGAAGCATGGCTCAGTTGTTAAAGTGTTCTATTCATACCGAGAGGGTCTGGGTTCGATTCCCACTTGCAACATTTTTCCATTTGTTTTTTTTTTTCTTTGAAAGGTTGAATGGGCTCTTGCTTTGGGCTCAAATCCAACTCTATTTCATTGTTTTTGGAAGGCTGAATGGGCTCTGGTTTCGGGCTCAAATCCCAACTCAATGAAATGCCTCACTGTTTTTGGTTCAATGTAAAACTTTATTATTTTTGTTATCATTATTTTTGTCTCTATGCTATTTCTTTTTCTCAATTTATCTTTGTTTAAATTTATTAGACATATTTTAGATATTTTTGTCTTTTATTCTTCTTATTTATACTTCTCATTTTATTTCTACATAAGTCTCTTTTCATGTACTAACGATGAATTTTTATAAAATTTGAAATTGATTTACAAAAAATATTATATAAAATAAATTAAATTAAAGTTAATCAAATGAAGAAATTTAAAAGTCGTGTATAATCTTTTAATAAAATCTAATTAATTGATTTTCCCCCCTTAATTTTATAATATTTCTTTCTTGTTTTTTTTCAGTTCGATTTTAAAAAGATGAAATAAACTAAACTTATTTGTTCTATTCATCATTTGTCTTTTTCACGAATGACTAACCTAGTAAATTGAATTAAATGAACTAAAAAATCGACGATGTCAATTATTTATCTTATGAATATATATTAGAGAAAATACATAGAAACCCCCCTAAACTATGACCCTTTTTTGAAAAAGACACTTAAACGGTCCTAATACACCCCTAAACTAGTTTAAAATGAAAATTTTAAACCCTTTTTCGACATTTAAGACAGAGAGTGTATATAACTCGCCTGAAGAGCGTGAAAACTAAAAAAAATAATTAAACTTTTTATTTTCAATATTTTTTATTAAATATATAAATAAAATTTATTTTAGAGTTAAATTTTATTTTTTCTTTCTCCTTCCTAAGAGTTTCACCATTGAAAGAGATGGCAATGACTTCAAGGATTTTTTTTCTCTTTTTTTTT
Source organism: Solanum stenotomum (assembly GCF_019186545.1). Lineage (NCBI taxonomy): Eukaryota > Viridiplantae > Streptophyta > Magnoliopsida > Solanales > Solanaceae > Solanum > Solanum stenotomum. The sequence goes on from NC_064293.1 coordinate 10,666,962, forward strand.
TTTCATTCTCTTTCAATGGCAACTAGTTGATTTCCTCTGCGATAGCAACGCCGACAAATTTTGCCGTTTCATCCTTAGATTTCTTTTCTTCCTTCTTCGCGGGCGAAAATCTTCTCCTCCTTTTTGACCAGCGAGGTGAGAAGTGCGGGAAGATGATGGCGACATTAAAAAAAGAATCATTGGCGTTATTTCCAGTGACTCCTAATCAATTACGGGGCTTAAAATCGTCTTCACACCAAGCAAAAATTGTCCCATCCAAGCTTGGAGAGAGAATTTCCGTTTTTCCAGATACAACCGTGTTGATTGCAAAAATCAAAAGCAAAGTTCACAAAATAATATTTTGATAGAGATTTTAATTTAAGAAAAAAAATAATTTGCTAGTTGATTTGATTTTTCAATTTTAGGGTTTAATCTTGATTGATTGATAATAAACACAGTGAAAATGGTGTATAGCATGTCAGTGATGGTGAATTGAAAAAGGAAAAGAAAATAAAGAATTAAAATAAAAAAAAAAAACAAAAAAACTGTAAATAAAAACAAAAAGTAGAAAATTATATAAAATTTACACATGGCTAGCAACAATTGGTGCGTGCTTTCAACTTCTTTTTTATAAGTGGGTTTGACCGAAAAATGGGGTATTTATATTACTTTCAAATTGTTCAGTGGGGTATTAGGATCCTTGTAAAGTTTGAGTGTCTTTTTAAAAAAAGTGTTATAGTTGAATGGGGTAACTATGTATTTCCCCTATATATTGTAATATCTTAGTGATTGAATTTTAAAAAATTTCAAAAAATAGAGTAGAACGCTGCAATATAAAAGAGAAAAAAAGCACAAGAAATATTTTTTTAAAAAAAGCTCGATGAAAAAGGGTAAAAGTAAAAAAAATTAAACGCGACATGACAAGGCAAGTTAAACTTATTGGATTCAGATTACTAGTTTCCTCCGCCTCTCTCGTTCAGTTTTTTATCTTGTAATTTTCACATGTTTANTTTAACTTTCCACGAAAACTAGAGAGTTTTACATGGATTAGATTTTAGTATATTCTTACTCCTAACATTCGTTGTTTCTGAAATTATACTTTAAAAGTTATGGGAATGTTTTTGAAATTACACTTCAATTATCAGATTGTTAATTGTATATTATTTCCACTGTTTTAATTTAATTATCTAGTTTTGATTTGGTATATATAGTTTAAGAAAATAAATATGACTTTTTGAATTTTATAATTTTAATGTCCTTTAATTTTATCATTTTAAACAAGTCAATGATATGGATTTTAGTATATTCTTTAATGTTAAAATTAAGGAGTTGTCCGTTTTAAATGGTGTTAGATTATATGAAGTTCTTTTTTTGGAGCTAATCACAAAGATAACAATAGTGAATTATGTTATCTATGTAAGGTACACAGTTAAATTTAACACATTGTTTTTGATAAATCTGTAACGTTTAGGGTTAATTAAATGACTGAGATGAACATATTTTGTTATACATTAAAGATCATTTCAATTAAGTGAAATATATTAAGGATCAAAATGAACACTTTTGTTATACATTAAGAATCATTCTAATCTAGTTATATATTAAGAACCAAAATAAAGAAAAGATATAGAAGCAAAGGAAAAACAATTGGTACAACTACAATAACTATATATGCTGACCAACAAGAAAAAGTAGAAAACATTCTCAATTATTAAAAAATACAGATAAGGAACACAAGATATTAATCAACATTGTAGTTAAGAATTAAGTAGTGAGGATTATATTGTTATTCAGTAAAATGACATGTATATATGTCTTGTCTTGGTAAAACGCAAAGTTAATTTTTTTTTTCTATTTGCTCAACTGCATGTTTTTTTTTTTTGTTAACTATTCCTTCTCCTTTGCGTGGGATGTGAAATTCTGAGAATGCCTTGAAAAATAAGATGGAAGGAGAAAAAAAATGTCTTGTCTTATAATTCAGAGGTTGTTGCCTTGAAAGCAATGAACAATAAACTTAAAGAGCAAATAGCTTAATAATTAAGTAGTGCTTACATGGTGTTTATGAAAATTGTATTCATAAAAATAGTGCATTTCACATTAAAAAGAGAGAGAGGGGGAAGATCAACAAACAAATATATGGACCTCACATGCTTGTTGAGTTGATCACCTTGTCAATTCTTTAGTTTTGTTTAGAAATAAAATGAAACTTTAAAGATAAATAAGAAATCAAAAGAAAGAACAAACAAGTTCGGGTAGTTAAGGTTGTTCATGGTTATGGTTAAAAACCTGAATCGAACTGCAATTCGAACCAAATCGAGTGAAAAAACTAATATTTGGTTTGATTTGGTTCTGAAGGTGATTAGGGCGTCATGCGGAAGCTTACAATTGCAAATCATAAGACGATAAATTAGACGACACATAAAATTATACTAAAAGAAATATATTATTGTAGGATATGACCAATTGGCCTACATAATTAAAAACTAATCAAAAAACATAGAAACTGTAGAGATAAAATCTCCCCATAAACAGAACTCTTAAAGAACTACATTGTGGATGCTATTGTTATGTGTTAGAAGAAAACAAACCTATATTTATAGAGTCCTAAAACCTTTTCTTACTAGAAAAGGAGTCCTAAAGGAGAGAATAAATCAAATATAAAATAATATTATATTTTCCTTTCAAGAAAAGTAAAAATATTTATGGTAATGTTTTATTTTTTCTTTAAGGAAAAATAAATCTTAAATTATGGTAAGAAAATCAACGCAAAACCCTAACAAATCTCCCCTTTTGACTGGATTTTCTTGACAAAGCGTGATCTGTCTTCTTCATTGCATGATAATCTTGTTCTTCACAAAATCTCCATCACTGTTGCTTGCCATGGTTAAAAATAAAGTTTAAAATATATGGGTTAAAAATATATTTTATTTTTATTCTTAAAAATTGCAGCAACAGGAATGTTGAAAATATGTTGAAACTTCTTCTTCACATGTAGCTTGACAAAAAAATCTTCATTATCATCAAATTGATTACAAATTGATTTGAAACCATCTTGAGCCTGTCTTCAACCTCGTTGAACCATAGGACCATCGGACCATGGGATCGTTAGACCATGTGCTCTGATACCACTTGTTGGGTTCTGAAGGTGATTAGGGCGTCATGCGGAAGCTTACAATTGCAAATCATAAGACAATAAATTAGACGACACATAAAATTATACTAAAAGAAATATGTTATTGTAGGATATGACCGATTGACCAACATAATTAAAAACTAATCAAAAAATATAGAAACTGTAGAGATAAAATCTCCTCATAAACAAAACTCTTAAAGAACTACATTGTGGATGCTATTGTTATGTGTTAGAAGAAAACAAACCTATATTTATAGAGTCCTAAAACCTTTTCTTACTAGAAAAGGAGTCCTAAAGTAGAGAATAAACCAAATATAAAATAATATTATATTTTCCTTTCAAGAAAAGTAAAAATATTTATGGTAATGTTTTATTTTTTCTTTAAGGAAAAATAAATCTTAAATTATGGTAAGAAAATCAGCGCAAAACCCTAGCAATTGTTGGGTTCTGAAGGTGATTAGGGCGTCATGCGGAAGCTTACAATTGCAAATCATAAGACGATAAATTAGACGACACATAAAATTATACTAAAAGAAATATATTATTGTAGGATATGACCAATTGGCCTACATAATTAAAAACTAATAAAAAAACATAGAAACTGTAGAGAGAAAATCTCCCATAAACAAAACTCTTAAAGAACTACATTGTGGATGCTATTGTTATTGTGTTAGAAGAACCAAACCTATATTTATAAAGTTCTAAAACCTTTTCTTACTAGAAAAAGAGTCCTAAAAGGAGAGAATAAACCAAATATAAAATAATATTATATTTTCCTTTCAAGAAAAGTAAAAACATTTATGGTAATGTTTTGTTTTTTCTTTAAGGAAAAATAAATCTTAAATTATGGTAAGAAAATCAGCGCAAAACCCTAACAAATCTCCCCTTTTGGCTGGATTTTCTTGACAAAGCTTGATCTGTCTTCTTCATATGCTTGATAATCTTGTTCTTCAGAAAATCTTCATGTATCACTGCTGCTTACCATGATTTAAAAATTGATATGGGTTAAAACTTAGAGCCCTTTGTTAAAAGTGATGAACAAGGTTGAAAGTGGAGTTCATGCGTTAAAAGTAATATGCATGAGTTGAAAGTGGAGCTCATGCGTTAAAAGTAAGATGCATGAGTTGAAAGTGGAGCTCATGCGTTAAAAGTAAAGATACATGAGTTAAAAGTGGAGCCCGAGCATTAAAGTTTGCAAGGGTTGAAAGTTGGAGCCCATGCTATAAAATAAGCATGAGTTGAAAATTGATTTTATTTTAAAGGATGGAACAGCAGGATATTGTTGAAAATATATTTGAAATTTTTCTCCACATGTAGTAGCACAAAAATCTTCATTATCATCACGTTGATTACAAATTGATTTGAAACCATCTTGAGCCTATCTTCAACCCCATTGAATCATAGGATCGTCGGACCATGGGATCGTTGGACCATGTGCTCTGATACCACTTGTTGGGTTCTGAAGGTGATTAGGGCGTCATGCGGAAGCTTACAATTGCAAATCATAAGACGATAAATTAGACGACACATAAAATTATACTAAAAGAAATATATTATTGTAGGATATGACCAATTGGCCTACATAATTAAAAACTAATCAAAAAACATAGAAACTGTAGAGAGAAAATCTCCCCATAAACAAAACTCTTAAAGAACTACATTGTGGATGCTATTGTTATTGTGTTAGAAGAACCAAACCTATATTTATAAAGTCATAAAACATTTTCTTACTAGAAAAAGAGTCCTAAAAGGAGAGAATAAATCAAATATAAAATAATATTATATTTTCCTTTCAAGAAAAGTAAAAACATTTATGGTAATGTTTTGTTTTTTCTTTAAGAAAAAATAAATCTTAAATTATGGTAAGAAAATCAGGGCAAAACCCTAACACATTTCACATTAAAAAGAGAGAGAGGGGGGGAAGATCAACAAACAAATATATGGACCTCACATGCTTGTTGAGTTGATCACCTTGTCAATTCTTTAGTTTTGTTTAGAAATAAAATGAAACTTTAAAGATAAATAAGAAATCAAAAGAAAGAACAAACAAGTTCGGGTAGTTAAGGTTGTTCATGGTTATGGTTAAAAACCTGAATCGAACTGCAATTCGAACCAAATCGAGTGAAAAAACTAATATTTGGTTTGATTTGGTTCTGAAGGTGATTAGGGCGTTATGCGGAAGCTTACAATTGCAAATCATAAGACGATAAATTAGACGACACATAAAATTATACTAAAAGAAATATATTATTGTAGGATATGACCAATTGGCCTACATAATTAAAAACTAATCAAAAAACATAGAAACTGTAGAGATAAAATCTCCCCATAAACAGAACTCTTAAAGAACTACATTGTGGATGCTATTGTTATGTGTTAGAAGAAAACAAACCTATATTTATAGAGTCCTAAAACCTTTTCTTACTAGAAAAGGAGTCCTAAAGGAGAGAATAAATCAAATATAAAATAATATTATATTTTCCTTTCAAGAAAAGTAAAAATATTTATGGTAATGTTTTATTTTTTCTTTAAGGAAAAATAAATCTTAAATTATGGTAAGAAAATCAACGCAAAACCCTAACAAATCTCCCCTTTTGACTGGATTTTCTTGACAAAGCGTGATCTGTCTTCTTCATTGCATGATAATCTTGTTCTTCACAAAATCTCCATCACTGTTGCTTGCCATGGTTAAAAATAAAGTTTAAAATATATGGGTTAAAAATATATTTTATTTTTATTCTTAAAAATTGCAGCAACAGGAATGTTGAAAATATGTTGAAACTTCTTCTTCACATGTAGCTTGACAAAAAAATCTTCATTATCATCAAATTGATTACAAATTGATTTGAAACCATCTTGAGCCTGTCTTCAACCTCGTTGAACCATAGGACCATCGGACCATGGGATCGTTAGACCATGTGCTCTGATACCACTTGTTGGGTTCTGAAGGTGATTAGGGCGTCATGCGGAAGCTTACAATTGCAAATCATAAGACAATAAATTAGACGACACATAAAATTATACTAAAAGAAATATGTTATTGTAGGATATGACCGATTGACCAACATAATTAAAAACTAATCAAAAAATATAGAAACTGTAGAGATAAAATCTCCTCATAAACAAAACTCTTAAAGAACTACATTGTGGATGCTATTGTTATGTGTTAGAAGAAAACAAACCTATATTTATAGAGTCCTAAAACCTTTTCTTACTAGAAAAGGAGTCCTAAAGTAGAGAATAAACCAAATATAAAATAATATTATATTTTCCTTTCAAGAAAAGTAAAAATATTTATGGTAATGTTTTATTTTTTCTTTAAGGAAAAATAAATCTTAAATTATGGTAAGAAAATCAGCGCAAAACCCTAGCAATTGTTGGGTTCTGAAGGTGATTAGGGCGTCATGCGGAAGCTTACAATTGCAAATCATAAGACGATAAATTAGACGACACATAAAATTATACTAAAAGAAATATATTATTGTAGGATATGACCAATTGGCCTACATAATTAAAAACTAATAAAAAAACATAGAAACTGTAGAGAGAAAATCTCCCATAAACAAAACTCTTAAAGAACTACATTGTGGATGCTATTGTTATTGTGTTAGAAGAACCAAACCTATATTTATAAAGTTCTAAAACCTTTTCTTACTAGAAAAAGAGTCCTAAAAGGAGAGAATAAACCAAATATAAAATAATATTATATTTTCCTTTCAAGAAAAGTAAAAACATTTATGGTAATGTTTTGTTTTTTCTTTAAGGAAAAATAAATCTTAAATTATGGTAAGAAAATCAGCGCAAAACCCTAACAAATCTCCCCTTTTGGCTGGATTTTCTTGACAAAGCTTGATCTGTCTTCTTCATATGCTTGATAATCTTGTTCTTCAGAAAATCTTCATGTATCACTGCTGCTTACCATGATTTAAAAATTGATATGGGTTAAAACTTAGAGCCCTTTGTTAAAAGTGATGAACAAGGTTGAAAGTGGAGTTCATGCGTTAAAAGTAATATGCATGAGTTGAAAGTGGAGCTCATGCGTTAAAAGTAAGATGCATGAGTTGAAAGTGGAGCTCATGCGTTAAAAGTAAAGATACATGAGTTAAAAGTGGAGCCCGAGCATTAAAGTTTGCAAGGGTTGAAAGTTGGAGCCCATGCTATAAAATAAGCATGAGTTGAAAATTGATTTTATTTTAAAGGATGGAACAGCAGGATATTGTTGAAAATATATTTGAAATTTTTCTCCACATGTAGTAGCACAAAAATCTTCATTATCATCACGTTGATTACAAATTGATTTGAAACCATCTTGAGCCTATCTTCAACCCCATTGAATCATAGGATCGTCGGACCATGGGATCGTTGGACCATGTGCTCTGATACCACTTGTTGGGTTCTGAAGGTGATTAGGGCGTCATGCGGAAGCTTACAATTGCAAATCATAAGACGATAAATTAGACGACACATAAAATTATACTAAAAGAAATATATTATTGTAGGATATGACCAATTGGCCTACATAATTAAAAACTAATCAAAAAACATAGAAACTGTAGAGAGAAAATCTCCCCATAAACAAAACTCTTAAAGAACTACATTGTGGATGCTATTGTTATTGTGTTAGAAGAACCAAACCTATATTTATAAAGTCATAAAACATTTTCTTACTAGAAAAAGAGTCCTAAAAGGAGAGAATAAATCAAATATAAAATAATATTATATTTTCCTTTCAAGAAAAGTAAAAACATTTATGGTAATGTTTTGTTTTTTCTTTAAGAAAAAATAAATCTTAAATTATGGTAAGAAAATCAGGGCAAAACCCTAACACATTTCACATTAAAAAGAGAGAGAGGGGGGGAAGATCAACAAACAAATATATGGACCTCACATGCTTGTTGAGTTGATCACCTTGTCAATTCTTTAGTTTTGTTTAGAAATAAAATGAAACTTTAAAGATAAATAAGAAATCAAAAGAAAGAACAAACAAGTTCGGGTAGTTAGGGTTGTTCATGGTTATGGTTAAAAAATTGAATCGAACCGCAATTCGAACCAAATCAAGTGAAAAAACTAATATTTGGTTTGATTTGGTTAGGTTTGATTTTAAATTTTGAAAATCGATACTATTTGGTTTGGTTTTGATTTACCAAAAAAGCAACAACAAAAACAACTAAATCAAACAGAGAAATTAGATATATAAATTTAATAATTATTTATATATTATTCATAAATAAAATATAAATATTTTGTTAAATTTTAATTAACTTAAGTCTTTAACTTTACCAATTTCTCAAGCCCAACACTTAAATTTTAGTCCAGCTATTACAACCCTAAGTCCAATTCCATCAAAATTCATTACTTTAGTCTTTGCCTAATCTACCTCACATAAGATAGTCACACTTTTCTTAATTGAATCACTTTGTTCGTGTAATAAAACTCTAGTATTACTTAACTGCTTAATTGAACCCACAATAGTTTTCATGTGGATTGTTCATATACTAGGCGTCTGTGTCTATCGAGATACATATGTCCTCAAAAAAATTATTTCTTTCAAACAAAAAAAAACCAGAAAAATCGAACCAAGCGAACCAAACCGACGATTATTTTTTTCGTTTGGTTTGATTTTAGAAATTTAAAAACCAACTAGATTGGTTTGATTTTAATTTTAATTTTAACCAATAATCAATCTAAACCGAACTACAAACACCCCTACCAGTAGTGGTTTTATTGAAAAGGTTTTATTTTGGGATATTCATGTTGTTAATGGAGTGTTATTATTTGTAGGAATAAAACAATTTAGGGAAGTATTTAGAAGAAGAATATGCCCAATTTTATATTAATATTCAATAATTAAATGTATTATACCATGCTAAGAAGTAAGCAGTAAGGTCCACATATGTGGGTCTCTTTTTGAGGTTGTTGCACCCGAATCTAATTAATGTACGACTGATTTTAATTATTGAATAAGTAGACATATGTATTTTGTGTGGCGTTCTACGTAGCAATGTGTATCATGTATGATATTTTACTTGTATTATGTCGCATAGAATGCATGTGTCTGCATGTTCAATTTTATACAAATTTAAATGTCTACTCATGCATATATGAAATTGAAAGACATAGATGTCAGTTAAAATCAAGTTAAAAAACATATTTATGTATTATTAAGATATTAACCCCGGATCAAATTTAAAACGTATATAGGAGTAATCTCAAGGTTTTTTTTTTTACAATATTCTTTATTAACCTAAATAAGTAGAGAACTTTGATACTTTCACCATAGTAATCTAAAAGGGACAAACCACAAAATACATATTTGGTGGGTTCTGTGCTCTGACGAAAGGGATGACATCAAGTTGCAAGTTTATTTTGTTGAATTATAACAAAATAATTATCAATTCGATTGAGTACTACTTTTTTGTATGGAAAAATAAGAAGAAGGTGAACTCAATTTTTAATATTGATTATTTATAGCAACGTCTATCATGAACATATATATATAAACAAACTATTCTTGAGAAAATATGATGTCATTTAAAGTAGTGGAGGTCTACTTGATCAATAATATAATTGATAACGTCGCATAATATCCACTTCATATTGATGTTAACATCTGATAGCTAAACGTTTATGGGTTATAGAGATCATCTTACAGCTTTTATAGGGATGATAGTTTCTGGAGCTAATCTATAATTAATTTCCATAACTTGTGATAAGTAACATCATTAATGACATTTAAGAGTAAAGAGTAACATTCGACTTCACTCGTGGAACGGTTTTATAATGGCTAACGCTGGTTATTGGTTTTTCCTCCGGGCATGCTGAGCCTTGGTCCAATTTGATTCCTATGGGGTAAATTGGATCATCGGCCTCTCAAAATAATATCGTTACTTTGGCCATCTTCCACACGTCTTTGTTTAATTTGATAATGTGTTTCGTCTGATTCTGTCTTGTGTAATTTCAAGTACCTTATGTTAGTTTTCTAATAAAGAAATTTAAAAAATACTCCATAGAGAAAGCATAAACACAAAAAGTGATTATCTGAAATATTATCTCCATTAAATACAATCCTCTTCTTCATTTATTTTTCCCACTATTCACAAATCATTCTAATCCATAAGAATTTTGAAAATAATAATGTTGACAACATAAAATAAGGATGAAATGAAATCATGTATTCAAAGATTCCAAAGTGAATTATCAATGATACATGACACTCTAACAAACCTTAATAACAATAAATAAATTCACAATAAAGAATCTTAGCCTTTTGCAAATCCGAAAACGTAATCATTATTCACCATTGAATTTGCCCATTAGCTAGTCAATACACATTACCAAATTATTCTTTTCATATACTTTAGTGAGGCCCTTCACTTGGTGTAGCTAATTAACTATATTATTCTTCTCATCATGGACTATTAATTTAAGTATTAGTATTTTTTATGTTATTACTATTCTTGAATTAACTTATTCTTTTAGTGAATGATTAGAAACACTAGTTAAACAAATTGCAAATTTGAGGGGTCACACGATCGAGTTAAATAATTTCATTTTAAGAGTCATGCTTGTATAATGATGTAATGTAGTCATCCTTTATAAATCAAGAATTGTTACTCTTTTTTAAGTTATCTATAAAACTAACAAAATTCATGAAAATATGAGGATAAATTGATCCTTAATGTTTGAAAGTAGATTCAAAGTAGTACCTTAATTAGGTATGCACTGGACAGTTTTGATTCTTTAAGTTCGTAAAGGTTAAAAATATTTAATCTCCGTCATATATTTGGGCTAAGCTTCAGCAAACACATTTTCGTTGATATATCTGCTTCAATAAGACATTTTTGTAAAAAAAAAATTAAAATTATTGTTTCTTTTGTTCTACTTTAATTTAATTAGTGTACAATTAATTTTCTGAAATTATGGGATCCGTTTTAACTATGACCTTTAGTTTTAAATTCATATTCTTTAGTTATAGCTGTAATATTATTCTGAATGTTGGTGATATTTGTGTATGTTCTGTAACTACTGTGAACAAAAAATAACGACCGATGATGCAAAATACTTTAATTATAAACATCTTAATGGAGTACCTCTTTCACATTAGATTTGCGCAAAAAAAAAGAAGACATCAATGTCACATTAATAATATTTATCAAATATTTATTTTATACTTAATGAGATGATTTAATATCATTTAATTAACATCACTTAAAAATAAATTTGTGAATAAATAGTAAATCCAAGCAAAACAAATATTTGAGATTTTCACAACTTGCGGACTGATTTAATATCATTTAATTAACACCACTTAAAACTTGTTGGCTGATTTACGTACATATTAAAGTTAAGAAAAGTGGACATATCCTCAACTTTATAAACATATGTTAAATATGCAAAACAAATATTTGAGATTTTCATAACTTGCGGACGTATTAAAGTTGAGAAAAGAGGACACATCCTCAACTTTATAAACATATGTTAAATATGCAAAACAAATATTTGAGATTTTTATAATTTGCGGGCTGATTTACGTACATATTAAAGTTAAAGAAACGAAGACATATCCTCAACTTTATAAACATATGTTAAATATGCAAAAAAATATTTGAGACTTTTATAACTTGCGAACTAATTTACGTATTAAATTTGAGAAAAGAGGACACATCCTCAACTTTATATACATATATTAAATATACAAAAACAAATATTTGAGATTTTAATATCTTGTACATACTAAAGTTAAGAAAAGAGAACATATCCTCAACTTCATAAACATATGTTAAATATGCAAAACAAATATTTAAGATTTTTATAATTTGTGGGCTAATGTACGTACATATTAAAGTTAAGAAAAGAGGACATTTCCCCAACTTTATAAACATATGTTAACTATGCTAAACAAATATTTCAAATTTTCATCTTGCGGACTAATTTACGTATTAAAGTTGAGAAAAGAGGACACATCCTCAACTTTATATACATATATTAAATATACAACAACAAATATTTGAGATTTTTATAACTTGTACATATTAAAGTTAAGAAAAGAGGACATATCCTCAACTTCATAATATATGTTAACTATGCAAAACAAATATTTGAGATTTTTATAACTTGTGGGCTAATGTACGTACATATTAAAGTTAAGAAAAGAGGACATTTCCCCAACTTTATAAACATATGTTATCTATGCTAAACAAATATTTCAGATTTTCATAACTTGCTGACTGATTTAGGTGTTAAAGTTGAGAAAAGAGGACACATCCTCAACTTTATAAACATACATTAAATATGCAAAATAAATATTTGAGATTTTTATAACTTTCGGGCTGATTTACGCACATATTAAAGTTAAAGAAAAGAAGACATATTCAACTTTATAAACATATGTTAAATAAATATTTGAGATTTTCATAACTCACAGACTGATTTACGTATTAAAGTTGAGAAAAGAGGACACATCCTCAGCTTTATAAACATATGTTAAATATGCAAAACTAATAGGTGAGTTTTTCACGACTCACAAGCGATGACCGATTTCTAGTAGTAGAAGTATTGATCATCAAAATGATAATTTTTCTCCTCTTTTATCGACAGTGAAAAAATTAGCTCAATAAGCAAATATTAAATTAAAGTATAAAATATTATATTAGATGGTGGTATTGGAGCTCTTGAAAGTTGTAAAAGTTGTATATTACACTTTCTCCATCCACTTTTTATTGTCAGAATTTCCTTTTTCAGAGTCAAATTATAAAAAATTTAACTAACATTTATAGTGTATTTTTTTTCCAAAAAATTGTAATTTATATTACGTTTCGTATAATTTTTGAATATCTAAATTTTTTATTTAATAATGTAATCTAATATAAATTTGAAAATTAGTCAAATTAACTTTTAAAAAGCATTACATAACAATTAAAAGTGGACGGAGAGAATATTAAAGTTTTTAGGACATCTCGAAATAAAAAATGACTTATCACAATTCACAGAGCTAGCGGGAGTAATTGATCTCTCAAATTGTTAGATCAATTAATACACATGCTATTATGTTGTGCTTTAATGCATAATTAGCTAAAATTGAGCTCTCTGGACCTCAATCTGAGTGGGAAAGTTTTAAAAAGTGTTACATAAAGAGAAATCAAAATATATAATATAATTAGATTCTAAGATTGTTTATGCAATATTGCAAATTGAGTAGTTTAAGTTGTTTGTTTGGCTTTAACTTGATACAGTATTTAAAAAATTAAAAGAAAATTTTTTGAATCTTGTGGTCTTAAACTAAAAATATGAAAAATGTATAAAATATGTTCTTTATTCTTATAGTCGGTCTTAAAAATTTCATGTTGAATATTGAAATTAAAGAATTGTAAAAAAAAAAAGAGGCAAAATGGTCTGATGGACCCTTGTACTTGTATGAGTTTATATTGTGAATTCTTCTACTTAACCGTTTGTCAATTGAACCTTTAAACTCAATAAAACACAATTTGACAAACCCCTCTGATCATTGACCAGACTTATGTGGCATTAGATGTCTGAGTTGACAAAAATATGTAACTACACGCCTATTAAGGCGAGTGAGGAGCATTTTTATTTCAAAAAATATTAAAAATTATAAAAATAAAATAAAATTTAAACAATTAATTAAAAAAGCCCTTCTTCTTCACCCATTACACCTCCTTTTCAGCCATATATATCCATCTCCTGCCCAACCCCTTTTTCTTTCTTTTCCACAATCTATTTTCATCTATTTAGATGATCTTGGGCACCTCCTTGAGTCCACTAATTCACCGACGGAGGAAGAGAGCGGCGCTGGTGGTGCTTGCCGGACACCACTGATACGTTGTGGACGAAGAGAGAGGCGCGGTTGGTCAGCGGAGAGGAGAACAAGGTGGGTGAGGGTGCGAGGGTCTAATCATGACGAGGAAAATTGTGATGGTGTACGGCGGATACAATTTTCTTTTACAATGAACTAAAAAGTAAAATAAACAAATTGAAGCGGAAAATATTTATTTGGAATCTGTTACCTTATCAAACCTTCATGAAATGAAAGACAAATAGATTAATTTAAGTCAACAGTGAAAGTGTATAACCCATATGAGATTAAATATATACCAGAGTTGGGCCTGAGGAATAACAACATTGGACCTTGTTACTTCAAGAGTTTATCAAGCTCTTAANCAAAACATGGGACTCGGGGCAACTACCGAAAGGACAAAATAGTCATTTCCACGAAAAATTACCAAAATGACCTTTCGGGTCATTACAATATATCAGAGTTGGGCCTGAGGAATAACAACATTGGACCTTGTTACTTCAAAAGTTTATCAAGCTCTTAAGGAATTAAGGCCCTTATCAAGTAAGTAAATTAACTCCATAAACAAGAGGAAAACTTTTTATACTAGGGATTAAGGTCCTTATTCAACAAAGTTTAATTTTTGTTATGTCTTAATTAAAGAAAATCCTGTTAGAATATTACTCGGACCCTTAATAATATCATAGGACACAATGGAGATTGAAGAGCTAGAGAGATAGACGTACTCAATTGCTCACTTTATATCATTACAATAACTCCACTCTTACGTGCATACCACTAATATTCAAGGAATTTTATATAGGTATTATATTGTATGTTTTTTTTTTTACACCCAAACCAAGTGGGAGTTATTTATTCCATCAAAAGAGTGCATATGGGCAAAACCCAAAAGGCCTTTTGGCAGGCAACAGAAAAGGAGGCCTCAGCTTACAAAAAAAAAAATTGATTTGTCATACCTAATTCTAATACTAGGCATTTGCATTTTGTCTAATTGATATGAGCCCACTGCTAGCTTAGGGATATCCCTCCAACCGTGATACATAATATGAGCTTCATTAGAAATAACAGCATGTTTAGCTAATGCATCTGCAATTTGATTAGCTTCCCTGTTTCACAATTCATCTTAGCAACAGCTTGTATGATGTCTTCCGCAACATCTTTGATTTTCAAGTTGGTGGCTTGTCCATTTCTTACCATATCAACCACCATTTTTGAGTCTAATTCAAGATAGCAATTGTGAAATCCTTGCTGCAAACACCATAGGATTCCGAATCTAGCTAGCCGCGCGCCAAAGCTTCTGCGTGATTGTTACTAGAGCATGAAGAAGGCCATAATAATAAAATTTACTTGGGAGTTTTATTATTGTGAATTTGATAGGAGATTTTTTAGGAATGCATACTTGAACATTTTTAAATATAATTTAACTGGGTTTTTTTTAATCTAAGAACTTGTTTTATTTGAAAACTTCGAGGAATATTTTCTTTAAAATATATTTAACCAAACAAAAAATTACAATAATATAAAAAAATAAAAATGACACTAGAATGAATTTTATTGTTAAATATTTACTCTACTATTGGATTAAATAAATTATTATACAATTATATCAATCTAATACGGTGTTGGAACATTACTATAAATTATGTCATTATCAATTTTTTTTAACTTATCACAAGAAATCAATGATGTGTTTTTTTTTGTTTTAAATTTAAAAGATAGAAAGCATTAAAATTATATGGCTAGTTATTTATCCAATAGAAAAATAACTACCATCAATGTAATTAATTTTGATATAATATTATTTATATTAAATTGTGTATTATTGAATATGTCAAGCATGATATTAAAGTGTAGAAAAATTCGATGATATACATTATTAATGTGAAGTTTAATTACCCTTCAATGATAAAATTATATTAAATAAAAAATAAATAAATTTTACTTGTATATCCAATTGATATTTTTTATAAGCATTAAAAATGACATAATTTATCTATATATAGTAAGTTATTAAATGATATTGTATGTTAAAATATAATTATTGAATAAATTAAAAATAAAAATACCACAAATACATAATAAGATATACTATCAACTTTGATTATAACTTTCTTGCACTTTAAACTTATACATTTATTTATACTTTTTATTATTTATAAAAATTTTGTATGTATAATTTAAATTTTATCTATGTTTAATATGCTTAGTTATGGACATTATCTCATAGGAAGTGTAAGCATAAAAATTTCATGAATGTTGGGTGGTAGTGATTTATTTTAAATATATAAACAATTGTCGTGTTTCACTTTTTAAGAGTCAAATTACATGAACTTTAGTCAATATTTAAGACATATTTTATAACCATATTGATATGAGATGAATTAAGAGTACTTTTGTAGAATTTCTGAATATCTAAATGGTATTTTAAATACTCAATTAGATTAATTAGATTTTGCTTTAAAAATTAATCAAATTGGAGAAAGACACAAAAAAAATTAGTGTAGTGTCTTGGTATCTGTTGAACCACATCGGAACATAATTTTTTTTAGCATTTATAGTGCTATGACTTAGAATATTGGTAGAATGGAATTTCAAGGAGCAACTATAAATGAGTGGGCATGGAATCTCATGGGGACTTGACATTAGGATGTCAATTAAATTAAATCTCACGGGGCCGGAATGGACACTTACGAAATTGTGCAATAGGTGGGTAGTTGTATGAGAAATATAGATAGGTAGGTATATATGTGTCTAGGGGTTCAATGAAGAATAAACTAACTAAATAAATAAATAAATAAATAGGAGATGATAATATTGTTTAAAGAAATTTATTTGAATATCTTCCTGTGGCTTTACTTGCAAATAAATTGGTAAGAAAATTCATTTTTATTTTTCGTATTTTTGCAAGAAAATCCGCAAGTAATGTACCTGCGGAATTTAAATCCCTAGGTAAATTAGTTGGGGATTTTGAAATTCGCAGGAAATAATTACCTATGAAGGTTTTATATTCAGATTTTTTTTATAGGAAAATCCGTAGAAAACTTATATTCCTGCGAATTTTCATACATAATTCCTAGAAAAATTCTCATGTAATTTACACTTTTCTTGTAGTGTGCTTTAAATTACATTGGAGTAATATTCAATAGGTACGGATCCTAATTATAGGGTTAAAATGAAAAGTGAAGCTAATTATTTAAAGGATCCTACAAGTATTTGATCGATATTTAAAATAAGAATTGGAGATCAAGTTCAATTCCTTTTTGTGGACGTACTATACAAGCAGAGAAGCCAATTTGAATTTTGCTTTCATTCTATCCTATAAGCAAGGATGTATACTAGTCAAACATGTCAAATGTTTATAACCAATGAAAACCATGGTCCACATACCTTTTAATTTGGAATGTTTTTATCCCTCAACAAAAAGTAATTGCAAAATGTTGATCCTAATCATCCAGGACAAAAGTAAGTGATGTATGAGTCAAAACAAAAGAAAAACGTTTCTTCGTTGAGCAGTCATTTGGAAGCACATGTGAAAGTCTCTCAAAGGGCCTATCCAAGTAGGGGTGGAGTCATATTGATAGCTATGGGTGAGCTTTGACTTAACATTTTGTATTATTTAATATGTATAGTTAATATATCTAGAAAAATGTGAATGAATTTTTAGATTAAACTTAAGATCACAATTTTTTCTTTTGAGTCTGCTCTTAGGTGTCTAGCCCGAAGAAGGAAAGACGAGGCATAACAAAGGCTATAAAGCAATGGAAGTAAGACTGAGTTCATGTGGGGACGACCACAAAGTCTTTTCGGAACGTGCGCAAGATGATAACATATATAATTGATTGATCACAAGAAAAGTCCTACTATCTTCTAGAATTAACCCTTCTTCCGGCTTATTTTCTTGAAGGTATATGACCCTATTGAGCTAGTCTAAAAGATCGATACAATAAAGAAAGTATCTACTCGCGAGGCCAATCCTACGGACAATCGGGCAAACTCAACCACACTTCAAGTACAAAATAGACTTGTCATAGCTGAAATGGAATTGGATCACCAGCTAATAACCAAGTTCTTGATATGTATTAGGTCAAAAATGGGGACACGTGGCAGGAAAGAGAGTAGTAGGTAAAGCCTGATTAATTAATTACGATAACATAAATTAGTTAGGAAAATCAAGCATATATAGTTCTAGAAGGCTAGGAAAAAAATAACAATTTAGCCAAAAATTGGTGGACATAAAGCAAATTCCAGTCTCTTTTTTAATTGTCTTCACAATTTCAAACTTCCAGAACACCTTTATAGTCAAAAACAACATACTCCCTCTGTCCACTTTTATTTGTCATGTTGCGCTTTTCGAAAGTCAATTTGACTAATTTTTAAAGTTAAATTAGATTACGTTAATTCGATATTTTTTTTAAAAAAATTAGATATTCAAAAACTATACAAAAAGTACTATAAGTTGCAATTTTTTGCATATCAATATGATGAAAATATACATCGTAAAATGTTGGTCAAAGTTCTTATTGTTTGACTCTAAAAAAGGAAACCATGACAATTAATTGTGGACGGAGGGAGTAATAAAATAAAATAAATAAAGGAAGAAAAGAAAAGGTAATCAATTAGTCAACTAATGGTGGCTAAAAACAGAATTTTCCAATGTGTATCCTTCCTGGCCACCTTCACCAAAAAGCCACACACCCTATATGACTATAAATATAGAAACACCTAAACAATTGCAAACATACATTTTGTATAAACATAAAAAAAAGGTATATATTTTCATAATTGTTACAAGTGAAGATGGGAAATTGTTTGAGACATGAAGAATGTGTGGCACCAATGACAAGTTTAGATGTAGAAAAAGAAAGATTATTGTGGATTAGTACTAGTAATAGTAAGATTAGAGGGACGAAAATCAGAATAACAAAGAAGGAGTTAGAGGACATGTTAGGAAGATTGAACATGCAAGGTGTTACGGTAGACCAAGTTTTATCTACAATATTGATCAATTCCAGAGGCAATGGCAATCATCATCGGAATCAGCGTCAATGGCGTCCCGTTCTCCAAAGAATTCCTGAGGTTTATTGAAGAAGAAGATTATCGTGTAGGTTCAGAAACAAATTCAAGATTTAAAGTTTAAATCTTGAAACGGATCGACAAGTTAGATAGACAACATATGCAATAGTATCATTCTATCTCTCTATATATATTAGTACTACTTTTTTTAGTGGTAATGAATGAATGATAATTAAAGCATATGTAAATTCCTAAGGTACCTATATCTTGGATTTTTCTGCTCAGAATTGAAGTTTTGGATCCCACGATGAATTTTGTGCTTTATAAATAATAGGAAAAAAAAATGAATTATATGGCTTCTCAAGAAAATTGATCTCCACTCCTTTCTATTGAGTCTTACATTCTCTATTCACCAGATAAATAGTCAAGAAATCAACAAGTACTATTCATTATTAAAATTCTTATTAATTAAATTGGATTATATTGAAAATACACATATATTAATATATAGGATGGGAATTATTATTTGTTAAAGAAAATAATATACCTAAAGTAATTACTTAAGGGTCTTACTTGATTGAAAGAGTTTTTCTGTTGTGCTACTATGAATAAATGAATTGCCTCTATTGAACCTAGCCTTAGGATATTACTCTATTGAACCTAGCCTTACTAAGCCAACCTCTGCATGATTAAGATATATTGAAAATAACCTAAATGGTATCAATTTCAATACTAAAACCAAATGACATAGAATGTATGAACAATATTAAATTATAAATTTTGTAAACGAAAAAGGAATATCAAGTCTTAAGTGACTATACATTTAATTGGAGTAGAATGATACTAATTTCAACATGATTATCATAAATTCAAAGTAGAAAGGATTAAACAAAATTTCAATCTTTCTAGTCATCAAAATACAATTGATTCAGTTGCTTGTTTTTCTTTTTCCACTTGAAAAAGGAAATGCATGTTGCTTTCAACCTTTTTGCCTAAAATGAATTAATATTAAACGTATAATTATTATTTCTTAATTAAGTTGGAATCCTGAAATTAGTCAAGTGAACTTAGTCTATAATGAATTTCTCAGTATGCAACTCTTCAAATTCTCTAGATTTTTAAATTGTAGCAAATAGAATATTTATTATGTGAGTTGTAACGATATAATAAATTGAAAGGTATTATAGTCACTCAACTTAATTTATAGGGTTATTTTGTGTCTAGTTTTGCAGTGAATTGATTGAAGGAACTTGATCTTGAAATATAATATTCATTCGACACTTCAAATTCTAATATTTTAAATTAAATTCAGATACATTAAATTTGAAAACGTTTAGATTCATATAGTGTACAATCAAAATTAATTGAATTCTAAAACAAATATTAAATAAAAATAATTCTCTTAGATGATTTCAAGGAAATAGAATAATAGTTTAAGGGGTAAAACTTAACTATCAAAGGATAATTTCGTAATTAAACTTTTATGTTAGATGTTTTTCACTTTAAGTATAATACTAGAACATATATACTTTGCACGTTAATAACATCATGAGATGATTCCGTCAAATATTATTTTATGAGACACAAAAAATTAGATATTAATTTTAATTGTTAGATAAAAGATGTTATTAAAAAATTTAACATTACCAATTTTATAGTAACACTAACTTTTCAAGCTATAATGAGAAATACTTTCTTAAAAATTATTTTAAAAGAAAAATAATAAAGATTTGATAATACAAGCCCCTATGCACCTTCAAGGATTTTGTATAATCAAGTAATTGAATTTTAGAAATAAATATATTTACTAGTGTACATACATGTGTAGCATTTTTTAATACATAGCTTGTGCACTTTAGATAGAGACTAAAAATAATAAAAAAATAATTTTTAGCATTGCACGAGAAAAAAGAACTAAAATATACTATAGATAATATTGTTGAGATACTCGCAGTAGTCTGTTATCAATACTAATCAGGTTGTTAGAGTAGATTTAGTTCAAATCATTTGATTTAATTTTTTCCACAAGATTAGATTTAGTTGTTAAAGTAGTTTCTTAGATTTAATAAGTTAGTTACATATTANTACTAGTGTACATACATGTGTAGCATTTTTTAATACATAGCTTGTGCACTTTAGATAGAGACTAAAAATAATAAAAAAATAATTTTTAGCATTGCACGAGAAAAAAGAACTAAAATATACTATAGATAATATTGTTGAGATACTCGCAGTAGTCTGTTATCAATACTTATCAGGTTCTTAGAGCAGATTTAGTTCAAATCATTTGATTTAATCTTTTCCACAAGATTAGATTTAGTTGTTAAAGTAGTTCCTTAGATTTAGTCAAGTTAGTTACATATTAAGTTGTTAGAGTAGTTCATTATAATTAGTCAAGTTAGTTACATCTTACTTGTATTTAAGTTGATGTTACGAATGAATAAGATTATTCAAGTTTGCTTTGATTCTCAATCTCTTTATGGTATCAGAGCTTTATTTGATGAGCAAGAATTACAAAACTGAAACTTTTCTTTGGTGGAAAAGGGAACTGAAAATTTATTTAGTACTAAGTCTAGGATTTTCAGATGAGGATGACCCAAACGACGGTGCCACAGTTGACGGGAGACTTTGGTGGAGGTGAAGTTGGTGGAAGGTGACATATGATCTCTCTGGGCCACTCATAGAGTCCCAAGTCTGTAAGGAAACTCATCCAGAAGTCCAATACAACTTGGACTCAAATCTCGTTCCAACTCTTTTGCCGCCTAATCCTACCCCCTAACAGTTCCCTCTCATTCAAACACTCCAGAGTCCATAAATGAAAGACAACTATCAGCAGCCTCCACTTCATCAGGTATAATTTATATCGCTTCTCAAAAAGGCCATTTATAGCCTAAAACAAGGTCCACGTGCCTGGTATGAAGCTCTCAAATCTCACTTGACTAAAATTGGGTTTTTAAGTCTGAATCAGATGCTTTTTTATTTATTTTCACATCTGAAGTTATCACGATGTACATTCTTGTGAATGTTGATGATATCCTCATTACTGAAAATTACCCAACCCTTGTCGCACATGTAATTAACTCTCTGGCCAACAGGTTCTCCCTAAAGAACCTTGGTGAACGCAACTATTTTTGGGGATCAAAGTCAAACATGTTCCGAATGGGATTGTCTTATCACAGTCCAGATACATACTTTAGATTCTCTCAGATCTGGATATGGTCGACTGTAAAGGAGTTACGACACCTATGTGCCCAACTTCACCACCCAAAACAGGCGATGGTTAACCTCCTGCCGATGCAACCTTGTATCGACACACTCTTGGTAAGTTGCAATACTTATCATTCACGCGTCCTGATATTGCATTTGCAGTTAACAAACTAGCTCAGTTTATGCAATCCCCGAGTCTGAAGCACTAGAAAGCAGTAAAAAGGGTTCTTCGATATCTCAAGGCATCAACAGCATAGTGTCTGCAAATCTCTGGTCACTCTGATAGTAATCTATATATGTATGTCGATGCTGATTGGGCGGGCGAATCCTGTGACAAAATCTCCACATCTGGTTTCATATTCTTCTTGGGACTAAATCCTATTTGTTGGTCCTCTAAAAAGCAACAATCAGTTGCTCGGTCTTCTACTGAAGTAGAATACAAATCAGTAGCCAATGCACTCTCTGAAATTACTTGGGTCCACAACCTGTTGGATGAGTTACGATATCAAGTATCGCAAACGCCAAACATTTTTTGTGATAATATTGGTGTTTCATATCTCAGCAAAAATCTAGTCTTCCACACTAAGATGAAGCACATTGCAGTAGACTTTCATTACCTCTGCAATAATGTGAAATCAGGTAGAGTGATAGTCAAATATCTTCCTGCCGTGGATCAAATTACAGACACTCTCACAAAGCTGCTGCCCAAGCTTGCCTTCCTTCGATGTTTATCCAAGTTGGGCGTTGTTGCACCATACCTAACTTGAGAGTTGAGGGGGTCTGTTGAGATAATCGCAGTAGTCTGTTATCAATACTTATTAGGTTGTTAGAGTAGATTTAATTCAAATCATTTGATTCAATCTTTTCCACAAGATTAGATTAAGTTGTTAAAGTAGTTCCTTAGAATTAGTCAAGTTAGGTAAAATGTTACTTGTATTTAAGTTGATGTTACGTTTGAATAAGCTTATTCAAGTTTGCTTTGATCCTCAATCTCTTTAAATATGTCCTGCAAGCTGAAAGAGAGCTAAGCAAAACGTCTAGAGTTTCATAACAAATTGAAAAGAAAATTGCCTTTCATGTTTTTCTTTCTTTTGCGGCTTCTTAGAAAGTTTGAAACAATGACATGTCCTTTCATTTATTAATAAAGCGAAATAGTCTGATGGACCCTTGTACTTGTATGAGTTTGTATTCTGGATCCTTCTACTTAACCTTTTACCAACTAAACCCCTCAACCTATTAAAACTTGATATTTTAAACCCTTTTTTTGACCTATCATCCTATGTGGAATTTTTGTTCAAAGTGCGTGTGATACACATGTTTCAAGAGCATGAGTGTTTTACTCGAAAAAGAATATAAAGGAAAAAATGACTAAGTTTTGAAAAATCGATTAAACTTATGGTTTAAGAGAAATCGAATTTTCAAAAGAATAGGAGTCGCCACTTAATTTTTTAGTAAAAATCAAGAAAAAGAACTTAACATTTTCAAAAGATTCAAACAGATAAAATCAATTGAAAATAAAAGGGTTCAAGTTCAAATATACAATCCGAGAAGGTGTTAGGCCCTCGGATTGTCCGCTAACTTGCGGTTGACCAGCGATTTGACTAAAATAACCTTGACTAATTTTGAGAAAAAATTAACTAAGAAAACTCTCTCTTTTTAAAATTTTTTTTTTATTTGGAAATAAAATAAACTAAAAGGTTTTAAGAATATAACTCATATATTAACAAGATAGCTAATATAAATTTGACAAGTAATAAATAATTTGAAAAGTCATAAGTTGAGAAACATTTTAACATTTGAAAACCCTTGAATTTGAAACAAAATAAAGGGATCATTTGTTTAAAACAACTTTACTTAAACTGGAATTTATCACTAAAAGTTTGAAAATAGTTTATTTGTTTATATTTTTTATTTATATTTATTTTTGTTTTTTTAAAAATAAAATAAACTTACTTGTAGTAGCACACTTTGAAATGCTTTAAAACTTTAGACCAAAGTTGGCTCCCTTGTTTTATTTTTAAAAGTAAATTTTAGAAATGAAGTTAAAATTACATATAAGTTAAAAGAATCATTAGTAACTAGAACTAAATAAAGGTTCCCAATCCCAATTACCTATCCTATGTGAGATATTAAAAAAAAAGAACATATTCAAGTCACATAAACAAGTTAAAACAATAAATTCTAAACAATAATAATAATAATAATAATAATAATAATAATAATAATAATAATAATAATAATAATATAAAAGGTCATATAAACGCCGCCGAATAAGTTTTGCTTGCTTTCATTGCTATTCGGGTAGTCTAAGATATAGTGAAGACTCCGTATGCGGGTATACCGGTAACGAGTCTGTGAGACTCTATTTTTTACGAGAGTCCTTAATTGGGACTCAATTTTCGCTCCAAAGTTCATGCAAGTAAAAGAGAGGGCAAAGAAATTAGTAAGACGATTCAACTTTAATCGATATCGACTGATATTAAATATAAAACCAAGTAAAGTCACACTACAACGATACAATCTTGAACACAAAATATATAAACATTGGACAAGGTACCCAAGCCACCAAATATGTATTCAAATCCTAACACATTTTTTAAGTTATAAATAAGCTATTTGTTAGAGGTTGGAAGGAAACTTATATTGTAACCCTTTCAAATTTTATACATGCCAATACTACTGTTTAGGATAAAAAAAAAAAATCTTACACATCTACCTCTACTAACATACGATAGAACAGAGGAAGTAAATGAAAGAGAGTTAGGCTCAAGTTTACAAACCGCTATATAGAATGATCACGGGCATATTGTGATTATGACATACTAGTATTTCATTAGTTAATTTTTAAGTAAACAAATATGGGTATTATCTCCTTTAAACATACTGTCAAAGCAACAACATATGAGTTGAAAATTTTACAATATAAAAGGCACCAAATGAGCAGTTAGTTAATAACCAAAACTGATTTCACGTGAAACTAAAATAAAACCGCTCTTTAATTCACAACGTCTAAAACGTGACAAATAGCTTCAACCCTCAAAAAAGACATAACCACATTTCTTTAACACTACTTCCGGTATAGCTAAACAACTCTCATAGGTTTCGGCATACATATATGTATAACAGAAAAACAAAGAAAAATGAAATTATATTTTTTGTGGGTACAACAAATTTGCAATCAAAGACTAACATTTTTTAAGGGAAAATACATAATCTGCAACTTATGTTTATTTTTTTTAAAAAAATCTAAAACATAGGAAAATTACATATTTCAAGCATGCTTTTCACCTAGTAATATAGGGGCCGAAATTTCTTATCAAAAATGCAAAATCGACTCTTGACACATAAATTTCTCAACTATACATANAATTAGAGAAAAAAAAAAAAAAAGGGGGGGGGGGGTGAGTATTACCTGTTGTGGGCTAGTGAACGGAGCCTTTTAGAAAATAGAGCTAAACTTCTAATTTTCGACGATTTTCAAGAGGTTCGAGTTGCTCTTTTCTTGATGAAAAGTCTCTGTATTTTGAGAATGAAATCTCTGTTATTTAGGGGAGGAAAGTCATGTATTCATGGGGGTTCAAAAAAATCTCCCCTCTCATAGTGAGGGTGACGAGTATATATAGGATAAGATGGGGCAGAATTAGGGGGAAAACGAGAGGGATTTGGAGAGATTTCAAATTCGAAATTCAAATCCTCCTCCAGAGATAAGGCTGCCAGCTCCATTTTGTGCAACTCTCCAACGAATTGAAAATCGCATCCATTCGATTCTCGAGCAAAGGATGAGCGAGGCAACAGATTGAGACACCCGTCGATTCTCGTACAGAGATAAGGGTAAAAGAGAGAGGAGATGCGGGAGAGGGACGCAGTCGGCTTGGAATCTCGTTTGGATTCGGGTTTCGCGTTGTTGGACCGGATTGCATTGCGATTTCTGGGTTGATTTGAGGTTCTGGGTTCGGGTATTACTGTTTACGCGTGAAAAGGAAGAAGAACGAGGAGTATATGGTGGGGTAGCATACTGTTTGTTGTTGTATTGCTACTGGGTATTGTATTGAATGGATATTTTTCTTTAATGGGTATTGGAAGTAAGAGTNAAAATCGACTCTTGACACATAAATTTCTCAACTATACATAACATTTTAAACCATAGTGGCGAAATAGAAAAAAAAGGGGGGGCGAGTATTACCTGTTGTGGGGCAGTGAACGGAGACGGGACGAGCTAGAGCGAATTCTACCACAATGAGCTCGGTTTTGAAAAGCAGGATCGGCGTCTTTTAGTAAATAGAGCTAAACTTCTAATTTTCGACGATTTTCAAGAGGTCCGAGTTGCTCTTTTCTTGATGAAAAGTCTCTGTATTTTGAGAATGAATATCTCTGTTATTTAGGGGAGGAAAGTCATGTATTCATGGGGGTCCAAAAAAATCTCCCCTTTCACAGTGAGGGTGAAGAGTATATATAGGAGAAGATGGGGCAGAATTAGGGGGAAAACGGGAGGGATTTGGAGAGATTTCAAATTCAAAATTCAAATCCTCCTCCAGAGATAAGGCTGCCAGCTCCATTTTGTGCAACTCTCCAACGAATTGAAAATCGCAGCCATTCAATTCTCGAGCAAAGGATGAGCGAGGCAACAGATTGAGACACATGTCGATTCTCGTACGGAGAGAAGGGTAAAGGAGAGAGGAGATGCGGGAGAGGGACGCAGTCGGCTTGGAATCTCGTTTGGATTCGAGTTTTGCGTTGTTGGACCAGATTGCATCGCGATTTCTGGGTTGATTTGAGGTTCTGGGTTCGGGTATTACTGTTTACGCGTGAAAAGGAAGAAGAACGAGGAGTATATGGTGGGGTAGCATACTGTTTGTTGTTGTATTGCTACTGGGTATTGTATTGAATGGATATTTTTCTTTAATGGGTATTGGAAGTAAGAGTTGGGTGGGCTGCTGATGGGAGAAAGAATTGGGCCTGGAATGTATGAGGATGGGTTGGGTATTTTGAATTGCAACTCTAGACAATTTAAGTTTAGAACTTAACCAATTTTAATTGGTGAAATCGGCTAAAATTAAATGAGATGAATTAATATAATTAATTATCGAGCTTCTTAACTTTAATAAAATAGAATAATTAATTTGATTATAAAATAGTTAATTTAAAATTATAACCATAATTTAAGCGAAACTAAATTAATAAGATATTCAACTAAAACGTAAAATCTTTTGAGATGATTTTTGAATATTCATAAAATATACTAATTATATAAAAAAACATATTTATTATTTGAAATTTATAAAAAAGGATAAAATTAATTAAGAATAACTTGAAAACTATTTGCAACTTGATAAAAACTAATTATTTCAAATTGTTTGGAATTTGAGAAGCACCATGATTAATATATATTGTGGAGGTCCAAAATTGGGTGGTAATAGTGAGGTCTTCAAAAAAAAAATTGAAAATGTCAAGTTTTGACCTAATTAAGAGTATCTTCTTCCCCCTTTATTCATTTACCATTGTTGGACAAAAATAAAGCTTTTTTTGAGGCTTTTCTACTTATCGCCAAATTCTTTCTCCATTTTTTAAACTATTTCGGGTTGCCTTTCATCTTCTTCAAAGGACTCGTTATTTCTTGATCAAATTCAGTGTTTATTACTCTACAAAGAATTTTCACAAGTAACAAATTTCTTTCATTGCTCCAAACAAATAAATAGACTTATCGATCATATTCTTCAACAAGTATTTTGTTTCCTCCGAACTTAACATTGTTGGAGGTATCAACAACACCAATTTCTGCAAATCGCTAGAACACAAAATCATAAAAAACTAAAAAGTTAAATTGATCCAAAATTACAAAGAGGGGAAGAAAAAAAAAAAGAAACATGGAGGATGAGTGAATGAAGAGAATATGAGGGTTGAGTAATTTGGACGAGTCATGAGATCTAAGGTTTTGGAGCAAGTATCACAGCCGTTTGGGGCTGTCACTACTTTTTCCGAATCGAATGTGGAGCAATCACCCTTTCCATCTTCGAGTGGTAGCTCCACCACTACATTGCGGTGTACGGACGATCGTGCTGGTGCTGCGTTTTACTGGTGAAAACCTTTGGAATGAGAGAGGAGGAAAAAGAGAAATCTGGAAGATAATTGGAAAAATAGAAAAAATATTTTTTAAATAAAATTTTGGGGCTTTAATTTAATTTTACCATTTTATTTCCTACGTGGCAGTTAAAATGAGGTGGAATTTGACATGTAGAAGGTGTATTTCACACACTATCCACCATGTGGGAAAATGGTTTAAAATACTAAATTTCAATGGGTTCAGGGGTTCAGTTGGTAAGGATTAAGTAGAAGGATTCATAATACAAACTCATACAAGTATAAGGGTCCATCAGACCATTCCGCCTATTGATAATGAATAAGTATGCAAATGAAAATGTACTCTAATATATAATTTAATAATAACTTCACATAATACCTTTCACTTCTCTAAAACTTGCTTGAAAACCTTTTGCCTACATACTTTGAAAAAAGTAAGGTATCATGAAATTGTCGATTCTATCTTTTGGATTCAAGTTTCAGCTTTCTTCAATTATGTTCTTATTTTCAACTTCATCTTCAATAGAAGAATGAGAGATAATGGGTGATAAAGTAGTGAAATGAAGATATTAAGTCGGTCGATTCAATCTTTACATTATTATTTTAATAAAGTCAATCAATTTTTGCGCCAAAAAATTGAGAAAATAAAAAATCAACTAAGTTCAATCATCAAAAGTTATCATGAAATTATCTTCATGATAAAAGTGGTGTGATTTTAGAGCAACTGATACTTATGAAATTTTAAAATTGGGGTTTACAGGAATATAAATTTTTTTATAAACTTGGTCTGACCCCTTACTCGTTCCTAGAGGCTTAACTTAAAGGAAATTTATTATTAAATTTGAATCTTATATTTGTTATGTGATTTTTAGCTTATTAGTATTTTGATGATTATATAGGCAGTCGGAATTTACTTTGGACCACGGCTAATGGCGTTGATTGATCAATAACCTTACCTCCATAAGTTATCATTATCTTACTTTCATTTTTTACTAAACAAAGATCATTTTTTTGTTTTCTTTTCTTCATAGTTGTCATTTTCTTGTCATGTGATCTTATTGATTGATTGTTTGGTTGTTTTATGTGTTGTTCAAAGTTTTCAGTATTCTTTATTATTTATTTTTGTGGATTGTCTTTGTGCTTAATATTTGATTCTTTTTTGTTATGTTGTTATAGGTGGATGTGGAGTCCTTGTTGTAACAACCTGACTTTTTTAAACGTCTAAATTAATTCGTACATTCGTGGAAAGACAAAGAGGGTGAGTATTAAATTAAGAATCATGTGGTATGTCATATTTTAAGTGTTCAAGGGTTGTATCTCAAGTTTTGGAGTAAGGTAAGTCGCAAAATAAAAGTGGGCGAAAGTTATCGTAAGTTCCTTTTTAAAGATTTCTTTGAAATTTGGGTCAAATATTTCGGAAGTTTTCTCCCAATCTATAATGATTTATGGGGCCCACGACCCATTAAATCTAAGGTCTATGAGTCTAGTTTCCAACGCATCAAACAGTTTGTTCATACGACTTCAGAATAAAGAGATATTCGCGTTTTTACGAGACTGCGCAAGCATGCACGTGAGGTGGGTCCCCTAAGTCGGTGGAAGCTTATAAGATAGCATCTTCTTCATTTTCTTCATTCCAAACCGTGAGAAACCCACGAAGATCAGAGAAATACTCCTCAAATCCTCCTTGGGTGTTCATGATATCTTCTTGGCCTCTTATCAAAAATTGCCCTACGTCGCGAGCCCGTCGTTTTGGTATAATTTTCACGGTGAATTGAGAGGTGTAGCTCCGTGGAGGTTGTGGAAACAGGATTTTTTTTCTTCAGTGGAGTGATTGTATTCAAGTGTTCTGGTCATTTAAAGAAAGTTAGGAATCACCTTTTATCAATTTACGGATACCTTAGGTCTTGGACAGTAGTTTACGATAGGAATTCGTATCGATTGTCGAATTGTAGTAGTAATTTTTATCCTTAATTACTGATTGATTTTACCTTTTTCTTTAGTGTTGTAGTGGTGTGGACAGAGGTATTTTCAGCATAAACTATAAAGGAAAAGGTATGTTAAGGCTATTCCCTTCGTTCGACATATTTCCTTAGAGCTTGGGAGTGATATAGTAGGGTAGTTAATGTTGAATATCTTGTAGATGTAATTGTGAATGGTTGACTGATTGAGTGGTTGTAAACCCTCATTATAGGGACTCATAATCTGTTAAGAACGACCCTGAGTTAGGAATGACTTGGAAGCTATATATATATATTGCTCACCTTTAGCTTATTCAATTGTTTGTTGTCGCCCTTGGGGCTATTGTGGTTAGCTGTTGAGCTATGAACTACCTATGGGGGCTATGATGTTGTCTAATAGGACTATGTTATTGCCTAGGAGGGTTATGTGTTGCCCACGGGGCTATATTGATGCCAAAGAGTGTTGTGTGTTTCCTACGGGGCTATTTGACGCCAAAGAGGGCTATGTGTTGCCTACAGGGCTATGTGATGCAAAAGAGGGCTACATGCAGCCCACAGAGCTATGATGTCGCCTAAGTGGGCTATGTGTTTCCTACGGGGCTATATCGTTGCCAAAATAGTCTATGTGACTTCTTACCAAAAACAAGGGGCTACCGATAGGGTTATGTAGATTGATTTGGCACCTTCTGGGCTTATGGGGGCATAAGTAGGTTATATGTTGTTTGTACCTACCGAGCTTATGGGGGCTTGGTTAGGTTGATATTTGATCATTATTGTATCTTATTAGATTCAGTAGTGGTTTGGCATGCTTATCTAAATTTGATTTCCTTACCTGATTGCTTTTGGTATATTATGATACTTGCTCATTTAGTCTACAACCTTTTATACTCTGTACATTGTTTTGTACTGGCACCCCATTGCCTAGGGGTGCTGCATTCATGCATGCAGGTCCTGACAAACGACCGAGTAGACCTTCTCAATAGCAGGAATTTACTTCTATCCGATTGGCTTGCCCCTTTCCTCCGGAGCTGCCAGAGTTTGGAGGTTTGTTTGCCTTTGTTGTGTATATTTTTATGGGTAGGCTGGGGCCCTGTCCCACCAATCTTTACTACTCTTTGAGGCTTGCAGACTAGTGTGTGGGGTGTATAGCTACGTTATGGCCATACTGGCCTAGTTTGTTAGTTTGTTGCTGCTTGTTAGCTGTTTGATGTATTGTATTGATATATATCTGCTTTAAGTTTCGCTATAGAGATCATGGTGGCCTCGACGGCTCAATCTGGACTTCTGTGCTAGTTGGCTATTTCTTTATATGAACTCTTGGGAGTAGCTATTTCTTTTATAGATCTGTTGACAGGGGCTTTGCCGGCCGATGACTTAATTTTAAGCCGAGATATACTTGTTTGTTTTATTGATTGCATGTGACTTTCATGCGCTAGTAGCAAATGGTTCAACAGGATCGGCTTAGGCCTAAGTTCTGGCATTAGGAGCCAGTTGCGCCCCTTGAGTTTGGGGCGTGACACTTGTGATCCAAGATACAACTAGTTCTAAACTTATTTTTCAGAAAATTTTTGTCAACTCAGTTAATCCTACTTCTCTCATTTCTCTTTCAAAGCAGGAACTCTTGGATTGCATTGTTTTTAAGAATTTTTTTTGCGTTGTTTTTTTAGAATCAACTATCTTATAGTCTAATTTATGGTTATGTTATTGACCATGGTATCAATAAGGAGGAGGTGTATTTCTATGATGGTTGGTTCGAAGATCGTCGTTGATGATTATATTATAAGTTTATATTTATATATATTATCTACAACATACTAGTCATATTGGTGAATTTCTTTGTGCATTTATAAAATATAATTTAATACAAAAAGAAAAAGAAAAAAGAAAATAAGAATTGTAGTAATAAAAAATGAAAAAAAATATATATTCAAATACATTATTTATGAAACGTGATTTGCTAATTTGATAAGATTTTAAGACTTATACATATAAAAATAAGGTGGATCATTGCCATTGAATCAATTTTGAACGAAAATTATTTATATATGAACATTATCTCGTTCCTGTGGGAGTCTAACCCGACTCCTTTCTTGATTTTTTTACCTACACTTTGGGTATATAATAAGTTTTAATTAATTGTACATGTACATCACTAATTACCTTATTAGAGTCTACCACATAAAAATCTTTTATATTGAGAATATACACTCAATTTTTTCACTTTAATTTCTCTTTTGCAAGAGATATTTGTATTTCTTTGTTTAGTTTTAAATATTTTAATTTTTTTTAACAACAATTTATTTTTCTAACATGAATTACAATCGATATTGTATTAGAATATTTTGTTCTTTTTTCAACAATACGAGAAAATCTAGGAGTGACTACCACTCTATTAAACACTAAATTAAAATAAAATTAAAGTATAATCATATATTATTAAGTATTGGCAGGCGTGTGTACATGTCAAGGTGGCCTAGACTAATGCATACATTGATCAAAGAGGGTCACAATACTACGTGGGTTGGTTATCCGAGGCAGAAACGTATTATGACGTTATTGGAGTCCTCTTATTATTGGCTACATATACGAGATGACATTGAGGGCTATGTGTACACTTCTCATTTATCAACGAGACAAAGTTAAAACGAAGGCATTTGGTGGATTACTTGAGCCATTGTCGATTGCTGAAAAATCACGGGACAACATCACCATGAATTTCATCATTTCTTTGTCAAATTCTGAAGGATTCAGGACTATTATGGTTGTGGTAGATCGATTCTCCAAGTATGCAACGTTCACTGCATTGTTGAACAATCGCAAAGTTAAAGAAGTTGTCTGCCTATTTTTGCGAGACGTTGTGAAGCATTGGGGTATACCCAAATATATAATCAATTATCGTGATTCGTGATTCACTGGAGCTTTTTGGAGATAATTGTTTGGTTTGCTATTTCTCAACCAGCTTCCATCCTCAAATAGATGGGCAAACAAAGAGGATCAATGCAATCTTGGAGTATTATTTGAGGCAATATATTAGTGCCAATCAAAAATATTAGGCGAAGCTACTAGACACCGCTTAGTGTTTATATAATTTGCAGCGATGTGAGGTGACGGGGAGAAGTCCTTTTGAGTTGGCAACCGGGCAGCAGCCTAACATGCCTCAATCCTTGCCCGTTGACGTTGGTTAAAAAAGTTCGGGTGCTTATCATATGGCAAAAGCTTGGGAAAAGCATCTTGACCTTTGTAAGGTCGTATCTCCACAAAGCAGCTCAGAAAATGAAAATGTTCGCTGATTGTAAAAGGCATTCAGTCAATTATCAAATTGGGGATAAAGTCATGGTTAAACTTAATCTCCGACAATTTAAGTCATTGTGGAGTGTCAATCAAAGTTTGATCAGACACTACAAAGGTTCTAATGAGATCACTGCAAGGCATGCAAAATTTCATATCGAATAAGCCTCATCATTTGAAGTTGCATCTTGTCTTCCACACTAGCCAATTGAAACCATATTTTGAAGACGTGGAAGACAAGGAGCGTGAACAATCTAGTCGAGCTCAGATATTTATTAAACCACCAGCCATGCACAAACAGATCGAAGCCATAATCGATCATCAATTGGTTTGTGGTAAGAGATGGAATAACTAGAGAGTATAATTCCTTGTCTATTTGAAAGGAACGTCATCGGATGAGGCAACGTGTGTGAACACCTAATTTTTTATGTGTTTAATTTACTCCTACAACATATAGTAAGGTCTTTTTTTATATTTTTGTTTTGTATTTTGGATTGTTTGTATTGTTTGTTTAAGGAAAAATTACCTAACTACACATCATTTATTATCATATTTTCTTATTTTCTCTAACATTTAAAAAAATATCAAAAATTCCCCTTTTTGCTCTCATCATTCCCTTTTCTGGATACATTAATTTGAAATCTCTTACCCATGATTTTCTTTCCTTTTTTCACTCCACAAAGCTCTCCACAGTTACTTTCATTAATCTATTTTTGAATTTCAAATCTTTTATCTTTCCAATTATTGATTTCAAGTTATTCAAGAGGTAGATTTCTTTCAATCACTTTAGTTTTTGATTTCTTTTTTTTAATAAAATTTTCATCTTAAAAAATTACTGAATCATTTATCATGTATCAGTATTTTCATCTACAAATTTCTGATACATATGAATTCATCTCCCTCTTTTAGTATTGGGTTTACCCAATTTGATTATGTGGATGTAAATTTTTATGAAAATAGATCGAAACAACACATTAATCAGGAAGAATTTGAGAGCAGAGAAGTCGAAGAAGGATGCATGCTTGAGTTCTAAATCTACTATTCAAAAATGCCCAAAAAGAAAGAAAAAAGTTGGATATGTCATTGCACGATCATCACTATCAAAGATACAAATTTTAAATGTATCTCGTTTATTTTTATTCTTAAATTAGTTTTTTTTTAGTGTTATCACTGATCTAATACATCACTGCTAAAATAGTCTTTTTTTTTATGTAATGTATCATGTTCATATTTAATGTATTGATACATAACTATAATATTGTTGAATCTTCGATTAATGTTTATCATGTTCAATATAAATGTACTTGATACATAAACTTTGTGTTATATATCACACACCAAAAATATGCTTTTGGAACAATTACATGTATAATGTTTTTTTTAAAAATACAATAAAATATAGTATTTCTCAAACAAAATAAGATACATAAATAATAATGTATCATGCACTAATTTTTTAGGCATGATATGTAAATTCGAATTCATACTAAATGTATCTATACATAATAATTACCAAACAATAATGTATCGATCTCAAACCTAAAATTTTATGGGCAACACTTTCTTATTTAATGTATCTAGTAGAAATACAACACTTATTAATTTTAATTTAAAGAATTTTCATGATGTATCTTCTCAAAAATTTCGATAATTTTGAATCAAAATTGAAAGGATCCTCAATGAACTAGGAGAATAGTTTTGAAGCTCAAAATTTTCAACAATTTTGAATCAAAACTGAAAGGATCTTCAATGAACTGAGAGAAGAATTTTGAATCTCAAAATTTTCGACAATCTTGAATTAAAATTGAAAGGATCTTCGATGAACTTGAAGATTTACAAAAGGAATCATTTGTCCAACAAAAAATTATCACTTTTGTATCCTTCATAACTCACCTGCTTATCCAAAATTTTGACATAAGTTTTTGAAATCAAATCTGAAAGGTTTGTTTGCTGAATAGGGAGGGGGGGGGGGGGGGGGGNGCAATCAATTTGAAAATTTGAATTTCTTCGTTCTGTTAGGATTTATCTTTGTATGATTGAAAGTAAGAAGAAATGTAAGAAGATCGAAATATTCATTATGTATCGTATGAAATTTTCGACTAATGGATGAAACAAAGAGAACGATGAACAAGAAGAAGTAATTTAATTTTTGAATTTTTTGGTTTGTTACACTATATGATTGAATTCGTGACAATAATTTGGAATGAAATAGCACAATTTATGGGATCTTAATTTGATTTTCAATTTTTTCCCCTTAATTAGTGCAACAGATGGATATTATGAGATATTAATTTAATTTTTCAGCTTTCTTCCTCTTAATAAGTGCAATTGATACATAATGTATCAACAATAATGTATCCGGATCCTTGATTATATATTTGAAGTGACTAAAAAACATGAGATTTGTGTAATTAGAAAGACAATAGGGATATAAGGTAATTTAGGTTTTACGCTATGGGAATTATGTAAGTTTAATTGGCCCTAATGACCCAATTTTGATTGAATTGGGCTGATTTAGACCCAATTTAGATAGCCCAATCAAATTTAGACCCGGTCCAATAACAATGATCAAGATTGAATCTCAACCTTTCATAACATTTTGATCCAAGGGCTCTTATGTGACCCTACAAAAGACACAAAAGACTCCAAAAATCAGAATTTTGGCCCTATTTTGATTTTATTTTTTTCTTCTCCCCTTGCTTCCACCTACCACCACCCCATTGCTGAAAAATTTCTCCAAAATTTTACAATTTCTTCCTTTCACCCTCCTCTACACAAATATACAAACCATTCATCTTTATCCGTAGCCAAACTTCATAGATCTAAGAAAAATGGAACACAAATCATCACTTTTTTCTTTAGATTTATGAAGTTCCGGTCATCCCCATTCTATACCATTTACATAAATGTGTGGAGATCTTCAAGAGCTATCTTTTGATTTAAATTTTATGTCAAAATTCCTGCGAAGTTTTCTGACGACCCCATTCACCCAAAAATTTTCGTCAATCTTTTTCTCCTCTCATTCTCTATCCGAATCCCCCACTATCACAACCTTTTTTTTTAATCATATAAGTCATTTTGGTGCCAAATTTTATATTATTTTGTTAGTTTTCTTTAAGTTTTATCATGTTGAAGTTTTGCTTGAATTTTATTTTGAATTTTGTTTTTTTCTGCTTTATTTGTTGTGTTTGATCTTCAAGATAGGTTAGATGTTTGAATTTTTGTGTTAGTGGGCTTGTTCTTCTTTTGATATTGGGTCTTGATCAAATGGTTCTATATTTTGGGTCTGTTTTAAATTTTCAGATGACCCATTCAACTATTATTCAATTAATGAATAAAAGAAATGAATCATCTAAAAGGGCAATGCAGTCTTTTTAATTAATCTTCTCTTGGAAAAAGAAAAAAAAAGCACACAAAAAAGAAGAAAAATTAGAAAGATGAGAGAGTACCAAGTCTTCTAAAAAAAGAAGAGAAAGAAAGAAATATTTTAGAATAGAAAGAAAAAACAATCATCTTTTGTGAATTTGTTTGTTCAACTAGTATTGCTTCCACTATTTGCTTGTCATCACCTTTAGGTATTTCCTTTTACATTTCACAATATAATCTTAAATTAATGTATCATGTTCCTTTTAGATTTTGATTAAGTTGTTTATATTAAGTTTTGTTTGATTTAGTCAAGTCTATTGTGATTGTTATATCATTATGTTTTATTTTTATGTACATATATGCTTATTATTAATGAGGTGTTTAGTGTAATTTCATGTTATTATGGAGTTGATACATAAACTCATGTTTTGCTGGAAAAAAATCAATTTTTTTTTGTTGCATTTTTATTTCTGATATTTCTAAGAAAAAAGAGGTTGTTTTTGCAAAAACACAAACTGGTCATTTTTGCAAAAAAATAAAACAAAATGAATCTGGTCATTTTGTAAATATTTTTAAATTAAAAAAATATAACATTTTTTCTCTTAAATAAATATATGAAATTTGTTATTGAAACAAAAAGGCAAATTTGATTATATTTTGGTTAGTAATTTAACTATTACAAAAATTGACTATTTTTTTTAAAAAGTTTCAAAAGAGAGCAATGTGATCATTTTGTGTAAAACTTTTACTAGAATGGTCATTTTTAAAATTGTATCAATATTTAAAAAAAAAAATAGTCTTTCACTATCTATTTATTTTTTTAAAAAAGGTGCTTAGTTATTATTTTATTAAGGAGTTTTTTTTCTTTTATTGTTAATGTCAANTCTAAGAAAAAAGAGGTTGTTTTTGCAAAAACACAAACTGGTCATTTTTGCAAAAAAATAAAACAAAATGAATCTGGTCATTTTGTAAATATTTTTAAATTAAAAAAATATAACATTTTTTCTCTTAAATAAATATATGAAATTTGTTATTGAAACAAAAAGGCAAATTTGATTATATTTTGGTTAGTAATTTAACTATTAGAAAAATTGACTTATTTTTTTAAAAAAATTTCAAAAGAGAGCAATGTGATCATTTTGTGTAAAACTCTTACTAGAATGGTCATTTTTAAAATTGTATCAATATTTGAAAAAAAATAGTCTTTCACTATCTATTTTTTTTTTTTAAAAAAAGGTGCTTATTATTATTTTATTAAGGATTTTTTTTCTTTTATTGTTATTGTCAAGTAGTGATAAAAAAAAATTAATTAGCATTTTGCAAAAAAATAATAATCATTTTCATGTCTATATGTTGCAACAAGTTCATTTATTCATTAATTTTTTTTTATCATTATTAAAAATAAAAAGTAAGTCATTAATTAGTAGTTTTTTTTAATAAATAAAGTTTATAAAATACCACCATGTATTTGGTTACGATCCTTGGTATGTGTTATTATTTATTTTTACAAAAAAGAGGTCTTGTGTTTGGCTACGCTCCTAGGCAAATCATTTTTTTAGTGACTAACGCAAATTTACATTTTTATCCAAAAATTACTTTTAGCCAAATATGAGTTAATAAAGCGACTGTGCTAGAACCACGGGACTCGCGGGGTGCCTCACACCTTCCCCCGATCAATAGAATTCCTTACCCAATCTTTGTTTTCGTAGACTAAAAAATAAAAAAACATTTCCTTTAAAATTAGGAATTTACCGGGTGACTTGGAACACCCAAAAAACTCAATTCCAAGTGGCTACTCTAAAAAAAACATTTTTTCTTTAACTTTTTATTTTCAAAAAAATAAAACATGTCATATTCCTTAACAATTGCAAATGAGGAGGTGTGACAACGTGTGAGAACTACGAAGATTTGTGGCAGTTCTGTGAACAAGTACACAACTACTTGCATTATTATGGTGCCGGGGTCATCGCTAAATAAGGTGGGGAGTGTGTGCCATCCCGCAAGAGTCTACATTGATTTTTTGCATTTTCGAGGGCAGGGAAGAATCTGATCAAGCTTTAACAATTCTAAAATACTATTACACCTCGGACTTCGAGGAAGGACTAAAAGGGCAAACATGCAAGTCCACGAACCCAAACCATGGACCCTTCACGACACCCTATACGGTCTGTTTAGGGGTCTGATTTAATGTTTTAAGCACACATTATCCAATTCTAGGTGTCAACAATTGTAAATTAGTATAAAACCCAACAAATGAGTTGGGGTCGAATCCCACAGGGAGCGGTACGTGTTTCAAATTCACTCAAAAAGTGCAAACGTGGTCTAATCATTCATAGGAATAAAAATTATTGAAAAAGACATTAATCAAATTAAAGAGGTGACATGAGTGTCAGATAGGGGGGTTTTTGAGTTTGCAATTATCAACTACACAGTAGTCACGAAAACTTCGAAATAACAATAGGGAGAAGGATTCTCGGGATGTGATCTATTATAGGCAAATTACGATATATGGGTAATTGAAACTACTAGTAAACAATTAAATATCAGTGAGTAGGCTAGACTATAAGGGAGATAGCTTTCTCTCGAACAACTATCCCGATTCATGTGATTTTTTTCGAACATCAACAAGCATGACAATGAGAACAACCCACACCTTAATTCATCCACTCTTTCGAGCTAGATGGGTAGGATTGAGTTTAATATTTACTCTCTCTCTCTAAACCCAGCTCAACCCAATACCCACAAATCATTAATCAATAATCTTAGTTCTAGAACCTCTTTCTCGACCAAGCCAAGAACACAAAATTAGAACTCCATTTGCAACTACAATTCATAAATTAAACCACAATTAATGATTAAACTCACTTCAAAATAGCATTTAAACTAGTAATTAACAATACCCACAAACTAATTCAACCCATAATCACATGATCAGACCCCAAGAATTGGGATTTTAGCCAAACATCATAAAAAGGTAAAAACAATTACCGAATCGATTATTCATCAACTGGGTAAGAGTAACTGAGTCTTTACAATGCTTCAATTTGTAGAATATTCCAAACCCACTTCCAAATCTCCAAATTGAATCTCTAAAATTCTTCAAAACTATGAAAATCTACAGGGAAAAATGTTCTAAAACTAATTCAGTCTAAGTTAGCATACTAAAATAAATGTTCAAATTCTAATTTATTGTTACCAAAAATAAGTTACAAAGGGCCATTTGGAGAAGTAAGTCGAGCTCGCCGAACCACTCGACGAGCCGCCCTTTGACCTCTTCCATTGCCTTTTCACCTTCGCATTCAGCATCCTCGAGTTCTGTAACTTTGGGCGATCTATCTTTGCTTTGCAGAACTGTTCAGCGATTCACAGACTGCTCCTTTTTGTCGCCGACTTGGTTTCTTCCCTCAGGGTTGGCACACTGGAACTTTAAGGGGTTAAGCTAGCCACTTAGCAATTCGTCAAGTGCTCTTGGCGATCACCAGGCTTGCCTTTCTTCAATTCTTCAGTTTGTTTTGTTCTTTCTTGCCTATTAGTGTCCTTGCTTTGTTCCTCAATCCATATATCTAAAAATCAAGGATTTAACATCAGTTTATGGGACAAATTAAGCATTTGAGGACACTAAATATATATATATACAAAGTCCCAAATGAGTCCAAATCTCAGACTTATCAACACCCCCAACTTCAGCAGTTCAAAAAGGATGTCTCAAACAGTGTTGCATAAGACTCAACATGAATGCACACTACAAGATTCAACTTACTCATGCAATGATCAATTGTGCACTCAAAGATTCAACTTGTGACTCACTATTATCAAAGATGCTCAAGTTCACAATATTTGCTTTAAATGCAAGTTCAAGCTCAACAAAGGTACTCAAATGCCCTTACAACAAAGATGATTCCCTATTCACACCAAGTTCTTTAACAATTTATAGTTTCGGAATCACATACGACTCTCACCCCACAAAGATAAACACATGCATGCTTTACCCATGGGTTTGCCCTTGTTTTCCAATCAATATTCGCTTCAACTCACTCAAGATCACAAAGGTCTTTTCAAGGCTTGTAACGGGGCTGATTGTAAAGGTATGCTCATTTAGGCTCTGTGGTTGTTACCCCCATGAAGTGTGGTATGAACATCACTTTCTTCCTTTTCTTCAACATTTTGATCATGTTCATAAT
The DNA here is from genome assembly GCF_019186545.1 of Solanum stenotomum. Classification (NCBI taxonomy): domain Eukaryota; kingdom Viridiplantae; phylum Streptophyta; class Magnoliopsida; order Solanales; family Solanaceae; genus Solanum; species Solanum stenotomum. Next base: position 10,707,978 of record NC_064293.1, read on the forward strand.
TCACCCCATTATTCACTTTCAAATGGACTACCGGATGCCCCATTTCTTTTGCAACTTCAACTACTTATTTTACTACTTTTTCATTCTTTTTCTTTTTCGTTTCTTTTTTTTTTACACGGAGGGGTTTCATCTTTTTCAAAACCATTGCTCTAAGGGAAACTTTTCACACTTCTTGATTTACCTTCTCTTTTCACCACACCCCCAACTTAGGGCCTAAGTTGGCTATTCAAACAAAACACACTTCATGAGAGTTATGGGTGAATGGATAAAGAAGGATCATAATTGTTCAAGTTTCTTCCAAAATAAGGATATGGTTCAAGGGGGTTCAAGCAAGGTTCACACATCTCTCAAGGTTGGCCACAAAAGAGGTATAATGTCAATTTGTTTCACTCATCAAAATTATTATCTCAGATAATTTCAAGAGCTTGTATCACTTAGTCAACCGGACCAACGAGCCAAATTCTAGGTATCATCACACACAATATTTAAGGTAAGCTCATCACACAAGGCATTAGCACCAATATCAAACAAGACTCCATACATTTTCGCTTGTGTGCAATGTTCATTACAAGAGACTCATTCGATAACCGGCTAGTCACAACGAGATGCAAAAAGTCCACAGATTGTCTATGAAACTTCATTTGGCCTCATCGTAGCCGCACATTTATTCATTCAATTAAGAGCACTATTCAAGTAATCAATATTGGTCATAACCGATACTCAAATTCACACAAGAACAACCACAATGCACAAACAATAGAGGTGGCACACAATTTTAAAAGTAGGTCACAATCATTTCTATTCAAAATAAGGAGCCATAAGCTCAAACATCCACAAAATTAAGATCCAAACACAAATATAGATCATAAAACCCAATATATACAAAAAAAAATGTAATCACAAAAGGTAAGTATGGAAATACCTCACCTTACCCACAAAAGAAAAGCAGTTGTCCTCAAATGCAACTAAAACAACCAAAATCCATAGAAACAACATAGAAGGAGGTAAAGATATCATCCTGCCAGGCTAAGCCTGGGGTGAAGTATGTATTGCAGTCACTCCGTCTATTGGGGCATCAATCCCCGGGGTCACACTCTAGTCTTGGGCATCAGTGCCTGGGGTAACATCAACACTAGCTCAATTGGAGCCTGCCTTGGAGGTATATGTCAATGATGTCTGAATGACTGACTGTACTATCATCTCCTCTAAATCAAGGAGGTCCCCAAAAATGGTCGCCTCCTAAACATCGAGTTGCTCCTTATATGTATCTGTCTCTGACTCAGTAGCAGCCACATCCTCCATAGTCTCATCTCCGGTGGTAGCCGGAGGCATATCAGAACTGGTCGGGACATCTGCATCCAGGTCATCAGGGATCTCCACGATCCCAAATATCATCGATATATTAGTGGACTTTAGCTGGTCCACATCTTTTCTCAACTTTGCAATTGTGGCCTTGAAGGCCGTTACCTCATGAGTGGCTCCCTGACCTCTCTCACACACCTCTATCCTTGTCGTGAGGGCATCAATACACTCTCTAAGAGGTGTCAAAGCATCGGTGAGAGCTCTCTCAATCATCTCAGGATCTACAGCCTCTAGCCTGGATGTACGTACATCAACTAAATAGGCTAGGTGCCCCATCCGTAGCAGCATGGCCTGGGTGAGTAGAGGTCGAGATGCAACAGAACTAGCAGCAGACCTTGGAGGCAGGGGAACGGTAGAAGAGTTTGGAGTCATAGAAGGGGCAGAGTTAGAAATACTTGAACGCCCAGTGGCCGGAGTAGGCAGTACTGCCTCTGTAGGTAATGTCTTAATATCAATAGTTAGGGATGTATCCACCGGGGATGCCCTCTTCTTCTTAGATTCATCCTTCAAGTACTCGGCCTCAATACACCGGATGTCAGTAGAGGAGGTGGGAATCACTTCCACATCCTTTTTCTCATCACGTGGCACCCGGCTCGTCTGCACAACTCGGTGATCAACACCGAAAAAGGGAGACATAGCTGTTGCTGCCTACCTCTCATGGCCATCTCCTATTTAATGATGGCACCTAGATTGATGCTCTATCCTGCAATGATAGATCCAAGACAGGCCGCCTTTGTGTGGCGGAGGATATACTCGTTCTGGGATTGTGCTACTGATGAAGCCGAACCAGTACCTCGCTGCCACATTAAGGTCTTTCTTCTTGATTGACACTCGGGCCTTGATCCACCTAGGAGTGCTGTCAGATAAAAGAGGGGGCAACCAGCTTTTCATGTCCTCCAATGCAATTCTCTTGATCATGCTCTGGTAGTCATCTGCAATGTTCTTAGTGCACTCCAATACGACATTTATATCATCACTATCACACTTTACTTTCCTTCCCTTAACTACTACATAGTCTACTGGCTTGAAGGTAGCAACCTTCCTCTTCCCCTGTGGTACCAAAGCTCCATAGGTAGTGTAAAACTCCCAAATCCAATTATAAATGTAAGGGTCTCGGGGTTTAGTAAAGATCTGGAATTTGTGGGATTTCAAGGTGCTCCATATCTCGGATATATGTCCACTACACCATTTATGGACAATCTCTTCTCCTCGATGATAGTCCTCAATCCCTTGTCCTTTAGTCTGTGAGAGACCAGGATGGAGGACCCTGTGCAAGTGGTGTTGGGACCACAACCTGATCTAGAACTGGAGAAGGAGGAGTGGTCTAAGGCACTTGGATCCTAGACGGATCATGCATCCTCTTGGAGTGCATTTCAGCTCTCCGGACCAATAGCAATTGGTCATCCTGAAGCTCAGAGATGACAACCTGAGGATCCTATTGTTCTCTCTCACTTTAAGATATGGTGAGGTGAGTCACATAGACTCCCTCACTATTAGAGCTAACCTCCGATGACTCAGCTGCGGGCGCCTTGCCCTTTCTTTTGCCTTTCCCACTCGTGGTAGAAAGTTTAGTTGCCTTTGCTTTGGATGTCGATGCATTCTCATTGATGACGATTCCTTTTGCCCGTTTGTGGGGCATGTCTCATTCTGGTACTTTGGGTCTAGCTATATCTGCAAAACACTATTGTTAGAAATCATTCAAGAAAATTGGAGAAATCAAGTTGCAGAAAGACTCGTTGGACCAGTCGGTGAGTCGCCGAGTCACTTAGATGAGCCAAATAGGGCTTCTAGAAAGCACCAGCTTGAAAAATTTCCAGAAATCAGGCATGTCGGCAATGTTCAGGGCCCTTCGGTAAGCTCAGACTAGCTCGTCAAATATTACAGTGTGTTTTAGGGGTTAAGGGGCGCAGAAAAGACGATTAAAAGAACCTTTCGACGAGTCACCGAGTGAACTTGGCGAGCTCAGGATTCCCACCGAAAGTTACAGACTCTATTCAACCAAAATAAGAAATTAAGGGCGACCATAGGGGGATGTTGGCAAATCGCCAAACCGTTTGGTGAGCTCGATCTAACTCATCAAACTGCCAACGTACCAAATTTCAACCCCGTTTCCCAAAATCAAACACACACACTACTCAATTCACACTAGAACCATATGACCCATGCTTCTGAGGTACTCAGACTTCCCCCAATTTGGTCAAAATTGGCCATTTGATGACTTTTGTCCTTAAGAAAGACGTCAACCGCTCCATCATTGAGCAAATTACGTCATTTGGCTCAATTTGGGGTTACTCAGACTTCACCCAACTAGACCCAACATAAAATAACCCTAACCAAATAATTTAGAATCAATTTTAACGCATTAAACATAGTGATTCACCATTTTAAGCAATTAGGCACAATTTTGATACACAAAATAGTCAATCCAACACATCAAACATGATTTCAACAATTTCCCAACACCAAACAATACATATATACTAAAAGTATTTGAGTTCAACCACTAATTGAAAGTTCGGGGTTTAGAAAACTAACCTGAGTGTCGAATAGAGAATTTGATAAGCTTGGCGATAAAGTAATCCAAATCTGAGCACGAGAGCAAACAACAAAAAACAACTAAAAATGGGAAGTGTGGAAGATCTAAAGTGCGGGTGAGAGGTTACAGTGCTAAAAATGAGAGAATATGAAAGAGTTTGAAAATTTGAACCATTTGGCCTTTTAAAACCTTTCAGTTCAAGGCCTTTTTGGCGGTATTAGTCGACCACGCCAAACCACTCGATGATCCACCAATTGGTGACTTACCTCGCCGAGTTTTACAGGACCTCTAGTCAATTTGGGGGTCCAAACGGCGGACAAAATTGGACTCATCGACTTGTTCGGTGAGTCGCCGATTCAGCTATTGGCCTACCAAGTTTTACAGACTTTCACTTCATATTTTTGTTAGTCCAACGACGGTCTAAGTCGGGCTTAGTGACCTTTTCAGTGAGTCACCGACTAGACTCTTGGCTCGCCAAAATGCATATTCTTAAACACACTCCACTTTTCGACCTACATAATCAACACCTGTTATTCAAAATCAAACTTAAAGCATTAAAAACTTGGGTTACCTCCCCAAAAGCGCCTTAGTTAATGTCATGGCACGACGTAAATACCCATTAAAGCTTCATTTTTTGGGTTTGCCATAGTATCACTAAGCAACCCCTTTGTTGTCTTGGGTTTAGATGAGACGAAATTTGACCCATTTGGGTCTCCAGTTGCTTGATAGAGACGGAATGAGAGGTGAAATTCTGATTAAGTGTTGAGACATCCTCTTTCATCTCTTTTAACACTTTGTCTGATTCCTCAACCTTGTCGAGAATGCGTGAGAGCATGTCCTCCGTACGGCCACCCTCAAAATCTTTGGGCTTTTGACACTCATGGGGAGGAACATACCTATCCTTCTCCCTCTCTTTTTCCTTCCAAGTGGCATTACGATCACGCCAATCTCTGTCACGGTCTCTCCAGCCATCATCTCTATTCCAACCTTGATTTCCACCCGGTCTTGGGTATTTAGCACGATAACTTTCTCTTTGGTTGGCTAGGAAGTTCACTTCCTCATTGTACATTGCTTCAAATTGGGCTTCATCAGGGTTCACTCCACCAACACCCACAACATTAACACTCTTCATACCAATACCCATGACATTTTTAGCCAAGATATCCAGGTGGGTCATCATCTTTGCCATGTTTTGGTTTCTCTCTTGATCATTTTTGATCTGTTCTTTTGTCATTTTATAAGTGAGAGAAGAGACTTGGTCTTCACGAGTGTACCATGCCCGGTTAATCTTGGTCATGCAATCAAGGAGTTGGGACACTATTACATAGGGCTGTTGTATTATACTATTCGGAGAAATTTGATCTGCCACTCATTTGCTTACCGAATCGAGGCTTTTATAGAAATATTGCAGCAACACATTTTTTGGAAGTCCATGAGTTGGGAAATGAAGCTCCAACTTCTTAAATCTCAGCAACGTCTCATGTATAGGCTCTCCTTCCAAACGTTTGAATCCTTGGATGTTGTCCCTAAGAGTCATCATCTTCGAAGGGGGAAATAATCACACTTGGAATGCAGTAGTAAGCTCGTCCCATGAAGAGATAGATTCTCTTGGCACCTCAGCCAACCACTTGTTTGCCTCGCCCATTAGAGAAAATAGGAACAACCTCAACCGGATCGATTCTTGCAATATGTTCTTAAATGAGAACGGTCCACAGACATTAACAAAATTTCTTATATGCTCATAGGGATCCTTATGAGCCAGCCCCCCAAACAAACCTTTCAATTGTAGGAGCTGAAGAATGGTGCTTGTGATGTGAAAAACAACGTTTACTTCAGCTGGAGGTAAGCGAATGGCTCAAACACCACCCATTTGGACTAGGTCATTGACATCATTGAGGTTTCTGATATCATCTTGGTGGCTCACTTGGCTATCAGTACTCCCGTTAACGCTCATCTCCTCCTCTGTTTTAACACAAGCAACACAAAATCAAAACTAAAATAAATAGATTCAACTATAACTAAAAAGAACACAATTCAACTTCAGCAAAAGAATTTCAAACAACACCTCTCCCCGACAACAGCACCATTTTGATTTAACGTTTCAAGCACACCTCATCCAATTCTAGGTGGCAACGATGGTAAATCAGTATAAAATCTAACAAATGAGTTGGGGTCGAATCCCACAAGGAGTGGTACATGTTTCAAATTCAATCAGGAAGTGCAAATGTGGTTTAATCAGTCATAGGAATAGAAATCATCGAAAAAGACATTAATCAAATTAAAGGGGTGACACGAGTGTCAGATAGAGGGTTTTTGAGTTTGCAATTATCAACTACACAGCAGTCACGAAAACTTTGAAATAACAATAGGGAGAGGGATTCTCGAGATGTGATCTATTATAGGCACATTACGATATATAGGTAATTGAGACTACTAGTAAACATCTAAATATTAGTGAGTAGGCTAGACTATAAGGGAGATAACTTTCTCTCGAACAACTATCCCGAATCAGGTGGATTTTTTTGAACATCAACAAGCATGACAATAAAGAACAACCCACACCTTAATTCATCCACTCTTTCAAGCTAGATGTGTAGGATTGGGTTTAGGATTTACTCTCTCTCGCTAAACCCAGCTCAACCCAAGACCCAAAAATTATTAATCAATAATCTTAGTTCTAGAATCTCTCTCTCGAGCAAGCCAAGAACACAAAATTAGAACTCCATTTGCAACTACAATTCATAAATTAAACCACAATTAATGATTAAACTCACTTCAAAATAACATTAAACTAGTAATTAACAATACCCACAAACTAATTCAACCCATAATCACATGGTCACACCCCAAGAATTGGGGTTCTAGCTAAACATCATAAAAAGGTAAAAACAATTACCGAATCGATTATCCATCAATTGGGTAAGAGTGGTTTAGCCTTTACAATGTTTCAATTTGTAGAATATTCCAAACCCACTTCCAAAATCTCCAAATCAAATATCTAAAATTCTTCAAAAGTATGAAAAACTACAAAGAAAAATGTACTAAAACTAATTCAGTCTATGTTAGCATACTAAAATAAATGTTTAAAATCTAATTTATAGTCTCCAAATACAAACTACGAAGGGCCATTTAGCGAAGTAAGTCAGGCTCGCCGAACCACTCCGTGAGCCGCCCTTTGACCTCTTCCATCGCCTTTTCACCTTGTTATTCAGCATCCTCGAGTTTTGTAACTTTGGGCGATCTATCTTTGTTTCGTGGAACTATTCAACGATTTGCCGAATGCTCCTTTTTGTCACCGACTTGGATTCTTCCCTCAGGGCTGGCACACTGAAACTTTAGGCGGTCAAGCTGGCAACTCGGCAATTCGCCAAGTTCTTTTGGTGATCACTAAACTTGCCTTTCTTCAATTCTTCAATTTTCTTTGTTCCTTTTTACTTGTTAGTGTTTGCTTTCTTCCTCAATCCATATACCTGAAAATCAAGGATTTAATATCAATTTATGGCACAAATTAAACATTTAAAGATACTAAATCTATATAAACAAAGCCCCAAATGAGTCCAAATCTCGAACTCATCAGGGTCCACAACCTATTTAAGGAATTGTGAATGAACATCCAAGGATGACTAGGTACGAGTCACCTGAACGGGATGCTAGACAGCCCGTCATGACTTGGACGACCCGTTTAGGGGTCCGTATAAGTCACCCATCAATTTTTAATTTTTGTGTCAACTTCAAACGGTCATATCTGTCAGCACAAAATGAACTAGTTGGCCTATAAGTTATCAAAGTAAAGGTTTTTGAGCCCTCTTTCCAACGCCACCAAGTTTGCCTTATTTCGAGTTTGTAGCAAAAAGTTATGCTCATTTTAGTGAAGCCCTGTCGGGTAGGTGAAACTTCACGACTGGCTATATGGCCTATGAAGAAATAGACGTCGTTATAAACCCTATCTTGACCTATAAAAGTGAATTAAGCCCTAAAGCTATCAATTTCAAATCATTCACCTAAATTCGCTAAACTTGACAAAATTCATCCTCTCCAAGAAAATATTCTCTCTAGATCAAGGAATAAGAAGAAGCTAGGGTTCTTCAAGTTCAGGTCTCCTTTCTTCATCATTACTTAGAGTTTCAATCAAGGTATGTATGAAGTTTATCAATGGATTCTATCCACCCATTGAGCCTCCAAAGTTTCTTTAATTCTCCAATTCAATTACCCAATATTTGATTAGGTTTTCACTCAATTCCTTATGGATTATATTTGTATGGATTCAATTGCTTTATTATGCTCTTATTTTGATGATTTGGAGTTAATTACACGCTTTTCAACCAATTCCATGTGAACACATGCATTAATCTATGATTTTTGACTATGAACCCTAATTTACATGAATTTATGAAGAAGCTTGAACCTATGAATGTATTTTTATGAAATCATGCATATTTTCATGAAATAAAGGTGTATAACTTATGTAAGCTTATAGATGAAGATATTTATATATTCTATGAAGCTTGGTCATATGACATGAATGACATCCAGATTTTCCCTCAGTGTTTTTTGGGTTATTTTCCTAAATTAGATTTTGATTAGTATGATATTCGAATATGCCATCAATGATTATAGATCACGCTTTCAAAACTACTTCCATTAGTAGTAGGGCATTCTAGTATGAAGTTAATGGTTATAGGCCTTATAAAGCTTTTATGAAAAGATCATGGTTGGTGAAAGGTTTTCTCACGAATGGTCTAAGGAGCTACCCTATGATGTTTCTAGCTTGGATTGATTACTTAATTGTACCTTTCCATGGATGATACTATGACTCTAGTTTGGATTGGCTAGTTGATGTGCCCTTCAATGGATGATAAGACAAGCGACAATTACCCATGTCCCATAATGATAAGACAAGTTAAGATTAATGACTATTTCGTGGGATTTATGTTTAGTACCGAGAGGATATAGAGATGGAAGTTTTCATGTAGCTTGAGACTGAGTTTCTACTAGAAATCTCCTTATTCCATACCTATATTCCACCATATGATGATTTTCTTAGATAGATATGAGCTAGTGGATCCACATTTGCTCAGATTTATGGTCCTTACCTTGAGGACACCCACTTTTGGTGTGAGACAAACATTGGATTCCATATTATAGCTCGCATGGTCTATATGTAGGTTAATGGTAAATTTCCCCAAAGATGAACTAAGTTAATTACTAATGTTTTACGAAGCTTTCTTTATGATTTAAAGATGCATTGACCATGTTCCACTACATCATAACATTGTTTTAGTGGCATTTATTTAGGGGCAATTAACTAATTTGCAAATTAAGCACCTGAGCACGTTTGGTTTTGAGAGTGACTATTGTTTTAGTAATTCTCTCAGGTTGGCGTGATTGTTTTTAATGATAGAATACTTCTTCATAACTACATCCAAGAATTCTGAAGATCCACTTTAGAAGAAAACCTTATTATGTTGATCTTCTTGAATTGTTTAATGAGGTGAGATCTTTTACGTACAAGGAGGTCTTTGAATTAAACACTTTTTATTGTTTTTCTGTGTTGTCTTTATATATGAATGGTGATAGGACACTGTGTTTTTTACTTTTAATATCCATGGAAGCTCTGGTGATGTTGGTAACATTCGTAGAATGGTGTTGTTGATTGAATAAAGATGCATGCGTGGTAGTTGATGATTTTATTCAAGGTGATAATTTTGCTACCAATTTAAATTTTTTATGGTAGTCTTAAAGTCCATTATTTATCGATGTGACAATGCCCTTGTCAATGTGCAGGGCCTCGCTTCTTCAATTTCTACAAGTACAATCCCGTTAAGGTATTTCTGATCTTGTAAACTTGCTTGTCAACTCTTTTAATATGTCGACTTCACTTAACATGTAGTGTTTATTTCTTCTTGCTTGAGCTGAAATATTTAATGAGCAGAATTAAGATGAGCTTGAATCTCAACCCGAGGGTCAAACAACAAAACAGACTCATAGCTCAGAGATAATGCAGGACGCAATGTTAGCGATAACGTCAAGCCTCTAACACCTAGTTGACACAATCGAGTAAAGCAAGTACACCATTGACACCCCTGATCTTCTGAAGCTGTGATGGAAATCAAAGTTCTGGAAGTATCAAAGCAAATGTTAGCCTTCGAGTTTTTGAATGAGGACCGTACAAAAGCCAGAGTTTTCATGGCATACAATAGAAGACTCATAAGAATATATTTGTTTCGACTGTTTGGTTGGTGGAGATAATATTTTGATGATCTATTCTACTACTTCTTGGTCCTTTCTTTTTGATGGATAATCAGTACATCTTAGAGGATTAGTGCAAAAGTACATCTTTTGATATGTTTTCTTAGCAATTTATTAGTTGTTCTTTCTTTAAGTTTCTTGTCAGTTATTACTGGGCTACAATTTTGTAATGTTTTCTCGTGGGTGATTAATAAAAAAATCAGTTACCAAAAAAAAATTCTCTTAAGATTTTTATTTTTTATGCTATGAAAGTGTGGTTAAATATGTTATCCATTGCATCTTTATTAGCATTTACACAAGCCACACAATATGTTTGATATCACATTTTTAAGGTTATTTTACTGGCAATAGTAATTGCCACTAAATAAATGCCGCCAAAAGTATTTAGTTTTAGCTGCAATAATATTAGTCTTTATCGGCACTTTAAATAAATGCCGCTAAAGCCTTTAGTAACATTGGATGCAATTGGCAATAGATTTAATGCCAGTAATGTTTTTGTGGCAGTAAATAATGTTGCTAATTAATTGCCACTAAAAGTCTCTTTTGGTGTAGTGTTCATGATTTATGAATCTTCTTAAATGATTTTACTATGTTTTAACTTGGTCACGCATTTTGTGTTTTCGATTATGTCCCCTTATGATCGCGTCTCATATTTTATTGAATTACCCGCATACTACATAATGCATACTTGTGCGCACATAGTTTCACTAATGTAAGACTCGATGATTCTTATTGTCACGCCCGAGCCTACACCCTGGGCGGGAGTGACACTTGAGAACTATTGATGGCCCCAAGCGAACCCTTGACCTGACTTAACTCTTAGCGGAAGACTTAACTCATCATAAAAGAAAGTATTGAAATACATTCATAACTAAATTGTCTTAATGAAAAACTTAGAATGTCTTAAAGAAAAACATTCAACTGACCGAAATGGCAACTCAAGTCTCAAACATCAAACTCAAAAGGAAAGACTTAGAAGCTAACATCAGCGAACTGTCTATGAAGCCTCTAACAAGTGATATGGACGTCGGGACAAGACCCACGACATCCTAATGAACAAAAATACTGAAAATGATAAAAAGGGGGATCCTCCAGAAGCAAGGAGGCTTACCAACAACTCTGAAGCTCAACTGGATCAACAATGCGCTTGATGCTGATCCTGGTTACCTGTATCTGCATAATAAAGTGATACAAGCCAAGTGGCATCAATACATTGAATGTACGAGCATGCGAGGGGAAATCTATGATAAAACAAAAGCTTGAAAGAAACTGGAATAATATACTTGGTCTCAACTCAACTCAACTCAACTTATTTCAATATAAAATAGTAATGTAAATGCAGTATAAAGAAAAACTTTAAAACATGGATAACAACTCTGTGTATTGAAAAATACAATAGTAACTCAGTTTGTATGCAAGGATACAATTTAAACTCTGTTTGTATTTGAAAATACAAGTAACCTCTGTGTATATAAGAATACAAATATATTTGTAGGAGGCTCTCTAGCCCACAACCATCAATGTGAGCTATGTAATGATACAATGTTTTGCCTCATGCTGCCAGGGCCGTCCTATACCTTGCTAAGGGAATAAAACCTAACTACTAAGTGGATCCACTAGTCTATGCTAAAAAGCACTAAGGAATCATCTAAAAAGTCTGACCCTTTTCTACCCACGTTTGCTACATGGTTTATGGGGGTTCTGAGTTGTCTAAACTCTCACCTATATTGGTGCTCAATACTACTCCAAAAAATGTAACTAGCGCATATGTTTAAAAACATAACTCTTTATGTGATTTGAGATAATTGCTCAAAAACTAGCCCAAAGGCTCTCTTGGAAATCAGTGTTTCCTCTCTTGATTAAATGTGAAAACATTTACTCATTTACTGAAAAATTAGCTCAAAGGCTCTTTTGGAAATTGGTGTTTTCCTTCTAGTTTAAATGTGAAAACATTTAATCTTTGGGAATACATAGTCCTCATATAATCTTTTGAAGAAATGAACTTCACTCTTTACTCTTTACTCAATTGAAAACTCAAGTCTTAAAACATGTTTAAAGCATTTGCAAAAGACTTTTGAAAAGACTCTAAGAACTCTCTAGACTTGGCTTTTGACTTTCCTTGATTTTGAATTTATGGATTAAAGGTTATGATTCATGTTTTTGGATGATTTCTAGATGTTTAGAAGTCATCTAGAGTAGTTAGAATCGATAGGAAGTGTTAGTACACTTTAGAAAGACTTAAACAGGCTAAACGATGAAAACGGGTGGGGGTAGACAACTCGAGCGCACTGTTGGCGCGACGCGCTGATATACCATGAGTTTATTGTATTGTTAATACATTTCACCTGAGAGTTGTGTGTGTCTAGGGCCATTTTGTATTAGTTCTTATGTATTTTTCTCATGTTTTCAGAAAATAAGTTTAGACACGGAGATTTGAATACACAGATGAAAGACGTGCAGAAAACGGCATCTACAGAGGCAACCTACAAACCGTAGGTCTAGTTAAACCCTGTAGATAATGGACGTCGATGGGCAGGCAAGGCATGGCTGAAGATCAGGGAATTTTCTACCAAGTGTGGAACTACGGTTGCAACTTATAGACCGTAGATTGAACTACGGACCGTACTATTGCTCCGTAAAATGTGACAGAACTTTGGTTCCATCACCTGATGCTGAAAAGTCTAAGTATGGAGCTATGGCGAGGAGTTACGAACTGTGGATTGACTTACGGTCCGTATTGTTGAACCGTCGAATGTGACAAAGGTTTGAAAGATTTTGAAGATTGAAAAATTACCCAAGTCCTAAGCCACGGAAGGGACTTACAGACCGTAGATAGACTTACGAACTGTAGGTCAGTGTCGTAGATTAAGATGCGTCCTGTAAACTTTATTTCATTATTTCGTTTCCTTTTTAGTTAGGACTTGTTTTCCTATAAATAGGGTATGTAAACCTCATTTTAGGGGTTAGACTTTATTACTTTTATTCTAGTTCTTGACTTGGGAGATTAATTTGCAACTTTAGCAATTCTTAATTTCCTAAGTTCGTTTTGAAGATTTTGGTGTTGAAATTCAAGTTGAAGTCTGGGTTTATTATTCTTCTTACGTAAGTTCATGATTTCTTCTTCTAAAACTATAAATCGTGTTCTTGCTAATATGGGTAACTAAATCTACAACTAGGATTGTGGGAACCATGATCGATTAATAAAGTATGAATAGTAACTAAGCAATTCTTGAATAGTGTTGTTGCATGCATTGATAATTTTTTTCGTTTAGAAGTCTTTTTAACGAGTGCATACGTTAGAACTCGCCTTGTTGCAACTTGCCGGACCAAAGAGGTAGTTAATAAGAAAATAATTATCAACATAGATTTAGTGTGATACTATCTAATATAATTAATGTCGATTGGTGCGAGGGTGAAAACTAAGCCATACATCGATATGACGTCTAATATGAGGTAATGGTAAGGGTTAGTAAATTATACATACGTAGCCAGATAAAGGTGCGGGGTGAAATTCTCTAGATGCTAGATCAAGTATTTAGAGATACATAACTTATCGTTTTGCATGTAATACACTAGGAAGGGATTGCTATTACTAGGATTACAGAGTTATGAGCTTATGGAGAATACGTACTCCCTAGTTTCTTTCTCAGTTTGATAACTACAAAAGTTTAAATCTTGCTTACTAATTACTTTCATAACTTCCAAAATTTGGTACACAAATTCCCCCCCCCCCCTCCCTTTTACTTATTTGTCTCGGAAATACATTGGCTAAACGAATATAATCGTTATTGAACTTAAGTTTAAACCATTTTACTCGTGGGATCGACCCCAACCTACAAGTTGGGTTCTTTATGTGATAACAATCGCTTATGCTTCTGAAAAGAGGTGTAATTTGAGCGTATCAAATTTTGGCGCTGTTGCCGGGGAATAAGGCTTTTAGATTAAGTTTAATTGAATTATTGAACTTTAGGCAAATATTTCCTAATTTTATTGTTTCTTTTGTTTTTGTCTTTCTCAGGGTCTTACTCTAGTGTATGCCAAGTACACAGTGCCAAGGCGAACCACTTACTCCCTACGATCCCGAACTGAATAGAACTTTATGGAGAATGAATAATCAAGGAGTTCCGGTTAACCCTATTGGGGGATATTTAGGTGAAGGTGTTGGATTGCAACCTCCCAGGGTAATTGATGCGAATAATCAGGCTCCAGTTGAGAATAGATTGGGAGATGCACTGAGGGCACAAGAACCACGTCTGCATGAAAATTTAAGGGTCAACCTTAATATTGCAGATTCTGATGGACCTCTTGTCCTACCGCCTCTACCTCAGAGGCATACATTTGTAGTGAGCAGTAGCTTGATGCAAATGCTTACAGCGAGGGGCTTGTTTGCAGCGTTGCCAGCGGATGATCCGCATGCTCACATAGCCAAACTTAATCATGTCTGCAAAAGTTGTATAGGTCGACCGGATTGGGATATGGACGTCATTAGGTTGCGTGTGTTCCCCCTATCATTGACAGGAGATGCTGCTGTGTGGTTCAATGAACTCCCTTACAACTCAATCTATACATGAGAGCAGTTGAAAGAGGCGTTTTTAGCAAGATTATTTCCAGTGTCCAAGAAATTGAACAAGAAGGATAAACTCAACAAATTTGTAGCATTACCTGAAGAGTTCGTGAGTAGTTCTTGGGATAGGTTCACTGCCTTCATGAGGGTTGTCCCGAATCACCATATTGATTATGAGTTGCGGAAGGAGTACTTCTACCAAGGACATGATGATAATGGTAAGGCAGTGCTCGATACTATTGCGGGAGGTTCGTACGGTGAATGCACTTTTGCACAAATTGCAGAGAAAATGGAGAAAATATCTTGAAATAATAAAGCTTGGACCACTAGAAAGTCAGACACTAGGAATATTATATTTGTCGTTTAAGCTGCAAACAACCAGCCCACAAATGAGATTCGCGAGGAAATAACATAGATGCGAACTGAAGTAGGGTTGGTGTTAAAGCATGTGATAGGGGGAGTAGAGAAGGTAAATGTTGTGAACTATTTGACTAGAACTCCACCATGGCAAATAAGTATTATTTTGAAAAGGATGTGTATGCGGTGAATGAGCAAACGGGGGGGTTTTCGACCAAATGCCCAAGGTTCCAACACGGATAATTGGCGCCAAGGTCAAGGAAACCAAGGTCGGAACTATGACAATTACAACCGTGAGGGTCAATATGTCTGGGATGGGAACTACAATCGCAACAACAATTACAATCAGAACAACTATGGCAACAGAAACGATCGGGCTGGACCTTATGTTCCTTCTTAAAATCAGGATCCTGCTCCTAGGGAAGCAGGAGGTAATATATCACGTATTGAGGATATGATGCAGAAAATAATGAGAAGGGTTGACGCGACTGATGAGAATGTGAAGGAGATGTGAAATGAATTGTTTGGCATTGGTCAAAAAGTTGATGCCCACGTAGTGTCGATCAAGCATCTTGAGCTACAGATGACTCAGTTGTCGACTACAGTAAACCCACGACAACCTAGCACTCTTCCTAGTAATACTATCCAAAATCCAAAGAATGATGGACCATTGATCCACATATGTCGTTTGTGTGGAGATTGAGAATAGTAAATATGATGATGTGGTCGAGGTAAGTGGAGAGTCCGAAAATACGACAGAGAAAAAAACGGAGGTGACTCAGAAAGTTGTCCCTATTCCTTGTCCTCCACCCCCTTCCCACAGAGGTTAGTGAAGAAGAATGAAGAGGGCAAATAACGCAGGTTTATTAACATGTTGAAAAAACTTTCGATCAATGTTCCGTTGATAGAGGCTTTAGAGAAAATACCTGGGTATGCAAAATTTATGAAGGACATGGTGACAATCAGATTTCTATAGCTCCGAAGGACCAAGAAAAGACCACCTTCACTTGTCCTTACAGGACTTTCGCCTTCAAACGGATGCCATTTGGGTTGTGTAATGCTCCAATGACCTTCTAACGTTGTATGATGTCGATATTCTCTGATATGGTGGAGGACACTATTGAGGTATTTATGGATGATTTCTCTGTGGTAGGTGACTCTTTTGATCTATGTCTGAATCCTTTGGCTTAGGTGCTTAAAAGGTGTGAAGATTGTAATCTGGTGCTATATTGGGAGAAGTGACACTTTATGGTGAAAGAAATATAGTTCTAGGTCATCGGATTTTTGAGAAGGGCATTGAGGTAGATAAAGCGAAAGTTGAGGTAATAGAAAAACTTCCTCCACTTATCTCTGTAAAAGGTGTTAGGAGTTTTCTTGGGCATGCAGGTTTTTATAGAAGGTTTATCAAAGATTTCTCAAAAATTGCACATCCGTTGTGCAAACTGCTCGAAAAGGAGTGTAAGTTCTATTTTGATGATGCTTGTCTAAGAGCATTTGGATAGTTGAAGGAGAAGTTAGTTATTGCACCTATCATCATTTCACCAGATTGGGGACAACTGTTTGAGGTAATGTGTGAACCGACTGGAGTGACGCCTAGTATGGTATTGGGACAGAGGCGAGAGAAAATTCTCCAACCTATTTACTATGCTAGAATAGCTCTAAATGTGGCCCAAAAGAACTATACAGTAACTGAACAAGAGCTTCTGGCCGTGGTTTTCGCATTCGAAAAATTTTGATCCTACCTGCTTGGTTCTAAGGTCATAGTGCATACTGACCATTCTGCATTGAGGTATTTGATGGCGAAGAAGGATGCAAAACCGAGGTTAATTAGATGAGTATTGTTGCTGCAAGAGTTTGATTTTGTGGTAAAAGATAGAAAGGGGACCGAAAATCAAGTTGCCGATCATTTGTCCAGATTGGAGAAAGAGGCTATGCTAAAGGTTGGTGATAAGACTAAATTAATGATGCTTTTCCAGATGAACAGGTATTGGCCGCTTCTCATGATCTGATTCATTGGTTTGCAGACTTTGCTAATTATTTGGCAAGCGATTCGGTGCCCCAGGATTTGTCCTTTCACCAAAGGAATTTTTTTATGCATGATGTGAAGAAGTTCTTTTGGGATGAGCCTTATCTGTATCGTAGTTGTGCAGATGGTATTATTCGTCATTGAGTGCCAAAGGTAGAGATGATTGGTATACTAGAGGTGTATCTTTCATCACCTGTTGGTGGGCATCATAGTGGTGTTCGAACTGCGCATAAAATTTTGCACTGTGGGTACTACAGGCCCACCATCCACCAAGATGCTCATGATTTTGCCAAGTCTCATGACCGTTGCCAAGAGAATGAGGAATTTCAAAGCGGCAAGAGCTTCTTATGAATCCGATATTGGTGATTGCGTTGTTTGATGTATGGGGCATTTATTTTATGGGTCCATTTGTGAGTTCACATGGGATGAAGTACATTTTTGTTGCGGTTGATTATGTATCGAAGTGGGTAGAAGCAGTTGTGGTCCTCAACAATGAAGGTAAAAGTGTCATCACATTCTTGAAAAAGAATATCTTCTCCAGATTTGGTACACTTTGGACGATTATTAGTGATGGAGGTTCCCACTTTTGTAATAAGTTGTTCAAGGCGCTACTTGAGAAATATGGTGTCTGCCACAATGTAGCCACTCCTTAACCATCCGCAGACTAGTGGGCAAGTTGAAGTGTCCAACAGGGAGATCAAGCAAATTTTGGTGAAGACTGAATGCTAATAGAATGGATTAGTCAAGGAAGCTTGATGATGCTCTATGGGCCTATCGCACTGCATACAAGACTCCCATGGGTATGTCTCCTTACCAACTTGTATATGAAAAGTCTTGCCATTTATCAGTAGAGCTAGAGCATAAGACTATGTGGGCAATGAAAAAGCTAAATTTGGATTGGGGTACCGTATCTAATCAAAGAATGAATGACTTGAATATGCTTGATGAGTTTCACCTAAAAGCTTATGAAAGTTCAACATTGTACAAAAAAAAGATGAAGAAGTATCATGATCAAGGAATTGAAAAACGAGAATTTGTTGTGGGTGATCTTGTGCTTCTATTCAACTCTAGGTTACGCTTGTTTCCGAGCAAACTCAAGTCCAAATGGACCGGGCCATTTTTGCTCATAAAGTGCTTCCCCATGGAGCGGTTGAGCTAGAGAACAGTGAAGGAACAAAGTTCATGGTAAATGGGAAAAGGATCAAGATCTATCTGGGAAACGTGGAAAGTGTGCAAGAGGTTGTTGAAGCCTATGTTCTTAATGAAGTTTGAGTAATCAAGAGGCCTGCATCATGTCGCGACGTTAAATCAAGCGATGCTTGAAAGGCAACCCAAAATGTAAAATCTAGCCAACAATAGGTTTTTGTTTTTCGTTTAGTAGTTTTCTTTGTCTAGTTGCTTCTCTGTACTCATTTAGATAGTTTTAATTTTGTTTTAGCTTTGGCTAGACATAGCATAGGGTCCGTGTCTAAAAAGTGTCCAAAAAAATGTAAAAATAATGGCCTAATGGTTGCTACATGTGTAGGGACGCGAAGCAAAATTTGCAGAAACAGGTCTGGTGCAAAGGTCTACGGAGCCCATCGACGGTCCGTAAGCTAACCTATGGACCATCATTGTCAATCGTAGATCCCAGAGTTAGACAGTCTACGGGCCAATGTCATTGCCATTCTTGCCACTGCTGTATTTGAGCCACAGGTAGCACCTATTGTGTTGACTGATGATACGGTGCTGGATGTTTTATTCAGTGGGACCCCCGAGGAGGAGCTCGAGCCTACACATACCAAAGGTAAGAGGCACCGTTCTAGCCGCACTGAGGAGGAAAAAGCCCAAAAAAGACAGCGTAGGCGGGAGAAGGAGGCTAAGAAGGCTTCGATTTTAGATGAAGAGTAGCGCCAACAGAGGGTGCATGAAAGTGTTATGGGGGCATCGAGTTCTACCCCAGTTGTAGAGGTCCCACCTGTTGTAAGGGACGATGTGAGCACCACTGATGGTGCGGTTAGAGTAACCGAGAGCACTTCTAAGGGTGCTATGATGGATGATGTGGGCACTACTGAGGGTGACCCAAGTATTGTTCCAGCGGGCTCCAGGAAACCGAACCCACCCGTTTGTTGATGAGTCTTCGGCGCTATGCTCCATATGTTTGCTTCACCCAATCCATTATCTTTTACTATTTTTTTTGTATGCATTGGGGATAATCACATCTATTTTTCTTAGGGGTGGCGTAAATGGATTGAGTGATAGTGTGAAGTCTGAGCAACCCAACTCATAAATACTCTCTTGGGGTTTTCTTGCCTGTGTTCTTTTTTCCTAAGAGACTGCTTAATTTATGTTGAACCGGCATGTGTTAGGATTGTATGTGTAGAAGCATGAGAAAGAATGAAGTATGATGGCAAAAGTGATTAAAAAAATGATATCCCTCCAAATTTTGTAAATTGTTCTATAATCTGTAGACTAGAATGAGTTGAATGTGTTGGCTCTGAGTATGACATAATAAGGAACCAACTTGATGGCATGACTTAAGCTAAAACTTGAACTGGGTAATTTGATAATCTAATAATGAAATTATGTGCCAAGAGTGTGTGAGAATAGTTGATTGTTCAAACAGTTTTTGTGCCAATCTAAAACTTGCCCGGTTAGTCCTGCTAAGATAATCTACTCTAGAGGCTTGCCCAGTTTTTGTGCTCTGATACAAAGTTTGTCATGCCCCGAGCCTACACCCTGGTTGGGACTGGCACTCGAGAACAATTGTTGTCCCCAAGCGAACCTTTAGAGTGACTTAACTCTTAGAGGAAGACTTAACTCATCATAAAACAAAGGTTGAAAAACATTCATAACTAAACTATCTCAATGAAAAACTTAGAAAGTCTTAAAGATAAACATTTGACTGGCTGAAATGGCAACTAAAGTCTCAAACATCAAACTGAAAAGGAAAGACTCAAGAACTAACAATAACTAACTATTAATAAAGCCTCTAACAACTGAGATGGACGTCGGGAAAACACCCACGACATCCCAATGAACAAAAATACTAAAAACAATAAAAAAGGGGATCCTTCAAAAGCAAGGAGGCTCACCAACAACTCTGAAGCTCAACTAGAGAAACGATGCTCTCGATGTTGATCATGGTTACCTATATCTGCATCATAAAATGATGCAAGCCAAATGGCATCAGTACATTGAATGTACGAGTATGCGAGGGGAATTTTATAATAAGACATAAGCTTGAAAGGAACTGGAAGAACACACCTTGTCTCAACTCAACTCAACTCATTTCAATATAAAATAGTAATGTAAATGCAATATAAAGAAAAGCTTTAAAACATGGATAACAACTCTGTGTATCGAAAAATACAATAGTAACTCAGTTTGTATGCAAGGAAACAATTTAAACTCTCTTTGTATTTGAAAATACAAGTAACCTCTGTGTATATAAGAATACAAAATATCTCTGTGCGAGGTTCTCTAACCCATAACCATCACTGTGAGCTATGTGATGATACAATGTTTTGTCTTGCGCTGCCAGGGCCATCATATACCTTGCCAGGGGCATAGAACCTAACTACTAAGTGGATCCACTAGTCTATGCTAAAAAGCACTAAGGAATCATCTAAACAATATGACCCTTTTCTACCCACGTTGGCTACATGGTTTGTGGGGGCTGTGAGTTGTATGAACTCTCCCCCATATCAGTGCTCAATACTACTCCCAAAAATGTAACTAGGTCATATGTTTAAAACATAACTCTTTCTGTAATTTGAGATAATTGCTCAAAAACTAGTCCAAAGGCTCTCTTGGAAATCAGTGTTTCCTCTCTTGATTAAATATGAAAACATTTACTCCTTACTGAAAAACTAGCTCAAAGGCTCTTTTGGAAATCAGTGTTTCCTTTCTTATTTAAATGTGAAAACATTTAATCTTTGGGAATACATAGTCCCCATATAATCTTTTGAAGAAATGAACTTCACTCTTTACTCTTTACTCAATTGAAAACTCAAGTCTTAAAACAAGTTTAAAGACTTTCTTGACTTGACTCTTGACTTTTCTTGAGTTTGAATTTATGGATTCAAGGTTATGATTCATGTTTCTAAATGATTTCTAGATGTTTAGAAGTCATTTAGAGTAGTTAGAATCGATAGAAAGTGCTAGTACACTTTAGAAAGACTCAAACAGGCTAAACGACGAAAAACGGGTAGGGGCAGACAACCCGAGCGCACTGCAAGCGCGCCGCGCCTCCAAAGTTCAGAAACCCCAAAGTGGTGCACTACTGGCGCACCGCCCCAGCCTTCCTGGCGCATCAAGGTGGCACCGCTCCAGCTACCCCCCAGGCAACCTGATGAATTTTTTAACTCGTTTTCTGATCTTAATTCGATTAAACTCGATCCTTTTTCTCAAATTCTCTTTAGATTCAGATACCCAAAACATGTACATGAGAATCTAACTCAAACAACTGAAATAATCAACATTATAATCTCAATAAACTCCTCAATCTCATCCCAATTCAAGAACGAAAGTAAATTCAAGAATATACATCAAGAACATTCAAACTTTCAACTTTTTAGGATGAAATCACGCTGAAATAAACATGTTTGGCGCGTGGGTGAATGAACCCAATGTTGTGTGAACTCACATACCTCATAGGGATTAACCCTTGGCAAAATCCACAACTAAAATTGCNGACCCTTTTCTACCCACGTTTACTACATGGTTTATGGGGCTCTGAGCTGTCTAAACTCTCCCCTATATTGGTGCTCAATACTACTCCCAAAAATGTAACTAGGTCATATGTTTAAAAACATAACTCTTTATGTGATTTGAGATAATTGTTCAAAAACTAGCTCAAAGGCTCTCTTTGAAATCAGTGTTTCCTCTCTTGATTAAATGTGAAAACATTTACTCCTTTACTGAAAAATTAGCTCAAAGGCTCTTTTGAAAATTGGTGTTTTTCTTCTAGTTTAAATGTGAAAACATTTAATCTTTGGGAATACATAGTCCTCATATAATCTTTTGAAGAAATGAACTTCACTCTTTACTCTTTACTCAATTGAAAACTCAAGTCTTAAAACATGTTTAAAGCATTTGCAAAAGACTTTTGAAAAGACTCTAAGAACTCTCTAGACTTGGCTCCTGACTTTTCTTGAATTTGAATTTATGGATTCAAGGTTATGATTCATGTTTCTAAATGATTTCTAGATGTTTAGAAGTCATTTAGAATCGATAGAAAGTGTTAGTACACTTTAGAAGGACTCAAA
This sequence comes from Solanum stenotomum, assembly GCF_019186545.1. NCBI lineage: Eukaryota > Viridiplantae > Streptophyta > Magnoliopsida > Solanales > Solanaceae > Solanum > Solanum stenotomum. The sequence continues at coordinate 10,730,321 of NC_064293.1, forward strand.
CGGGCTAAACAACGAAAAACGGGTGGGGGCACATAACCCGGGTGCACTGCAGGCGCGCCGTGCCAGCCCCCAAAGTTCAGAAACCCCAAAGTGGTGCACTACTGGCACGCCGGCCCAGCCTTCCTGGCACATCAGGGGCACACCGCTCCAGCTATCCCCCAGACAAACCTGACGAATTTTTCAACTCGTTTTCTGATCTTAATTCGATTAAACTCGATCTTTTTTCTCAAATTCTCTTTAGATTCAGATACCCAAAACATGTAAACAAGAATCTAACTCAAACAACTGAAATAATCAACATTATAATCTCAATAAACTCCTCAATCTCATCCCAATTCAAGAACGAAAGTAAATTCAAGAACACACATCAAGAACATTTAAACTTTCAACTTTTTAGGACGAAATCACGCTGAAATAAACATGTTTGGCGCGTGGGTGAATGAACCCAACGTTGTGTGAACTCACATACCTCGTAGGGATTAACCCTTGGCGAAATCCACAACTAAAATCGCAAGAACTTGATGAATCTTGACCTTTTGTTCTCTTTTCTCCTTTTGAGTTTTTTCTCCAAAAACCCTAGCATGAAATTTTGTAATGCGTAAACTGAACCAATTCAGTTTAGACCCCAAATAAACTCCTAAAAACGAAATAAATTAATTGGGTATGGAAAAGATCAAAATACCCCTTTAAAATCCGGTTAACCTTCCTTATCTAGACAACTCAAACTTCAAATGGGCATATCTCCCTCATACGAGCTCAAAAATTAGCAAACTCAGTGGCGTTGGAAATATAATTCCAAGACCTTTCATTTGATATCTTATTTGCTACTTAACTCATCATGTACTGAGAGTTATGGTTGTTTGAAGTTGGCCTAAAATTCATACTTAACATAACTTGCAATATTTCCAAAAATATTTTTTTTACTATTTCTAGCTTTTTCAAATAGCGGCATGTTACACTTATCCTTCCATTTGTGTCTAGTTGATTGCGTTAGAGATTTGAAGATTTGGTGAGTCCTCATACTTCGAGGACAATGTCACTTTTATAACTTTATGTCATTTCAATTTTAGACTTTGCATGTGATGTATGGGTTACATCCCAATCAGTTTCTTTATGATGTACTAGATGACTTTGAGACTTGTGTTATACTTCCGCTTTTGTCAAACTCTTTATGATAGAAAACAATCTTTTGAACTCTTTAAATTCTATTATCTTGTATGTGTATGCTAAGTGACTTGTATAGGGTCTCTTAAAGCCCTATATGCCATATTACGACTAGGGTGTATTTTGAGTCGCGACAAACTTGGTATTAGAGAACAAGGTTTAGAAAGGTCCTAGGATGTCTCATAAGCCCGTCGAGTAGAATCTTGTGCATGAGTGTGAAACGCCCACATTTATGAATAAGAGGCTATATGTTGTTTAAGAAACTCCACTTCTTTCATTATTCTAAAGTTGTGCGATAAAGTGTAACTCTATATGTCTCTCTCCTAATCCTTATTCGATGCTTGTCAGAGTATGCCTCCATGAAGGAATCCCATGAAAAGTAATGTTCGTGAAAATATGAGACAAAAGGTTCCCCAAGTGCCAGTTGACTCTGGTCGAGCAAGTGACTAATGATGAGTTTCGAGCCACATTTCACACATTGGCCAAGCTATGACTCAAACAAATAAGGAGGTTGTGGCTCCTGTGAACCCAAATGTGGGTACAACGACAACTAGAGTGAGGGACTCTACTAGGATGAATCCTATGGAATTTCATGGGTCTTAAGTCTAGGAAGATCCTCAAGATTTCATTGATGAGGTGTATAAGGTGTTGATGATCATAGGAGTGACGTCGGTGGAAAAAGCGAATTTGGCCGCTTATCAACTTAAGGGTGTGGTTCAACCAATGGAAGGAAGAAAGGGCGGTAGATGCATGTCCTCTTGATTGAGAGAAAGTTATGCTTACTTTTCTTGATAGATTCTTTTCCCTTGAGATGAGAGAGGCAAATGTACTTGAGTTCATTAACTTTCATCAAGGGAATATGAGTGTGAATGAGTATGCTTCGAAATTCACATAATTATCTAAATATGCTCCAATTATGGTTGTCGATCCAAGGGCAAGGATGAGTAAATTTATGTTGGGTGCTTCCGACTTAGTGGCCAAAGAATGCCTTATCTCCATGCTTGTTAAGGAGATGGATGTTTCTCGTTTGATGTTTCATGCACAACAAATAGAAAGGAGAAAATTAGGGAGTCAAAGAGGGCAAGAAAGGATAATGGTGATTTCTTATATTCAAGGTCCAGTGGAGGTAACTATTCTCAAGGTAATGGTTCTAGTGAGAAAATGGTGCCAAGTGTCGAAAGTGTGGAAAAATACATAGAGGTAAGTTTTTAGCCGGTTTAAATGCATGCTTAGGGTGTGGAGAGAGTGGTTATAAGATGAGAGATTGCATATTCCTTACTACTAAGGGAAAGGATGACAGGCAAGTTCAACCTAGTGGTTCCTATTTGAGTAATCCAAGAAAAAATAAGTTCTATGCACTTCGAACGCGACAAGATCATGAGGGTCCCCCGAATGGGTAAATAGGTAAGTTATGATTTAGCTTGTTTTTATGCATTGATTGATGTTGGGTGTTTCGTTGGCTATGGTAAGACTCCATGTATGGTTATTGTGTTTAAGGTCGTCCTTGAAATCCTTGTGGAAACTTCTTAAGCGTTTACTTATATCAATGGTTTCATGGTTGTTAAGAATTTGGTCTTATGCTTGGGTTGAGAGAGATGGATTTAAAAGGGTTAGTGAGGTTTGCTCACAAATGGGAGATAGTGTGCTTCATGGTTGAAATACGTGAGTAGAATAATGTTAATTTGGAAGAGTTCCTTGTTATGGTTTGGTATGTGAAAGGTCGGAGGCGATGTGATGTCTTAGTATCCCTATCTCGTCCTTTTATCTCCGGGTCTAGCTTGAGGCCTTAGCCCCTCATAGTTCACTCTTGAGGATTCTTGTGTTTTAGTAATTCCTATGCTTCCCATGCATGCATGCTCATGAAAAATTTGAGTTTCGAAGATATGATTTTGCTTGATTGATTGCTTAATGATTATGTGCATTTAAGTATGATTTTCATGTATGTCTTATGAAATGATGTTTTGAATATGTTTAGTTGGAGTCAAGGTCCCTCATTGGTTACGTGCATTTTCATAAAGTTGCATTAATGTTGGGTTGTTAGTTTCTCTCCTACTCATTTCGTGCTAGTTTGAGTTCCATTCGAGGATGAATGTTCCCAATATGGAGATATTATAACACCTCAGACTTTGAGAAAGGGCAAAAAAAGGCAAATGGGCAAGTCCACGAATCCAAAATGGACCATGGACCCTTCACGGCACCCTAGACGGTCCGTTTAGGGGTCCACAACCTATTTAGGGCATCGTGAATGACCATCCAAGGCTTCCTAAGCATGGGTCATCTAGACAGGACCTTAGACCGCTTGTGGTGACTAAGACATCCCCTTTAGGGGTCCGTACAAGTCACCCATCAGTTTTTAAATTTTGTGTCAACTTCAAACTCTCAGCACAAAATGAACTATGTGGCCCATGACCTATGGAAGTAAAGGTCTTTGAGTCCTCTTTCCAACGCCACCAAGTTTATTTTTATTTCGAGTTCATAGTAAAAAGTTATGTTTATTTTAGTGAATCCCTGGCCGGTAGGTGAAGCTTCACGATCGTCTATAAGGCTCGTGAAACCTTAGATGGCCCGTAAAGCCTCTCTTGTGAGGCAGCTCGTCAGTTTTTAAGTTAGGGTCATTTTGGTCTTTTTCCAAAGTGCTTGGTACCCAAACTACGTCATTTTAAACACTATTTCAAGACATACAAAAGTGAATCGAGCCCTAAACCTATCAATTTCAATTCATTCTCCTAAATTCCCTAAACTTGACAAAACTCATCCTCTCCAAAAAAATCTTCTATAAGAAGAAGTTAGGGTTTTTCAAGTTCAAGTCTCATTTCTTCATCATTGCTTAGGGCTTCCATCAAGGTATGCAAGGAGTTTATCAATGGGTTCTATCCACCTATTGAGCCCCCAAAGTTTCTTCAATTCTCCAATTTAATTGCCAAATATTTGATTAGGTTTTCATTCAATTCCTCATGGATTCTATTTGTATGGATTCAATTTTTTTTATTATGATATTATTTTAATGATTTGGACTTAATTACATGCTTTTCAACCAATTCCATGTGAAACCATGCATTGATCTATGAATATTGACTATGAACCCTAATTTACATGAATTTATGAAGAAGCTTGAACCTATGAATGTATTTTTATGAAATCATGCATATTTTCATTAAATAAAGGTGTATGACTTATGTAATCTTATAGATGAAGGTATCTATATGTTCTATGAAACTTGGCTACATGACATGGATGAGATCGAGGTTTGCCCTCAATGCTTTTCGGGATAATTTCCTAAATTAGGTCTTGATTAGTATGGTATCCGGATATGCCATCAACAATAGATCATTAGTAGTAGGGCATTTGTAGTATAAATTAAAGTTAATGACTACGGGTCTTATAAAACTATTATGAAAATATCATGGATGGTGGAAGGTTTTCTCACGCATGGTCTAAGGAGCTACCCTATGGTGAAAGGTTTTCTAGCTTGGATTGGTTTCTTAATTGTACCTTTCCATGGATTATAAAATGACTCTAGCTTGGATTGGATACTTGATATGTCCTTTCATGGATGATAAGACAAGTGACGATTACCTATGTCCCATAATGATTAGACAAGTTAAGATTAATGACTATTCTGTGGGATTTATGCTTAGTATCGAGAGGATATTGAGATGGAAGCTCTCCTGCAGCTTGAGGCCGAGTTTCTAGTAGAAATCTCCTTATCCCATAACTATGTGCCACCATAGGATGATTGTCTTAGATAGACATTAGCTAATGGATCCACGGTAACTCAGATTTATGGTTCTTACCTTAGCAAGTAGGACACCCTTTTCAGTGTGGGGCAGGCGCTAGATTCCATTTTATAGCTCACATGGTCTATATTTCGGTTAATGGTAAACTTCCCACAAAACAAGCTAAGTTAATTACTAATGTTTTATGAAGCTTCCTTTATGATTTAAAGATGCATTGACCATGTTCATGATTTATGAATCTTCTTAAATGAGTTTTACTATGTTTTGACTTGGTCATGCATTTCATGTTTTCGATTATGTCCCCTTATGATCACGTATCATGTTTTATTGTGTTTCCCTCATACTTAGTACATTTCATATACTAATGTATACTTGTGCCTACACTGTTTCACTAATATAGGGCTCGGTGATTCTTATCCTTTCGTTCGTGGCAAGTTGATAGATTTGAAGACTTGGTGAGTCTTCATACTTCGAGGACAATGTCGCTTTTTTAGATTTTTGTAATTTCAGTTTCAAACTTTGTATGTGATGTATGAGTTACATCTCAATCACTTACTTTATGATGTACTAGATGGCTTTAAGACTTATGTTAGACTTCCACTTTTATCAAACTCTTTATGATATAAAAATATATTTTGAACTCTTTAAATTCTATTATCTTGTATGATGTATGCTAAGTGGCTTGTATAGGGTCTCTCTGGGTCCTATACGCCATGTTACGACTAGGGTGTACTTTGGGTCGTGAAAAATACAGTGTCAATATCATTCCAGCTTTGGAGGATTATTTAGACAAGCTTGGAGGCCAATAAATTCCTTGGTCTATTCGTTTTCTAAGAGGGAACAAAAAAAAAACAGTTTTTAAAAGGGACATTGCCATTTCGAGAAAGTCTCGACTAACTTTTTCACCAACCTTTTTCCTTGTTTCAAGACTTCCTTATTTAGCGTTTTAACTTGGGATTTCATCCCTTTTCCTTGTAGTCTTATATTTCAGCTTTGTATAAGTCCTAAGAGATAGATTTACTTATAACTTACATATGAAATATATCATCAGAAAATTGACACTTGCCTCTCAGAAGCCCTTATTCTTGTTTTCATTACTTGCTTGCTTTGTGTGCTGTTGTGGACTGTTTTGTTCTTGCACTTTAATGCTATCTCGTTGTTAAGACTGAGCCTTTGAGGAGTTTTGTAAGCCAGTTAGAAATAGGCTCGTGACAATTCCTATCTTTTGAACGTATAAGTGGTAATTTTCTCAATTAGGGGAGTGACTTTTTGCCAAGAGTAAAAAAGAGACGTTCTATTATCCAGATTTTTTAAGAAGATCAACTCAGTCCCTTACTTGTTCCCAAAGGACTCAATCCGACCACTTACACCCACCAACTTTATGTAAAGAACATCAACAATAGGTATACATTTCAACCATAAGAATATTTTAATCAAGTGTGGTTAGGAAGTTAAATAAAACTTGTAGACTATGCAAGTTAGTGAATGTTAAGTATGTAGTTTATAGATTTATTTTCTTAAGCTTTAATTTCTAAGTGCGTTTAATAGCAGTCTGATCTAGGATTTGAAGGTTGTGGGTGCCATATAATTAGGTTGATTGAATTGATCAAATTATTATTGGTTAAGTCTCAACTGTTTGTAATTTTTCGTCTAACTATTACACCCTCCGTCCCAAGTCTTTAATTAGCATGATAGACTTAGAAACATATTGTGTCACATCAATTTAGATGAAGGATTGAAGTACTTTTTTATGCTTTGAAAAAACAGTAAACATTACAACTAAAAAATGTTAGCAAATATCAAATTTAAAACTTCTATAACTTGATATCATATTGGTTTGAATTGTGATCTTTACACATATTACTATATTATATCTAAGATCACATTACCATATTATAATAATGTCTACTAAAGTCTAATGTTACCCATGCCATGGCCTAATGGTATTACCACTGTTTTTTCATGTGTTGATTTCAGGTTTAAGTCCAAGCCCCAACATTTTTATTTTGCAAAAGAGAGGAAAAATGCATTAAAAATAAGCTAATAGAGAGTCAAACTTGTGATCAGGAAGCCAAAAAGTCATTCCTTAACNAGAGAGGAAAAATGCATTAAAAATAAGCTAATAGAGAATCAAACTTGTGATCAGGAAGCCAAAAAGTCAATCCTTAACCATTGGCTGCTTGTGTCAAGGGTTGGCAAGTTTATTATTCATAAGTTTGTCATGCATATATATATATATATATATATATATATATATATACACATGTATATATATAATTTCAACCGAGACCACTGGGTGCCGTGACACCTCCACCATGATACATAGATCCGCCCCTGTATATATATATGTTGCTTTGTGTAAGTCGTTTTTATATGTAATAATTAACTTATTTTATTGTGTTATGAAAAAGGTTTCTTTAATTAACTGTCATTTTCCATTTGCTTATTCTACTGGTGTTTTTTTCTTAATTTTGTTGAAAAGGTTTTATCTTACAAAAATTTTAAATGGATTAAAGAGACACCTTCCTAAGAGTAAATTTCTCAAGTCGACCACTTGATTTTGTGTAATTATTAGTTAATTTAGTTTTATATCAATAAATTAAAGTCACTTAATTTTTATATTTTTCCTTACAAAGGCACTCTAGTTAGATTTGTCACTTAATAATAAGTACTAATATCAAATTAAAGATTCAGCCCGAACATTGTTCACTTTAGTTTCTAATATTAATAAAATTGGTCCTTGTAGCCAATATTGTTTTTCTTTAAAAGTTTACCTCTCACTATAACCATGCACATAGCTGGATGCTAAAAGCAAACAAACACTTTTCTCGAACTCCTTTCTACATATGCTCCTCTTACGTGTAAATATTAATATTCATAAACATGTAAAGAAGAGGAGCAGATCTAGAAAGGAGTTCGAGGAAAATATTAATATATACATATGCTATGTAGTCTTCTATAGAGAAATATCTATAAGTTAGTCTACCAATTAACCAAAAAGGCCATTGAAGCTTATGCAGTCACTAATGTTATTTAATTATTTGTCAAATATTATCACAATTAAAAATAGAGTTTAATTTTGTCTTCCAATTTGATTAGTTAAAGCCCTCCCTTTGTGCGAGCATTTCTTCTATATTGCAAAGGATATATTTTGTTATGTCATAGTGACAATTTCAAAAAGTTATGTTAGGATTCTTAACAACTTCAAAAGGTTAGTTGTAACTTTTTTGTTCTTTAGTTTCTACTCCATAGTTCAATTTAAGGATTTTAGTATTATAGAATATATCAAAAATTATTTTCTTTGTTCCATATAAAAGTAAATGATTGACTGTCGAAGAGAAGAAAAGAGAAAAAATAATCTATTGATAGAGAATTTAATATTTATGCTCACAATGTCTTCTTTAGTATCTTTTGAAAATTTAAAATGTGTTTTAGTTTTTAATAAGAGCAAATGACCAAAAGCCCCTTCAACCTATAGCTAGATTCTCAACTACACATTTATACTTCACGAGTTTTCTATTACTCCCTTGAACTATTTTAAAATGGAATTAATCTCACCCTATATGCTGAGGTGGCAAAGAAAGTGTATTCACTCTCTCAAAAAGAGTGAGAGACAATTTTTTTAATTAAAGCTTTAACTTTGCAAGTAATTTCACTTTTTCATATTAGGATTTTGATTTTTTTTTTTTGAAATTATGTCATCTTTTACTTCTATTTATGTTTTCTTTTTTATTTTCTTTGTCTTCTTTCTTTTTTCTCTCCAATACTTCGCCGGATTTAAGTTATCGAAAAATGCCATGAAAATTCTTCACTTTTCAGCTATCACTAATGCTATCTCTTTCCTTTCTTTCTTTTTCCGAAGAAATTACTCCCCTTCTTTATATTATAGACTTCAATTTTTCATTCTCACCACCAATTTTGCCGTTGTCATGTCACCATTTCCTACTTCTTTTTCCAGATCTAAAAACTATTTGACTATCATATTACCTGTTGCTATTGAATTCACTTTCGATTTTGCTATCATCTCCAACTCCAATTGCCACCCACTTTCCGAAAATTAACTGACCACACTAACTTATAAAAATGTCATCTTCTAATTCTCCGATTGGTAGCCTCAAATTTTATTCAACAATGTTATCATTACCAATTGAATGAGACTTCACTAAACTTATGAAAATAAAATAAAAATATAGAAAGAAGAAGAAAGAAGGCGGAATTATAAAGACTGAATGTGTGCTGAAAAGAGTATATTTATTAATGAAGGCAGCAAGGTATTAAANATTTTCTTTGTCTTCTTTCTTTTTTCTCTCCAATACTTCGCCGGATTTAAGTTATCGAAAAATGCCATGAAAATTCTTCACTTTTCAGCTATCACTAATGCTATCTCTTTCCTTTCTTTCTTTTTCCGAAGAAATTACTCCCCTTCTTTATATTATAGACTTCAATTTTTCATTCTCACCACCAATTTTGCCGTTGTCATGTCACCATTTCCTACTTCTTTTTCCAGATCTAAAAACTATTTGACTATCATATTACCTGTTGCTATTGAATTCACTTTCGATTTTTCTATCATCTCCAACTCCAATTGCCACCCATTTTCCGAAAATTAACTGACCACATGAACTTATAAAAATGTCATCTTCTAATTCTCCGATTAGCAGCCTCAAATTTTATTCAACAATGTTATCATTACTAATTGAATGAGACTTCACTAAAATTATGAAAATAAAAAAAAATATAAAAAGAAGAAGAAAGAAGGCGGAATTATAAAGACTGAATGTGTGTTGAAAAGAGTATATTTATTAATGAAGGCATCAAGGTATTAAATAGAGTTACGGGGAAAATAATAAGACTCCTAAACGAACTGAACTGAAGTAATCTAAATAAATAATAACTGTTGAATTAGTAATGCAATCCTAATACGACTAAACTACTGATCCTAATACTACTAAGCTACTGAGTGATGTCCTAACGCCAGATGTTCTAATACGCCCCCTCAAGTTAGGCGATGAGTCACCAAGCCTAACTTGAACAAATTAGACTCAAAAGCAGTTTTAGGAAGTGCCTTGGTGAGAGTATCAGCAATTTGATCAGCGCCATGGACATGAACAACACGAACCCTTTTGATATCAACATAGTGGCGAACAAAGTGAAAGTCCAGGGCAGCATGCTTCACACGGCTATGGAGAACAGGATTCTTGCTCAAGAATGTGGCTCCAAGATTGTCACAATAAATTGTGGGTAGCTGATATACTGGAATGTGCAGCTCATTTAGGATATTGGTGACCCATAAGGTTTCAGAAAGTGCATTAGCTACAGCCCTGTATTCAGACTCAGTGGAGCGTGAGATAGTAATTTGTTTCTTTGAGGACCAACTAATCGGATTGTGACCAAGAAATAAGATGTAACCAGATGTAGAAACTTTGTCAACAATGTCCCCACCCCAATTTGCATCAGAATACACATGTAGATTGAATTCATCAATAGGAGTAACGCGTAGGCCGAGTTGAATGGTACCACGTAGGTATCGAAGAACACGTTTTACAGTCTTCCAATGAAGGTTTGATGGTGCTTGCATGAATTGAGAAAGCTTGTTGACTGCATAGGCTATGTCAGGTCTAGTGAAGGATAGATATTGAAGCCTACCCAAGACTCGGCGATAATGTGTAGCATCAGTCAAGTGAGTTCCATCAGATAAGGTGAGTAACTCAGATGCACTCATTGGCGTGTTAACACTCTTGCAATCGGTCATTAGCTCATTATTTAAAATTTCATTGACATAATTTGCTTGGGTGAGAATTAAACCGTTAGAGTTGTGTATCACTTCAACACCAAGAAAATAGTGAAGATTACCTAAATCTTCAATAGAGAACTTAGAAGCAAGGGAAGTGACAACCTGATTGACACTTAAAGTATTGCTCCCAGTGATAATAATATCATCGACATAGACAAGGACGAACAATGTATCACCTACACTATGTCTGACTAGTAGTGAGGCATCAGATTTTGTCTTAACAAAGCCCATGGATGAAAGATAACCCGTGAGGGCATTGTACCACGCCCGAGGAGCCTGTTTCAAGCCATAGATCGCCTTTCGCAGGTGACATATATGCATTGGTTTGTCATCACTAGTAAACCCCAAAGGTTGAGCCATGTACACTTTCTCGTCCAGGTTGTCTTGGAGGAAGGCATTATTGACATCCAACTGGCGAAGATGCCAGTTGTGACGAAGTGCCACAGAGAGGACGATGCGAATTGTGGTGGGCTTGACGATTGGGCTGAATGTGGCATAAAAATCAATGCCCGGCATTTGAGTAAAGATTTTTGCAACCAAGCGCGCTTTGTATCTATCGATGGACCCATCAACATTTCTCTTGATCCTGAAAACCAACTTGCAGGATACAATGTTTTTGGTCGGGTCAGGAGGAATAAGTTCCCAAGTCTGATTTTTAATTAAAGCATCAAATTCATGTTTCATTGCATAACGCCACTCGGGGTGTTTTTGTGCTTGTTTGACAGTAGTGGGTGTGACAGTGGGGTTCAATTTGGCTAGGTAATCAAAAATCTGTTTGGGTTTGGTGATATTGTTTTGGGATCGAGTGACAGCACGGGTAGGAGGAGATGGACATTAAGGCGGTGAAGGAGCGAGTTCCAACTCGAGGATAGGACAGGCTTGTTGAGTAGCCATGGGTGTTGGTGGGATGGTGTTTCTACGTTAATAGACATGGAGAGGAGACAAGTTGCTTTGTGTGTTGGTTGGGATCTACGTTTGTGAGTTTGTAGGGAGGTGTGGTAGTTCTAAACATTGGGCAGTAGAAATATAGGAGAGGGGTTATGGGAAATGGGAATTGGGAATTATTGAAGATGAGGAAGATAAAAATTTACCTGGAGAGGGAGGAGTTGTAAGAGGCCAATCTGTTGCGTTCGCTGCTGATGCATTGTCGGATTAGGACTGTGAGTTTGAGTTGTCGCCGGACTGGGCTGGAATGAAGCAGATGGTGATGGGAAAGCTAGAATTGTGCTTGCTTCTATTTCTAATGGAGTTGGCAGATCAGTACCTATGGGAAGTGTGGGTGTGGGGTTCGACGAACTTGGCATTGTTGGTTTTGCCCATTCTAGGTGAGCTGATTTAATGGTAGTATTGGCGAACAATGTCTTAAATGGAAATACATCCTCAACAAATCGCACATCTCGGGATAAATACACCTTTGCAGAAATTGGGTCAAAACACTGGTGACAGTGATGGGATAGTGAGAAACCAAGATAGACATATGGGGTAGATTTTGATTCAAGTTTATTTTTGGAGTATGGTTTCAGCCATGGATAGCATAAACAACCAAAAATCCTTAGGGAGTTATAATCAGGTGATTTTCAAAGTAATCTTTGGAATGGGGATTGATTATCTAGATGAGAGGTTGGAAGACGATTGATGAGGTAGACAGTGTGATGGCATGTAAAAGACCAGAATTGGGGTGGGAGGGACGCCTCAGGTAAGAGTGTTTTTGCAGTTTTGATGATATAACGATGTCGTCGTTCTGCAACTGCAACTCGTTGGGGTGTTTAGGGTGGGGTGAAGAGGTGTTAAATGTCGTGAAGTGAAAGATAGGAGTCAAGACTTTTGTACTCACCTCCGTCATCAGTATACAATGATAAAATTTTAGTGTCAAAATGTTTTTCCATCATAGGATGAAATTTTTGAAAGATCTCTTTAACTTCACTTTTCTTTGTTAGTGTGTAGAGCCAAGTGTACTTCGTATATTGATCAACAAAAATACAATAAAACAACTTTTTGTCAAGAGATAAGACTGGTGATGGCCCCCATAAATCACTAAAAATAATTTGAAGTGGTTTAGAGCTAGACAGTGATAATTGGGTAAAAGGATGCCGATGAACTTTATTAGATAAACAAGAATTACAATGAAAGTTTTTGTCTCGCTCATGAAACGGTAGCGAGAATTTATTAAAAATAAACCTAAGAACTCTAGAGTGAGGATGTCCAAGACGTTGGTGCCAAGTAGTGAGAGGACTAGATGTGGAGATAATGTGAGCTTGGGGATATGAGACAGGCCACTCATACAGTCCACTGTTGGTCCGACCGTGCACCAGTGGCTTCCGCGTTTGCAGATCCTTCACAACAAAGTTAAAAGGGAAAAATTCAATAGACTTAAGATTGTCTTGACAGAATTTAGAAACCAAAAGAAGGTTGCGTTTAATGGAAGGTGCACACAAAGTGTGGGTTAGCTTAAAAAATTATTTGATGCATTTAATTTAGTAGAACCAGTGTGAGAGATAGGAATTTTGTTACCATCACCCATAGAGACATCCTCGTTACCATGGTATGGCTGTAGGTTGTGCGGCTCTGTTGTGATATGATGGGTGGCTCCTGAGTCAACTATCCAAGGGTTGGTGTCCACCGTAAACCCAGCGGCATAGTTGTCTTTCGCTTCAAAGTGATTATGAGAGTTCGAGCAGCAAACATTGGCAATGTGGCCAATTCTATTACATAGTTGACATCGAGTAACACCGTTCGGATTGGAATTGGTCTGCCATTGTGGTGGAGTGCTTGGACACAAATTTTGGCGCCATTGTTGAGAGTTGTTGGTTTGTCTACGATTGTTGCAATTATTGGAGTTGAATTTGGTGGGAGTAGCAACTGCAGCAGTGATGGTACTAGGTAGTTTCTTAGCATCCTCGTGGTGAAGGAAGAGTTCAAAGTCCATTAGCTTTTCAAATAGTTCCTCATAGGAGATAGCCGTATCGCGTGCACGAATGGCAGCAGAGATCTCATGAAATTCAGGACCTAGACCACTGAGTATTTTGACGATGAGTTCAGGATTGGAAACAGGAGCACCAGCAGTGGCTAACTCATCTGAAAAGGACCGTATAGTGTGAAGATATTAAGTAATGGAGTAAGAGTCCTTAGTGACACGGGCAAGCTGATCACGCAAACTGAAGACTCGGGTTTGAGATTTGTTTGCATAAGTGATATGCAAAGCATCCCAAGCTGATTTAGCCGAGTCAGCGGCAGCAACAGTAGAGGCAATAATGGGTTCAACAGAAGCCATGAGGGCATTCTGGATGAATTGGTCCTGACGGAACCAAGTTAGGAAGGCAGGATTAGGAGATATATTTGCGCCGAGAGTAATCGTGCGACGGGGGGACGGAGTGGTTCCATCGAGATGGCCAAAGAGGTTGTAGCCATACATAAGCATGGAAAATTGGGCTTTCCAGGTGGTGAAGTTGTGACCACCACTTAGTTTGATGGGTAATTGGGATGCAGGATTGAATTGAATGATAATATTGGTACCCATCGTGTTATCAACATTGACAACTCTGGGATTGTTGCCATTGTTGTTGCCATTGTGATTGGTCATTGTTGTTGATCTGCGTGAGGAGGAGGAAAAAAATTTGATCATACTCGTTAGAGCGTGAAGAGCCCTGATAGCATATAAAGACTGAATGTGTGCTGAAAAAAGTATATTTATTAATGAAGGAAGCAAGGTATTAAATAGAGTTACAGGGAAAATAATAAGACTCCTAAACGAACTGAACTGAAGTAATCTAAATAAATAATAACTGTTGAATTAGTAATGCAATCCTAATACGACTAAACTACTGATCCTAATACGACTAAGCTACTGAGTGATGTCCTAACGCCAGTTGCTCTAATAGGAATGACCTGGGAGAACCTCGTACTTGACTCCGTTTGTCACCTAGACTCTTTTAATCACGACTTTGTCAATCGAACACTTAAAGTTATTAAAACACGTTATTTTAAACCCCTCTAACTGTTAACCAAACTTATGTGACGTTTATTTGCTGAATAGGATGAAATGTGTGGTTACACGCGTTTAAAAGCAAGTGAAGACAAAAAATTCAATTAAAAAAAAGTATTATGAAAAGAAATACGAAATATTCCCTTGTTGGAATCTTTCCCCATTCATTTATTGTTACTCTTCTTCTTCTTCTTCCTCATCAGTTACGACTGCCGCAATCATCATTGCCCCTCCCCCCTCCTCTCTCCTTCACTTCATTTATCTTTCTCCAATCTTCATCCTTTTTCTATAATACTTGTTTTTTTATTTTCCTATTCTAACACGAGATTTATAGAGAAAAAAAGGGAGAAGAAACAAATAAGAGAAAACAAGATTGAAATGATAAATAGATGAAAAAGTTTGGAAGAGAGAAAAAAATGAAACTCTTGATTGAAAGATTAAAATTTTCTCCACTTTCAATTTTGATAGATCTTTCGGCCAAACAACTCATCGACATTGATTTCTTGGCAATGTCTGCCTCAACGGTGGCTATCTATGAATGAAGTGGCTGGAGAGATATTTTTTCCGGTGAATCAATTTTAAAAGACTGATTTTGAAGATGAATATGAGATTATTTTTAATATATATATATATATATATATATATATATATATATATATATATATATA
>NC_064293.1:10748900-10904068 GCF_019186545.1 Solanum stenotomum
CTAAACTACTGATCCTAATACGACTAAGCTACTGAGTGATGTCCTAACGCCAGATGTTCTAATACGCCCCCTCAAGTTAGGTGATGAGTTACCAAGCCTAACTTGAACAAATTAGACTCAAAAGCAGATTTAGGAAGTGCCTTGGTGAGAGTGTCAGCAATTTGATCAGCGCCATGGACATGAACAACACAAACCCTTTTGATGTCAACATAGTGGCGAACAAAGTGAAAGTCCACGGCAGCATGCTTCACACAGCTATGGAGAACAAGATTCTTGCTCAGGAATGTGGCTCCAAGATTGTCACAATAAATTGTGGGTAGTTGATGTACTGGAAAGTGCAGCTCATTTAGGAGATTGGTGACCCATAAGGTTTCAGAAAGTGCATTAGCTACAGTCCTGTATTCAAACTCAGTGGAGGAGTGTGAGACAGTATTTTGTTTCTTTGAGGACCAACTAATCGGATTGTGACCAAGAAATAAGATATAACCAGATGTAGAAACTTTGTTAACAATGTCCCCACCCCAATCTGCATCAGAGTACACATGTAGATTGAATTCATCAATAGGAGTAACGCGTAGGCCGAGTTGAATGGTACCACGTAGGTATCGAAGAACACATTTTACAGCCTTCCAGTGAAGGTCTGATGGTGCTTGCATGAATTGAGAAAGCTTGTTGACAACATAGGCTATGTCAGGTCAGTGAAGGATAGATATTGAAGCCTACCCAAGACTCGGCGATAACATGTAGCATCAGTCAAGTGAGTTCCATCAGATAAGGTGAGTAACTCAGATGCACTCATTGGCATGTTAACACTCTTGCAGTCGGTCATTAGCTCATCATTTAAAATTTCACTCACATAATTTGCTTGGGTGAGAATTAAACCGTTAGAGTTGTGTATCACTTCAACACCAAGAAAATAGTGAAGATTACCTAAATCTTTATTAGAGAACTTAGAAGCAAGGGAAGTGACAACCTGATTGACACTCGAAGTATTGCTCCCAGTGATAATAATATCATCGACATAGACAAGAACGAACAATGTATCACCTACACCATATCTGACTAGTAGTGAGGCATCAAATTTTGTCTTAACAAAGCCTATGGATGAAAGATAACCCGTGAGGGCATTGTACCACTCCCTAGGAGCCTGTTTCATGCCATAGATCGCCTTTCGCAGGCGACATATATGCATTGGTTTGTCATCACTAGTAAACCCCGGAGGTTGAGCCATGTACACTTCCTCGTCCAGGTTGCCTTGGAGGAAGGCATTATTAACATCCAACTGGCGAATATGCCAGTTGTGACAAAGTGCCACAGAGAGGACGATGCCAATTATATTGGGCTTGACGACTGGGCTGAATGTGGAATGAAAATCAATGCCCGGCCTTTGAGTAAACCCTATTGCAACCAGCCGCGCTTTGTATCTGTCGATGGACCCATCAGCATTTCTCTTGATCCTGAAAAGCCACTTGCAGGATACAATGGTTTTGGTCGGGTCAGGTGGAACAAATTCCCAAGCCTGATTTTTAATTAAAGCATCAAACTCATGTTTCATTGCATAACACCACTAGGGGTGTTTTTGTGCTTGTTTGACAGTAGTGGGTGTGACAATGGGGTTCAATTTGGCTAGGTAATCAAACATATGTTTGGGTTTGGTGATATTGTTTAGAAATCGAGTGACAGCACGGGTAGGAGGAGACGGACATCGAGGCAGTGAAGGAGTGAGTTCCAACTCGAGGATAGGATAGGCTGGTTGAGGAGCCATGTGTGTTGGTGGGATGGTGTTTCTACGTTGATAGACACGGAGAGGAGACAAGTTGCTTTGTGTGTCGGTTGGGATCTGCGTTTGTGAGTTTGTAGGGAGGTATGGTAGTTCTAAACGCTGGGCAGTAGATATAGGAGAGGGGTTCTGGGAATTGGGAATTATTGAAGATAAGGAAGATAAAAATTTACCTGGAGAGGGAGGAGTTGTAAGAGGTGAATCTGTTGCGTCCGCTGCTGATGCATTATCAGATAAGGACTGTGAGTTTGAGTTGTCGCCGGACTGGGTTGGAGATGAAGCAGACGGTGATGGAAAAGCTGGAATTGTGTTTGTCGCTATTTCTAATGGAGTTGGCAGATCAGTAACTATGGGAAGTGTTAGTGTGGGGTTCGACGAACTTGGCATTGTTAGTTTTGCCCATTCTAGGTGAGCTGATTTAATGGTAGTATTGGCGAACAATGTCTTAAATGGAAATACATCCTCAACGAATCGTACATCTCAGGATAAATACACCTTTGCAGAAATTGGGTCAAAACATTGGTGACAGTGATGGGATAATGAGAAACCAAGATAGACACATGGGGTAGATTTTGATTCAAGTTTATTTTTGGAGTATGGTTTAAGTCATGGATAGCATAAACAACCAAAAATCCATAGGGAGTTATAATCAGATGATTTTCGAAGTAATCTTTGGAATGGGGATTAATTATCTAGGTGAGAGGTTGGAAGATGATTGATAAGGTAGACAGTGTGATGGCATGCAAAAGACCAGAATTGGGGTGGGAGGGATGCCTCATGTAAGAGTGTTTTCGCAGTCTCGACGATATGACGAGTCGTCGTTCTGCAAGTGCAACTCATTGGGGTGTATAGGGTGGGGTGAAGAGGTGCTGAATGCCGTGAAGTGAAAGATAGGAGTCAAGACTTTTGTACTCACCTCCACCATCAGTATACAATGATAAAATTTTAGTGTCAAAATGTTTTTCCATCATAGGATGAAATTTTTAAAAGATCTCTTTAACTTCACTTTTCTTTGTTAGTGTGTAGAGCCAAGTGTACTTCGTATATTGATCAACAAAAATACAATAATACAACTTTTTGTCAAGAGATAAGACTGTCGATGGCCCCCATAATTCACTAAAAATAATTTGAAGTGGTTTAGAGCTAGACAGTGATAATTGGGTAAAAGGATACCGATGAACTTTATTAGATAAACAAGAATTACAATGACAGTTTTTGTCTCGCTCATGAAATAGTAGCGAGAATTTATTTAAAATAAACCTAAGAACTCTAGAGTGAGGATGTCTAAGACGTTGGTGCAAGTAGTGAGAGGACTAGATGTGGAGATAATCTGAGCTTGGGGATATGAGACAGGCCACTCATACAGTCCATTGTTGGTCCGACCGTGCACCAGTGGCTTCCGTGTTTGCAGATCCTTCACAACAAAGTTAAAAGGAAAAAATTCAATAGACTTAAGATTGTCTTGACAAAATTTAGAAACCGAAAGAAGCTTGCGTTTAATGGAAGGTGCACACAGAGTGTGGGTTAGCTTAAAAACATTATTTGATGCATTTAATTTAGTAGAACCAGTGTGAGAGATAGGAATTTGTTTACCATCACCCATAGAGACATCCTCGTTACCGTGGTATGGCTGTAGGTTGTGCGGCTCTATTGTTATATGATGGGTGGCTCCTGAGTCAACTATCCAAGGGTTGGTGTCCACCGTAAACCCAACGGCATAGTTGGCATTCACTTCAAAGTGATTATAAGACTTCAAACGGCAAACATTAGCAGTGTGGCCAATTCTATTACATAGTTGACATCAAGTAACACCGTTCGGATTGGAATTGGACTGCCATTGTGGTGGAGTGCTTGGATGCGAATTTTGGCGCCATTGTTGAGAGTTGTTGGTCTGTCTACGATTGTTGCGATTATTGGAGTTGAATTTGGTGGGAGTAGCAACTGCAACAGTGATGGTACTATGTAGTTTCTTAGCATTCTCGTAGCGAAGGAAGAGTTCAAAGTCCAGTAGCTTTTCAAACAGTTCCTCATAGGAGATAGCCGTATCGCGTGCACGAATGGCAGCAGAGATCTCACGAAATTCAGGACCTAGACCACTGAGTATTTTGACGATGAGTTCAGGATTGGAAACAGGAGCACCAGCACTGGCTAACTCATCTGAAAAGGACTGAATAGTGTGAAGATATTCAGTAATGGAGCGAGAGTCCTTAGTGACACGGGCAAGCTGATCACTCAAACTGAAGACTCGGGTTTGAGATTTGTTCGCATAAGTGGTATGCAAAGCATCCCAAGCTGATTTAGCCGAGTCAGCGGCAAGAACAGTAGAGGCAATAATGGGTTCGACAGAAGCCATGAGGGCATTCTATATGAGTTGGTCCTGACGGAACCAAGTTAGAAAGGCAGGATTAGGAGATATATTTATGCTGAGAGTAATCGTGCTACCGGGGGACGGAATGGTTCCATCGAGATGGCCAAAGAGGTTGTAGCCATACATAAGCATGGAAAATTGGGCTTTCCAAGTGGCGAAGTTGTGACCACCGTTTAGTTTGATGGGTAATTGGGATGCAGGATTGAATTGAATGATAATATTGGTACCCGTCGTGTTATCAGCATTGATAACTCTGGGATTGTTGCCATTGTGATTGGTCATTGTTGCTGATCTGCGTGAGGAGGAGAAAAAAAATTGATCGTACTCGTTAGAGCGTGAAGAGCCCTGATACCATATAAAGACTGAATGTGTGCTGAAAAGAGCATATTTATTAATGAAGGCAGCAAGGTATTAAATAGAGTTACAGGGAAAATAATAAGACTCCTAAACGAACTGAACTGAAGTAATTTAAATAAGTAATAACTGATGAATTAGTAATGCAATCCTAATACGACTAAACTACTGATCCTAATACGACTAAGCTACTGAGTGATGTCCTAACGCCAGATGTTCTAATAGGAATGACATGGGAGAACCTCGTACTTGACTCCGTTTGTCACCTAGACTCTTCTAATCACGACTTTGTCAATCGAACACTTAAAGTTATTAAAAGACGTTATTTTAAACCCCTCTGACTGTTGACCAAACTTATGTGACGTTTATTTGTTGAATAGGATGAAATGTGTGGTTACATGCGTTTAAAAGCAAGTGAAGACAAAAATTTCAATTAAAAAAAAGTATAATGAAAAGAAATAAGAAAAATTCCCTTCTTGGAATCTTTCCCCATTCATTTATTGTTACTCTTATTCTTCTTCTTCCTCATCAGTTACCACCGCCCCAATCATCGTTGCCCCTCCCCCCTCCTCTCCCCTTCACTTCATTTATCTTTCTCCAATCTTCATCCTTTTTCTATGATACTTGTTTTTTGTTTTCCTATTCTAACACGAGATTTATAGACAAAAAAAGGGAGAAGAAACAAATAAGAGAAAACAAGATTGAAATGACAAATAGATGAAAAGGTTTGGAAGAGAGAAAAAATATGAAACTCTTGATTGAAAGATTAAAATTTTCTCCACTTTCAATTTTGATGAATCTTTCGGCCAAACAACTCATCGGCGTTGATTTCTTGGCAATGTCAGCCTCAACGGTGGCTATCTATGAATGAAGTGGCTGGAGAGATATTTTTTTCGGTGAATCAATTTTAAAAGACTGATTTTGAAGATGAATATGAGATTATTTTTTAAAAATATATATATATATTTGTAATGATAAAAATATTATGGCGTTTTTTGTCTATGTGACAATTTTTATTTGATGTGAATAATGATGTGTCATTCACATCAGCGCGATGGAGAGACACTCGTGCTCAGAGGGGTTTAAAATAACATGTTTTAATAACTATAAGTGTTCGGTTGGCAAAGTCGTGAGTAGAAGGGTCTAGGTGACAAATAGAGTCAACTAGGGTCTCACAGGTCATTCCGCCAAGAAAGAAAGAAGAAGGTAATGTGCTTTTGGGTTTCATATATTATTTTAAGTGGGAAGCTCCAACATTCAAAGTTTGATTACCATTTTTCCCCTCCACTAAATCAAAATAAAATTAATTAATTTATTAAATACTAATATTATAATTACATAATAGTGTAATATGAAGTCCAACAACTACACTTTAATAATGAATGACTCTTCCAATTCAGTGACTCTTTGAATTTTGAAACCAAAATAAAATTTATGTATCATGATTCAATATGCTCCATTAATTTGGTAGGTGAAAAGACAGTTAAATATCACTATAAATACATGTAAGTTGATCCCTAAATCATCATATTCTTTCCTTTTCTTTTCTATCATCTATTGTTCTCTTTTCTTCTTCCTAGATAATGATATAGATACATGTCGTCAAGAAGCTAACTGAGGAAAAGAACAGATAGCTTCATTATGAAATTAAAAAGAGAAGCTTTCTTACAATATAGTTCAAGTGTTAAGCTTAGAAGTATAAGATAGGACCTATATATTCCTTTAGATCTTTTTTATGTTAGCTTATGATTTTAAGTTTTTCTTTTCCATTTGGAGTTAAGGTATGGTTGTCCAAAATAAATTTGGTATGCAACCCATATTTTATGTAATTTTGTATCATTTTGCATTGTTATGAAATTTATTTCTTTGTTTTTGTGTTATTATTCTTTTAAGTGCTACTTAATTGATCGAACTTCTATTAATACATGATGAGTTTGATAATACTTGAATATATTATGTAATATGCTTTTGTTTAAATACAAGTAATTTAAATAAAGATTACTAAAAGATTATTACTTTGGATGAAAGATTTTGATTGTGTTACTTTGTCGTATATCTAACATAGTGTTGCAAACACATACGTATATTGTTCATTTTCACCCATTTTGTTTCATTTTTTATTTTTCTACAATTTATACAATATGAGATTTAACAATTTAATTTTCAAATAAAAATGAGAGTTACATTTATATTTATGCGGCACCCAGCCTAATAGTTTTCTTAAACATAAGCATTCTATATTTTCGGTAGCTTTCCGTAGTGTTAAAATTAATGGTTGGTATAATGACAATTTTGCTTTTGGACATTTTGGTTATGAATTTCTTCGGCCCGTAATTGTTACTACTAAAAACTATTCCCCAAATTAAAATCATGTAAAAATTATTATGAGAATGGAGTAATTAAGCTTCATTTTGTTTAGATTTTAGTAATATAAGTCAACAAGATCATTCTATTAAAAGTGAAAATAGTCTAAGTAAAACGTTGAATTACTAAAATGTTTTTTAAAAGTAAATTTATCATTTTATTTTTTTATAAAAATTAATTGTCTATTAAATTTAGTTGGAAAGACCTTTCATCTACCTTTAGACCTATACAAATTTTATGAACTTTTTAATTTCAAGTTTAATGTGTCAAGTATTTATTTTCTTCACTTTCAGCTTCCAACTATTTAAACATTCTTTATCAAATTATATATAGCTTATTCAATATTTAATTGATGCACATTAAATATATATATATATATGCCTTAGGTAAAGTTACACATTATAATTCTCCTTTTATAGGTCTTTATCAAATTTACAAAATAAAATACACGTGACACTAAAAAAATAATTACACCAAAGGTATTTTTAGTTGGTTGGGAGGTAATATAAACATATGTTTCTATTTCTCTACTCCTTTCTGCTTGAGTGTGGGTATTTAAATATGTTATTTTGCCAAATCAATAGGTAAAGAAGAGATGGAGAAAAGGACAAATATACTCCCGAACTATCGTAAATGGTATGTGATATCCTTTGTTATACTTTAGGGCTATTAATACCTTTACCGTTAATTTTTTAGGCTGTGTATACCCTTAAGGTTAACAGAGGGACACATGGCTTCATCTAAACGATTTGCCTAAATTTATTTTAATTTTTGTCTATAAATTAAAAAACCCACCCATCTAACCCACCCATGACCCATTTATCTTAAGCAAAGTTGGTAAACATCTCTTTCAGTTCTTTACCTATTTTCACCATTGCTTCAAAGGGCAGACTCTGACGTCATGTGCGCCTTGAACTCAGGCATCAACGCTACCGCAATCGACGACAAGCATATAATCCTCCCCCCTTCGCCGCGTTTGATTCTCTTAGCTCTTTCTTTGCAGCATACGAAATCCCCAAGCACATTCACAGCAAAAGTTTTGTTGAAATTCTTTAAGTTTGTGTTAAGATTGATGGGTATTTTCCGTCAGTAGTCCGGCGGTATTGACGAGGATGTTGATCGGCAATTGAAAAGACAATTCTATAGTGACGAAGAGGGGTTTGACTTGATCTTGGTCGGAGACATTGACTTTGACGGCGGTGGCGCGTGGATAATCAGGGTGAAATTGATAAGGCATATGACGTTGTTGGCTTGAGTAGAGCTGGAGGAATAGTTGATGACGAGTTTAAAGAGAGGCCTAGATGAAGAACAAAATACCACCCAAATTATAAAGGAGATTTTATTGTAATTTCATCGGAGATCAATTACGATCCGGTTTTGAATCTGTTGATGCCTCCTCGTGGATCTCACCGTCATTTGTCACAATTTTGCTCTCGATTTCACTGCAAAGCACCGCCGCTTCGAAATGGCAATTTTTTGCATTAAAGGAAAGTTATGTGACAATGATTGTGTAACATCTCGCAACTAGAAAGAACTAGAAGGAAGTTTAAAATCTGGAAATAGTTATTTTTGGAAAGTGTAAGGAAATCTGGAAAATTTTAAGTTGAAGTGAGTTTTTGGTCAACTTCAAACGACCATAACACCTAGCTTAGGATAGTTAGGTGTAGTTCCAGATATGGTTGGAATGATCTTTCCAAAACCGCTAAGTTTGCACCATTCCGAGTTTGTATGATTAAATTATACCTTTTGGAAGTTGGGCTGTTGGACTAAGGAAATGTCTAATCCAGATTTTTGAAGGGCGATTTAGTATTTTCCTTACCTAATTTCTCTAAATCGTTTTAGGAGGTTAATTGGGGTAAAACCAGACTTTATTCAGTTTAGAAAAATTAGAATTTACGCTAGGGCTTGGAAAAGAGAAGAAAAAACAGAAAAGAGGAGAGAATTCAAGAAATCGCCAAGAACGTTCAAGCCTTGCGAGTAGAATTCGTCGGGGGTCCAGCAGTCTCTTTGACGTTTGAGGGTTGGCGCCCCGCGCCTCTCATAGCGCCAGGGACGCCAGTTCTCCCTATTCTTCCCCCACCTTTTCGTACTAGTTCCTAAGTGATGTACCTATGTTTCCTAGTTGATTCTAACACTCTAAGGTACATCTAAACATCATGAAATCATGCCTAAACATGAGATCATGAACCTTGAATCCATAACCCAATTCAAGGAAAGTTAAGATCAAAGTCATAGAAGCTAAGAGTCAAAGTCTAAAAGTTAAGAAGCAAGTCAAAACAAAGTTTCTTAAAGTTTCCAAGAGTCTTTATCAAACGTTTTACCTTCGTTTGAAGACTCAAGTTTTAAGTTAAGCAAAGAGTAAACTTGAAGTTCTTTTCTTCAAAAGTATATGGGGACTAAGGATTCCCAAAGAGATTTAAAATGTTTTCACATTTAAATAAGAACGGAAACTGAGATTTCCAAAGAGCCTTCGGGCTAGTTTTTAGAAAAAGTAATCGCTTTCTAAATGAAGCAAAAGGGAAAAAATTGATTTCCAAGATAGCCTTTGAGCTAAGTTTTTTAGCAGTAATCTCAAATTACAGAAGAAGTAAGTTTTTAAAACTTAAGAGCCAATATATTTTGGGAGTAGTATTGAGCACCGAACTGGGGACGACCATGAGTTTAGATAACTCACGTCACCAAAGAACCATGTAGCCACCATGGGTAGAAAAGAGTCATACTTTTTAGATGAATCCTTTTTGCAATAGACTAGTGGATCCATTAGGCAGTTCAGGTTCTATACCTTTGGCCGGGTATTGGATGCGCTGGCAGTGTGGTAGATCGTTGTATCATCACTATAGCTCTTTTGTGATGGTTGTCTGTTAGAAAAACTCCCACAAAAGTTATTGTATTTTTATATACATCAGTTTATTGTATTTTTACATACATTTCAGAGTTATGTTGTATCCTTGTGCATACACAGAGTTGACATCATGTTTTTAAACAACTTTTCTTTATATTGCACTTGTTTAAACTGTTTTACATTGAAATGAGTTCAATTAAGTATTCATGAGTTGAGAAGAGCCAAGGTAAGTGTTTCTTTCAGATTCTCATTCCAGCCTATGTTGTTTTAGCAATCCAAGTCGCATACTCGTACATTTAATGTATTGCTGCCAGTTGACCTACTTATAATGATCCAAACTCAAGTAACTAGGATTGGCATTCCAGTGCACCGTTGATCCAATGAGTAGTTTAGAGTCAGTCGGTGAGCTCCTTGCACTCCGAAGGATCTATTTTCATTTGTTTCTAGTTAGTTCATTAGGATGTTGTGGGGCTTCTCCCAACATCCATCTCAGTTGTTTTAGAGGCTTTATAGACAGTCAGATGTTAGTCCTTTGAGTCTTTTCATTATCATTTCTTATTGTTAAGACTAGGGTTGCCACTTTTGGCCAAGTTGAATGTTTAATCTTTAAAACATTTTAAGTTATTGTATTATCCAGTTCGGTTAAGTTCATTGACCATTATAGATATGAATAATGTCTTCCGATGAGTTAAGTAAGCCAAGTCAAGGGTTCACTTGGGGCCAGCAATGGCTTTCGAGTGCCAGTCCCGCCCAGGGTGTAGGCTCGGGGTGTGACAAACTTGGTATCAGAGCACAGTATTCAAGAGTCCTAGGGAGTCTATGAAGTCGTGTCTGTAAAGTCCTAGTTATCAGTATGAAGCATGCCACATCATTAATTAGGAGGCTGTAACATTTAGGAACTATCTCACTTCTTTCACACTCATTTCATGCGTTAGAGTTTAATCTCTAAAAAGTTTCCCTGTAATTCGTGCTTGCGCGTGCTTTTCAGATAATGATGCCTCCACGAAGAGCAGTTAGAGGACGTCCTGCTAGGCGTAATGTTGAGGAGCAAGAGTTACCCAATGCACCTGAAGTGCAACCGCAAGGAGAAGTTACTAATGCTGAGTTCAGAGAGGCTATTAAGATGCTCAGTCAAGTTGTGACTAACCAAGCTGGGCAGCAGAGAGGAGATCGACAAGAAGAGACTAACATTTCAAGGATTCGTGAGTTCTTGAGGATAAATCCTCCAAGTTTCACTGGTTCGAGCACTGCAAAGGATCCAGAGAACTTCATTGAGGAACTGAAAAAGGTGTTCGATGTGATGCATGTTACTGATACTGTGAGAGTTGAGCTAGTTGTATATCAAATTAAAAATGATGCTAGGACTTGGTTTGATCAGTGAAAAGGGGGTAGAGCTGAGGATGCACCACCTGCGAGTTGGGCATGTTTTGAAGAGGCTTTCTTAGGAAGTTTCTTTCCCCAAGAACTGAAAGAGGCTAAGGTACGTGAATTCCTCACACTTAAGCAGGATTCCTAAGCGTTCATGAGTATGGTTTGAAATTCACTCAACTGTCTCGCTATGCTGCGGAAATGGTTGCAAACATGAGGAGTAGGATGAGTCTATTTGTTGTTGGGTTATCATGTCTATCGAGCAAAGAGGGCCGGGTAGCAATGCTTATTGGAGACATGGACATTTCGAGGTTGATGGTCTATGTGCAGCAAGTAGAGAAAGAGAAGCTAAGGGATATGGAGGAATTTAAGAACAAGAGGGCTAAGACAGGGAATGAGTCCGGGCAGCAGAAAAGTAATGCCAACCAGTCATCCTTTCAACAGAAATAGAAGGGCCCTGCACCATCATCTGCTAGTGCACCTGCACCTAAGAAAAATATGAGTACAATAATCAGAACTTCAGAGCTAAACCTGCTTATTCTCAGGGTAGTATGGCACAAGGGGGTAGTAAGCCTCTTGCATGCGCCAAGTGTGGTAGGAACCATTCAGGTGTTTATCGTGAGGGCTCCACTGGTTGTTTCAAGTATGGTTAGTGTGGGCATTTCATGCAAGAGTGTGTAAAGAGCAAGCAGGGAAGCGGTAATGGGGGCAATAGAGCCCAGTCTTCTTCAATTTCTCCACCAGACAGAACTGCACCTTGAGGGGCTACTTCCGGTACTGGCGAAGGAACAAATCGCTTATATGCTATCAACAATCGTCAAGAGCAAGAGGATTCACTAGATGTTGTCACTGGTATGATTTAAGTCTTTGACTTTACTGTTTATACCTTGCTAGATCCAGGAGCGAGTTTATCTTTTGTAACTCCATATGTTGCTATGAACTTTGATGTTATTCCTGATCAACTTAGTGAACCATTTAGTGTTTCTACACCTGTTGGTGAGTCTATTCTAGCAGAGAGAGTCTATCGTGATTGTCCCATTTTTATCAATCACAAGAGTACCATGGCTGATTTAATCGAATTAGACATGGTAGACTTTGATGTCATTCTTGGTATGGACTGGCTTCATGCCTGTTATACCTCAGTTGATTGTAAAACTTGAGTTGTCAAGTTTCAATTTCCAAATGACCCAGTATTAGAGTGGAAAAGCAGTTCAGTAGTGCCTAAGGGTCATTTCATTTCGTACCTTAAGGCAAGGAAGTTAGTTTCTAAAGGGTGTGTCTATCACTTAGTCCAAGTTAATGACTCAAGTGTTGAGGTACCTCATATTCAGTCAGTTCCAATAGTAAGAGAGTTTCCAGAAGTCTTTTTTGATGATCTACCCGGAGTCCCTCCTGAGCGAGAAATAGACTTCGGCATAGACATCATTCTAGATACTCGTCGAATCTCTATTCCACCATACATAATGGCACCATCAGAGTTGAAAGAGCAGTTAAAGGATCTTTAAGATAAGGGATTTATTCGACCAAATGTCTCACCTTAGGGCGCTCCGGTCTTATTTGTGAGAAATAAAGATGGTTCCCTTAAGATGTGTATAGATTGCCGTCAGTTGAACAAGGTTACCATCAAGAACAAGTATCCTCTTCTAAGAGTTGATGATCTTTTCGATCAACTTCAGGGTGCTTCTTGTTTTTCTAAGATAGACCTCAGATCAGGTTACCATCAATTGAAAGTAAGGGAATGTGATATTCCAAAGACGGCTTTCAGAACCAGATATGGTCATTATGCGTTTTTGGTCATGTCTTTTGGTTTGACCAATGCTTCAACAGCGTTCATGGATCTTATGAATAGAGTCTTCAGACCTTATTTAGATATGTTTGTTATCGTCTTCATTGATGACATACTAATCTATTCAAGGAATGAAGAAGATCATGTTGATCACCTTAGAATAGTTCTTCAGACTTTGAAAGATAAGGAGTTATATGCTAAATTATCTAAGTGTGAGTTTTGGCTTGAATCTGTGGCATTCTTAGGCCATATTGTGTCTGGAAAGGGGATTAAAATTGATACTCAAAAAATTGAGGCAGTGCAGAATTAGCCTAGACCCACATCTCCAACTGATATTAGGAGTTTCTTGGGTTTAGCTGGCTATTATAGAAGGTTTGTAGAGGGGTTCTCGTCTATTTCGTCTCCTTTGATGAAGTTGACTCAGAAAACAGTGAAATTTCAATGTTCTGAAGCTTGTGAAAAAAGCTTTCAGGAATTGAAAAAGAGGTTGACTATCGCCCCAGTTTTGACCTTACCAGAAGGTACTCAAGGTTTTGTGGTGTATTGTGATGCATCTAGAGTTGGTTTGGGTTATGTCTTAATGCAGAATGGCAAAGTTATAGATTATGCCTCCAGACAGTTGAAAGTTTATGAGAAGAACTACCGAACCCATGACTTAGAGTTGACTGCTGTAGTATTCGCTTTGAAGATATGGCGTCATTATTTGTATGGTGTTCATGTTGATATATTCATTGATCACAAGAGCCTTCAATATGTGTTCACTCGGAGAGAGCTAAATCTCAGACAAAGGAGGTGGTTAGAGTTACTCGACATAAGTATTCTTTATCACCTAGATAAGGCTAATGTTGTTGTTGATGCCTTGAGTAGGTTGTCTATGGGTAGTACTGCCCATGTCAAGGAAGAAAAGAGAGATTTAGCGAAGGATGTGCATAGACTTGCACGCTTAGGAGTTTGACTTATGGATTCCACAAAAAGGGGAATAGTGGTGACGAATGGGGCTGAATCATCAGTAGTGTAAAAAGTGAAAGAAAGGCAAGACTAAGATCCCATTTTACTAGACTTAAAGGCAAATGTTCATAAGCAAAGAGTATTAGCTTTTGAACAAGGGGGAGATGGTGTATTGAGATATCAAGGTAGATTGTGCGTACTTATGGTGGATGGACTCCAAGAGAGGATCATGGAGGAAGCTCATAGCTCCAAATATTCCATTCATCCGGGTTCCACAAAGATGTATCGCTATTTGAGAGAAAAGTATTGGTGGAATGGCATGAAGAAGGGCATTGCAGAGTTTGTTGCTAAGTGTCCAAATTACCAACAAGTGAAAGTAGAGCACCAAAGGCCCAGTGGTTTGACCCAAAATATAGAACTTCCGAAATGGAAGTAGGAGATGATAAATATGGATTTCATCACAAGCTTGCCATGGTCTCCCAGATAACATGATTCCATTTGGGTGATTGTCGACAGAATGACAAAATCAGCCCACTTTTTGCCCGTAAAGACTACCCATTCAGCAGAAGATTATGCTAAGCTATATATTCAAGAAGTGGTAAGACTTCATGGAGTTTTGGTCTCTATTATTTCAGACAGAGGTGCGCAATTTATTGCACAGTTTTGGAAGTCATTCCAGAAAGGCTTGGGTTCAAATATGAACTTCAGTACTATCTTTCATCCTCAGATGGGCAAGCAGAGCGTACCATTCAGACATTAGAAGATATGTTGAGGGCATGTGTGATTGATTTCAAAGGTAATTGGGATGATCACCTACCTTTAATTGAGTTTGCTTACAACAACAGTTACCACTCTAGCATCCAAATGGCTCTATATGAAGCCCTTTATGGGAGAAGACGCAGATCTCCTATCGGATGGTTTGAAGTTAGTGAAGCAGGGTTGATAGGACCAGATTTAGTGCATCAATCTATGGAGAAGGTTAAAGTGATTCAAAAGAGGTTGAAAACGGCACAGAGTCATCAGAAATCCTACACTATTGTTAGAAGAAGAGAATTGGAGTTTGAAGTAGATGATTGGGTGTATCTAAAAGTTTCACCCATGAAGGGTGTTATGAGGTTTGGTAAGAAGGGGAAGCTTAGTCCCAGTATATCGGACCTTATCAAATAAAAAAAATGATGGGCATGTAGCTTATGAGTTGGAGCTACCACAAGAGTTAGTTGCAGTTCATCCGGTGTTTCACAGAAGTGCATGGGCGATCCTTCCTTGATCATACCAACTGAAAGTATTGAGATCAAAGATAACTTATCTTATAAAGAGATTCCGGTTCAAGTTCTAGATCGCCAAGGTCGCAAGTTAAGGACAAAAGAGGTTGCACCAGTCAAAGTCCTTTGGAGGAACCAATTTGTTGAGGAAGCTACTTGGAAGCTGAGTAGGATATGAAGAAGAGATATCCACATCTCTTTGCAACCGGAGAAAATGCAGACCAAGGTACTAATTTTCTTCTTAGGACTATCTAAATTATGAGTGAGCATGTTCCTTGTTTGAAATTTCTTTTGGGATGTTTGAACTTGATGTTACCACCCTTAGTTTTGTAAAAGTAAATCTCATTCGAGGACGAATGTTTCCAAGGGGGAGATATTGTAGCATCTCGCAACTAAAAAGAACTAGAAGGAAGTTTAAAATCTGGAAATAGTTATTTTTGGAAAGTGTAAGGAAATCTAGAAAATTTTAAGTTAAAGTGAGTTTTTGGTCAACTTCAAACGACCACAAATCCTAGCTCAGGATGAGTTAGGTCTAGTTCAAGCTATGGTTGGAAATATCTTGAATGATCTTTCCAACGCCACTAAGTTTGCACCATTCTGAGTTCGTATGAGTAAGTTATGCCCTTTGGAAGTTGGGTTGTTGGAATAAGAAAATGTCTAATCCAGATTTTTGATGGACGATTTAGTCTTTTCCTTACCTAATTTCTCTAATTCGTTTTAGGAGATTAATTGGGGTAAAACCAGACTTTATTCAGTTTAGAAAAATTAGAATTTACGCTAGGGCTTGGAGAAGAGAATAAAGAAGAGAAAAGAGGAGAGAAATCAAGAAATCGCCAAGAACGTTCAAGCCTTGCGAGTGGAATTCGTTGGGGGTGATCCCTACAAGGTATGTGAGATCACATAGTGTTGGGTTAGTTCACCCACACACCAATCTTGTTTCAATTCAGCGAATTTAAATTGTTTGAATGCAAAGAAAGTGAGTTCTTAAAGAACATTGTTGAAAATTCGTTGAGTTCTTGATGGTTGTGTTGTTAAAGTCTCTTGTTGATTTGATTCGTGTTTCCGGGTGGATTTTCGAGTTAAATTTGTTGTATGTTGAGGGTTCTATTGATCCTAAATGTTTGGGGAAAGAACCATGGAAGTTATGAGGGTTTAGAGATGAAAAACGGAGAAGAAAAATCGTCAAAAACCTAGGTAAAGGGGTGGGGTGTCGCGCCAGCCAATGCTCCCCAAAAGGGGCTCAAAAGTTCACCCCTTGGGGCGACACGCCAGCTAGCGCGCTCCATCAGCTTCTGTGAAGTTTGAGGGTTGGCGCCCCATGCCTCTCAGAGAGCCAGGGACGCCAGTTCCCCCCATTCTTCCCCCACCTTTTCGTACTAGTTCCTAAGTGATGTACCTATGTTTCCTAGTTAATTCTAACACTCTAAGCTACATCTAAACATCATGAATCATCCATAAGCATGAGATCATGAAGCTTGAATCCATAACCCAATTCGAGGAAAGTTAAGATCAAAGTCATAGAAGCTAAGAGTCAAAGTTTAGAAGTTAAGAAGCAAGTCAAAACAAAGTTTCTTAAAGTTTTCAAGAGTCTTTATCAAACATTTTACCTTCGTTTGAAGACTCAAGTTTTAAGTTAAGCAAAGAGTAAACTTGAAGTTCTTTTCTTCAAAAGTATATGGGGACTAAGTATTCCCAAAGAGATTTAAAATGTTTTCACATTTAAATAAGAACGGAAACTGAGATTTCCAAAGAGCCTTTGGGCTAGTTTTCAGAAAAAGTAATCGCTTTTTAAATAAAGCAAGAGGGGAAACTTTGATTTCCAAGATAGCCTTTGAGCTAAGTTTTTTAGCACTAATCTCAAATCACAGAAAAAGTATGTTTTTAAAACATAAGAGCCAGTATATTTTGGGAATAGTATTAAGCACCGAATTGGGGACGAGCATGAGTTTAGATAACTCATGACACCATAGAACTATGTAGCCACCATGGGTAGAAAAGGGTCATACTTTTTAGATGAATCCTTTTCGCAATAGACTAGTGGATCCATTAGGCAGTTCAGGTTATATACCTTTGGCCGGGTATAGGATGCACTGGCAGCGTGAGGTAGATCGTTGTATCATTACTATAGCTCTTATGTGATGGTTGTCGGTTAGAGAAACTCCCACATAAGTTATTGTATTTTTATATACATCAGTATATTGTATTTTTACATACATTTCAGAGTTATGTTGTATCCTTGTGCATACACAGAGTTGACATCATGTTTTTAAACAACTTTTCTTTATATTGCACTTGTTTAAACTGCTTTATATTGAAATGAGTTCAGTTAAGTATTCATGAGTTGAGAAGAGCCAAGGTAAGTGTTTCTTTCAGATTCTCTTTCCAGCCTATGTTGTTTTAGCATTCCAACTCGCATACTCGTACACTCAATGTACTGATGCTAGTTGGCCTGCATCTTATTATGATACAGACTCAGGTAACTAGGATCGGCATTCCAGCACACTGTTGATCCAGTGAGCAGTTCAGAGTCAGTCGGTGAGCCTTCTTGCACTCCGGAGGATCTATTTTTATTTGTTTCTAGTTAGTTCATTAGGATGTTGTGGGGTTTGTCCCAATATCCATCTCAATTTTTTTAGAGGCTTCATAGACAGTCAGATGTTAGTCCTTTGAGTCTTTTCATTATCATTTCTTATTGTTAAGACTTGGGTTGCCACTTTTGGCCAAGTTGAATGTTTAATCTTTAAAACATTCTCAGTTATTTTATTATCCAGTTCAGTTAAGTTCATTGACCATTATAGATATGAATATTGTCTTCCGCTGAGTTAAGTAAGCCAGGCCAAGGGTTCGCTTGGGCCAGCAATGGCTTTCGAGTGTCAGTCCCGCCCAGGGTGTAGGCTCGAGGTGTGACAGATTTAATTGCTCTTTACATACCTGTGAACTGGATCGATCTCCAAACCAATAGTGTTGAGTATATTATCCTGAACGTGAACAACATTAGTAGCAATTTGGATTTTTGACATCCAAGTGACTTAGAGGTTAGAGGAGGAGCCTTTGAGATTGTTGAGGAAGAGAGCAAAGTGAAGGAATTTGGGTGTGGGTTAGTTAGTATTTGGGTGGGTTTTTTTACTTAACCGGGTGGAGTTTAATTTTTGGGTAAAAATTTAACAAATTTCGGATCAGCTGTTAAGATTGAAACACGTGTACCACAGTTAGGGTAAAGGGTATATATGATCCAAAATTTAGACGGCAAGGACATTGATATCCTGAATGTATAACGAAGGGTATACACATACCATTTACGATAGTTCGGAAGTATATTTGTCCTTTTTCCCAAAGAGATTATACATTATACCAAAAGAAACAAGGTCCAGTAACTTTGCTAATTAAATGTGAAATTAGAAATCAAAGTAAAAAAAACTAAGGATTTCTTTGGAAAAGTATTTCTTCGTTTTAGAGAGTTCGCAAGTAGGATTAAGATATCACTTTAAGAATTTGCACTTCTTCTTTAGTATAAAATTTATAACTCAAACATGTTTCTTAATACTAATATTTATGTAATTTTTTGAAAAAATTGGTTAATAAAATTGGGTTACACGCGTAAGATGCATGCCCAGAAACTAGTAATAAAATAAAGACAAAAAATAATAAATTTTTTATAAAAAAAATAATATAATATTATTTGGTAGGCGAGTGTATATCACTGCTTAACATAAATCTGGGTATGACTTTTTAAGGGGATATATATTTTTACTTTTAAAATGTTCAGGGAGTGATAGAACACGTTGGAGTGTGTAGTTGGAATTTCGGGTATAGATTGAGGGGATTTTAAATCATTTTCTCTTTTAATAATCTTGAATTTTTGTCCATGCACACGCGCGCACACACACAATTGTTGGGATTAACTGAGTTACATGATTAGAGATATCATGGTGATATCAACGGCCTACACATAATTTAGTTTCTGTCCAATATGAATTGTTGGGATTAATTGAGTTTATTGCAGGTAATGTTGATAGGGGACTTGCCGTCGATGGCTTATTTTTAAGTCAAGATATATTAATTGTTTTCTTGATTTCATGATTGGTATTACTTATTAGGCTGATAGCGTGGTTATCCAACAAAGGTCGACTCAGGATCAAGTATGACCATAGTTGCAGTTGCATCCCTAAGTGGGGGTGCGTCACATTAAAAAATATTTTTTAATGTCAAACTCTTAATGTTTATCCAACTCTATTCATATTAAAGTCAAAATTGTATATTAAAGTCCAATTAGATTTGATTGTGATTAGAATTTATGTCCATGCAAATCAATATTAGTACACGTTTTAGATATGAAATTATATCTTAAAAGGTACAAAAGTCATAGAATATTTGAAGAATAGTTTGGTTATCAACATGTATATTCATGTTATTATAATAGATGGATGATCCATGTTATTATACTTATGGCCTATGGACAAGCAAGCAAGAGATACTGCGTTATTTTCGCTAGTTTGAAAAAAAGCTGTTAGAGGAAAACAAGGGATGCATGAAAAAAGAAAGTTGAATGAGGAAAAACATTTGAGACACATTATGCAATGCAAACAATAAACAGAGTTTAATCCCCTTGGCATTCTCCCTTTTTCAGTTTTTCTACTCAATATCTCATTTTTTGGATCTTTCTTACAATACAAAATCTTGATTATTATTGTTGTGATCCGAAAATATTGATATAGTCAAATTTTCATTGTTTCTCGTAAACATCAAGAAAATCCCAAATTTATTATTCTTTCCATTCAATTTGAATATGCATTCAATATTGTCATAAAAAGGAATTCAATACAAAAAAAAATTCAATCTTTGTAGAAATGGGTGGTTGTTTCAGCAAAAACAAATATATAGAGCGAGATGGTGAAGGTAATAGGCCAAGAACAAGAAGGGGGAACATTCCTGCATCATATCAACATTACAAACATCCAGTTTATTATCATCCAAGACCAACCCAAGAGAGGCCTTATATGCCCCAACATCCACAACAACAACAACAAAGACATGCACACCAAGTTACTGTAAAAAGTACTCAACCAAATGTTCCAGTAATACAAAGAATAGAACAAGATCCTATTTTGGGTAAGCCATATGAAAACATTAAAGCACATTACACACTTGGGAGAGAATTGGGTAGGGGTCAATATGGAGTGATTTATCTTTGTACTGAGAATTCTACTAGGCGGAATTATGCTTGCAAGTCTATATTGAAGAGGAAGCTTGTGAATAGGAAAGACAGAGAGGATATTAAGAGGGAGATTCAAATGATGCAGCATTTGAGTGGACAACCAAATATTGTCGAATTCAAAGGTGCTTATGAAGACCAGTATTCGGTGCACCTTGTGATGGAACTTTGTGCTGGAGGGGAATTATTCGATAGAATTATTGCCAGGGGATATTACTCTGAAAAAGATGCTGCTGATATTATCAGACAGATAGTGAATGTGGTCTATATTTGTCATTTTATGGGTGTTATGCATAGAGATCTCAAGCCAGAGAATTTCTTATTGACTAGTAAGGATGAACATACAATGATCAAGGCAACTGATTTTGGGCTTTCTGTTTTCATTGAAGAAGGTGACATTCTTGACACTCACCGTTTTAATTGAAGATTCAAGTTATATACATTGATAGTATAAAGATTATTTTCACTATCAGTCTAGTTTTAACCAATGATAGTTGCTTAGTTACTACTTTTATCAGATTATCAGTTAATGCTTATCACCAAGATTTACCTATCATTGTCTTATAAGTGATTGGATTGTCCAGAAAGAAAAATGTGTCTGCAATGCAAGTGCAAAGAACTTAAACTCTTTAGTTATTATTGTTAAGATTTTGTGATGAATTTGTTGTGTTTCTCTATCACTAATTTGGATTAGGTGTCTTTTCACATACTTCTTAGCCTTCATTGCTACTAGGTTTTTTCTGTCAATGTATATCAACAATCTTATTTTTGATCCAGGACACTAACAGTAGCATCTATGAAATTTTTCTAAACACAAAATTTTGACAGGTGAGGCTTTTAGGTAGTATTTCATGAGAAATTTGACTGAGAGTACCAGATAATCTGAATGCATTTTTTAAAAACCAGGTAATTCTGTGTAATCTGAATGCATTTTTAAAAAACCAGGTAACTCTGTCCACCAAGGCTAGAACACATGA
The DNA here is from genome assembly GCF_019186545.1 of Solanum stenotomum. Classification (NCBI taxonomy): domain Eukaryota; kingdom Viridiplantae; phylum Streptophyta; class Magnoliopsida; order Solanales; family Solanaceae; genus Solanum; species Solanum stenotomum. The sequence continues at coordinate 10,770,162 of NC_064293.1, forward strand.
GAAGAAATCGGAACCTGAAACCTCATGGTTCTCAACCCACTTCATTGACCACTAGGCCACACCTTTGGATGCGTTAATCTGAATGTATTTCATAACTCATGTTTCCCCTGCCAGGTTAAACAATAGTTATGTTACTAAATCCCCAAGTGCTTAGGATAGAACACTTGCCCAATATCATATACTGCAAAATAATATTTCACTGAACATTTTGTAACACCCTAATCAGATGATTCAATGGTGTGAGCAAGACACCTATGCTGTGAAATATGAAAAGTTTCTTCTTCTAGAATTAAGGCATCTTTGTAGCGGTTATGTATTTTGAGGGAAAATGGGTATTCTAGGCTTCACTTTTAAGCTGTGAAGAAGCTGATGGAAGACTCGTTTATGGAAATCAATGGCACAATAGCAGCCTTTTTTCTTTAAATAAAATTTGTCCAACACATAGCTAGAACAAAATTTACTACAACATTTCATGATGTCAACTCACCAAGTTATCCTTGGATGAGTTTGATCTTCATGTGGAAACCTGAATTAGTGGTATTGACTTAATCTATCCTTGTTTCCTACACCCTGTTTTTTAGGATCTACAGATTTAAATTCATGTTTTATTTATTGATTTCAGGTAAGGTGTACCGCGATATAGTTGGTAGTGCATACTATGTTGCTCCTGAAGTATTGAGGCGCAGTTATGGAAAGGAAGCGGATGTATGGAGTGCAGGTGTTATTTTGTATATTCTGCTTAGTGGTGTACCTCCATTTTGGGATGGTAAGAACAGAGACAATAACATAATAAGATTGTACTGGTGGTTATTTTCTGCGTTCTCTTTTAACATGTCTTGCCAAATCTTTTCAGAAACTGAGAAGGGAATATTCCATGCTATACTACAAGGAGAAATTGACTTTCATAGTGATCCGTGGCCATCCATATCAAATAGTGCCAAGGATCTTGTTCGGAAAATGCTAACACAGGATGCGAAAAGCAGAATCACATCAGCAGAAGTTCTTGGTATCTCTCTCTCTCTTTCGTTTTGTGTAATCAAAGGCTACACCATGACCTTCTCATTTTATATAATACTTAATCGCCACAATGTGGTTTTATATAGGCATGGAGAGCAATCGTGGGTATTTTGGTCCATAGCATGAGTGTTTGTTATATATTGCCAGAGGAGCACTATTGAGGGGATTAAGTATGTGACATTCTGTAGACAATACTTTACTTTTTCTTTACAAAACAATGGATAATAATCTATTAATAATGAAGCTGCAGAACTACAATCAAATGCAATTAATAAGGCAATTTTTATGATAGTAGACAAAAATGCCTTGGAATCCAAACTTAAAAACTAAAGAAATAAAAAAATTAATGGGTGATTGAAGAGGTGCAAGGCATTGGATGTTTCTATCCCTAATCCAGCCTCTTTGGATTTCTTTTCAACAGCAACCATCGCTATTTTGGTCCATTTCCACCATCTCCTTACCTCTTAGGGTTACTAATCCTCTTACTTTGAGAGTGTAAAATAGACATAAGAGAGCAAAGTTGCTTATTGTATTATTCCAAGAGTGAGCTATTTGTAGGTGTACAAGTAAATCTATCTAAGGAAATAAAATCCCTAAATAACTCTACCTATGATTGTGCTAGGTATACTATATGAAGAAGCATCTATATACATTATGTAACACTCCCCATCAAGTTGGAGTATAAATATTAATCATGCCCAACTTGTTACAAAAATATACCACTCGCATTCCATTTAAAGCCTTCGTGAGTATATCACCCAATTTCTCTCCTGTCTTCACATAGCCAGTAGAAATCATGTTCTCATGAATCTTCTCACGGACAAAGTGATAATTAACCTCAGTATGTTTCATCTTCTCATGATACAATGGGTTTGAGGCAATGTGCAGAACAATCTGATTATCACATTGGCAAGGGCTTCAAACCAACCTCAACTAAAAGAGTGATGTATCCATAGTATTTTACATGCATATTGAGTCATAAATAGTAAACTCAAAATTATGCTGGATGAACAATGAAAAATCAGATCAAATTAACCAAGTAATTTTTGAGTTCAGTGTACCAGGCCTTGGCCTTGGGAGCATGTTTGAGGCCATATATAGCTTGTGCAGCTTGCAAACATGCCCAGATGTGTAGAAGCTTCGAAACCAGGTGGTTGGTGCATATAGACTTCCTCATCGAGACAACCTTGCAGGAAGACATTATCGATATCAAGTTGACTAGGGCCAGCTTTGTTGTGTTGCAATTGCAAGAATGAGTCGAACAGTTGCAGGCTTTACCACAGGACAAAAAGTACATTGAAAATCAAGTAGGTGTACATTAGGAACCATTGGTGTGCCACCATCATCTTTAGTAAGGTGTACATTAGGAACCATTGCTGTGCCACATGGCTTGGCTCCCAACTTTCCAGTTTGTGCAGTAGGTCAAGTACATACTTCCTTTGGGACAAGAAAATCCCTTTCTTGCTTCTTGGGACTTCTACTGCCAAGAAACATTTCAGTTGCCCCAAGTCTTTGGTGTGAAACTTGACATGTAGAAGTTTCTTGAGAGAAGAAATTCCCGCACAGTCATCTCCTGTGATAACAATATGAATAATACCAACCGTTGACTGCCTGTAGAAGACTAAGTGATCACACTTGCTCTTTATCAATCCAAATTCCTGAACTACATCGCTAAACTTTCCAAACCAAGCACGAGGTCTCAACAATTTGATCCTCGAAATCAAATATGGAATTGAATATAGCCGAAGTAACAACGGCAAAGAAAATCTGTAAGTGCCAAATAGCCTGAACAACAAGGCAATATCAAACCAAAATAATTCACGTGAAATGAAGCAATACACCAAACACCTGAAGATGCTAGAAGAACAAAGAAAAAGAGACAGCGGTCATTGTGAAAGGTAAACCAGTCACCAGAAACACTCTCAACAAGAGAAAATGTTGCAATTTGTGAATCTAGTTGTCAAAAATTGCTGGAAAACAGTGGGCCTAGGTCAGAATTACCATATTACTCCTACAAAACCAAACACGAATCCAAAGTTGCCTGAAAATTCTTCATGCGCTCGGCGCGTGGAATAACTCGCTGCCGGAGACTCAACTGTCGCCAGTGCGTGGTGAACCAGATGTTGGTGAAGTTTCTTGGGTGCCAGAAATTCTCAAGTCTCGTGGTGGTATTAGTTTTCGCACCACACTCATGAGGAAGAAGATGTCGCAATCCAGACATAAAGAAAACCACTGGAGAATAGGCACAGCGACTGTCCCGAAGTCATAGGGATGGTATGGCCAGAATTAATCAGCATTGCTTTGATACAGACACAGGGAAGCAAATCTGCTTATCATATTATTCCAAGAGTGAGCGATTTGTAGGTGTACAAGTAAATCTATCTAAGGAAATAAAATCATAAAATCCCTAAATATCTCTATCTATGATTGTGCTATATATACTATACAAAGATGCATATATATACATTATGTAACAGAGAGGGAAGGTTACTTACAGATTTTCAGACTATCCTAGGCTGGAGAACTAAACATGGGACTGATCATAGAATATCAACTCCCAGATGAAAGTGTAATAAAAGTTTATTCACTTAATTTCCTCCACTATTGCAAACCAAACCATCCTTAAACTGCTCCTTAAATTTTCATGCCTAAGGCTGTCCTATTTGGATGATATGTAGAAACCTGCTGAAAGTTCAGCTAACTTGTAAAGTACATGCCTAATCATCTCATAGTTATCTTTTTCATTTTTTGGAAAAAACATATCTTCTATTTGGACAGTCCATCAAAGGGACAACGCGAATGGACACTTTGAGGCCAAAGAAAAAAAAAGAATATATTATGGTCTTAATACGACAAAAGTTTTAGAATTAATACTTCAAGGTTTATTCTCCAACATTAGGGGTAAAGGAACGTACAAGAAATGTCTTGAGTGGTATATGTTTTTTCGTAGTTGAGGCATCTTAAATACAATATTAAATACCCTGCGGAATTTTTATTATCGACCATTTTGGGATATATTTTATTTTTCAAGAGCATAGAAATAATAAACTATACAAAGAAAGCAAGCTCTTTAGAATATAAAAGGATAAATATATGTAAGTAAATATTAGTCCTTTTCTTATTCACACGCTGAAAATCACAAAGATAGCAAATGTTAGAGAGCCATTTTCCTTTGAAACCGTCTTCCTTTGTTCTAGCATCTCGAAAAATCTCGTTAGCTTTAAATGAATCTTAATATTTGAATGATTCTTTAATTATCACAAATTCCTTGCAATTGAATTTTGGGTTATTTCTTAATTGTGAAATTCTTATTTAAAGGAGATATACATATATGTAAGCGTGTGCATTATACAAATTAGGAAAATGGAGTTTATAATTTAATGAGGAGCTATAGGGTCGACTTTTGACATTAGATGAGTTTGAACTTTAGATGACGCATTTTAGCGGTTAGGGTGGGTAAAAGTCCCACATTTGTTTGGGAATGGACTGGTAATCTCCTTATATGGACTTGGACAACCTCTCCTCATGAGCTAGCCTTTGGGGTTGAGTTAGGTCCAGGTGTCATATTTTTACATGGTATCAGAGCCAGGTTCATCCCCATTTGAGCTCCCGGACCACGCTCTAGTTGGGTTTGGGCTTGAAGGGGGTTGTTAGAGTGGGTAAAAGTTCCACATTTATTGGGGAATGGACTGGTGATCTGCTTATATGGACTTGAACAATCCTCTCCTTATGAGCTAGCCTTTGGGGTTGAGTTAGGTCTAGGTGTAAATTCTTTACCGTAGCGATTAACTTTTCACAACAATTTTGTAGGAGTTTTAACAAAGGATTGAGAACACTTTATAAGACAAAATTATTTAATGTCATTTTGATGGTGGCAACCACATATGCGTCTTTTAAGGTGATATTGTGGCAACATTTATGTGTGGTTATAACTTTATATATGTATTTCGTCCTTTTTTTTTTTTTTTTGATGACAAGGGAAACCCACAGCTGCTACCCTTTGGGTGCGCATAGGATAAAACCCCCGCTCATATGCAATAACTTGCAAACCACATAAGAGAGGTAACTCGCACTAGGCAAGCCCGGTGCGACGAGCTCGATCCAGAAGGCAAAGACCTTGCTTTCGCTGGCAAGGGGTTCGAACTTGAAACCTCCAACATGGAAGTCCCAAGCCCAAACCACTGGGCCACCCCGAAGGAGCTATATTTCGTCCTTTTTGTATCTTCATCTATTCATTATCTTTAATATTCAGGGAAATCATATTCCTGATTTTAACAAATATTGTCCTCAATTCATGCCTCCTGACAATTTCCTTTTGTAGGCATTCCATAAGCCATCTTTCTCACTATACTATCATACATTCTCTATTCCTTCCCATGCATATGTTGATATGTTGTTTCTGAGATCGTTGTGTTTTTGTGTGCTGCATCGTTTGGTTTAGAGGATAGTTTCCTCACTTTATATAGCTTCCTCAGCCTCACACTTACACGCCAAGATATAGCTTGTGTGCTAGTCTTGTTATCACGCATCGTGCAATATTCCTCTTACTATAACTGGCAGTGTTGGTGCATCAATCACTTTTTCTTTTAAATCACTTTAGAACGTCTCTCTCTGACATTGTGCTATTTAGTGCACACTTGAATCTACTTGAATAAGTGAGGCTCCCTAAGGATATATGCGTGATTGTCTTCTTCTTTTTTATGAGGTACATGCATAGTTATTTAGACATTATAAGTCACCGTTCTTATGTTTAATAGCAAGTAAAGGTGATTTTATATAAAACATTTCTCTTCATAGCTTCACCACTGGTCCTCGGGGATTTCCCGATATTAAAACAAAAACCTCTTCATAGCTTCACCACTGGTCCTCAAGGATTCCGTAACTATCCCAAAAATGGAAAGTTCGACACAATTGGTATTTTTTTCCATTGCTTTTCATAGTTTTTCTATGGAAACCAGCCTTGGCTATTAGGCTTGAAATACACTTAGGTGATGGTTCGTCTATATTTGTACCAGTCTGGGCTGCTGAGCACCTCTTTTATACTTGTTTTACTTGGCTCTCAAGGCCGCAAGTTTAATCACATTACTGCCCTTACAAACTCATACCAGTACGGGCTCCCGAATGCCACCTCTATTCATATAGTCCTTTTCTCTACTAGCCTCGTCAAATCATATATGACGCACCATATTAATGAGTTCATAAATAATTGTGATGCTTACTATTAGTTGAGCACGGTGTGATAAATTTGTAAATCCTACTTAAAACATAATAGGTGTCAATGGGTCTTTGTAAAATCATGTTTTTCATTGCCCTTAATAGGATAAGGTTCCTGATATTTCGCTTCTAGTACCTTGCTTTAACATTGCCATCGTGTGGCCATCATGGCCATAGGAAGTCTAACATCATTATTTGTTCAAAAACATTTCACCATACGTGCATATCATTCCATCATTCATGAAACTCAGTTCATAAATATACGATTATTCACATTGTTATCCATCATTCATACCCATCAGAGCTTCTGAATATCAGTATTCTTTTCCATTTTCCACACCTGCCCTAGTTACTAAGGAAGTACATATATAAAGTTATAACCACACATAAATGCTGCCACATTATCACCTTAAAAGCCTCATATGTGGCTGCCATCATCTAAATAATGTTATATCATTTTCGTTGCATAAAGTGTTTTCATCCATTGTCAAAACTTCAACATAAACGTTGTGGAAAGTTTATCGCTACAATTCATCATATAAAGTTCAAACTCACCTGTCGTCACAAGTCGACCCTATAGTTCCTCGTTAAATTATACAACAACAACAAACCTACGAAATCCCACAAGTGGGGTATGGAGAGGGTAGAGTGCACGTAGACCTTACCACTACCTCATGGAGGTAGAGGTTGTTTTCAAAAGATCCTTGGCTTAAGTGTAGCAAATTCAAGTGTAGAGAAGAAGAAAACAATGTAGAAAACGTAGCAACTAACATGGGATGCAAGGCAAAGCCTACAAGAATGGACAAGAACAACAAAATAGTGTGATAATTGAAACACAGTAAACAATTGATGATGCTAGATATCAAAAGCAAGAACTATAATAATACGACTAATACAAAGCAAAGTAGTGTGGAACATATATGCAAGGAACCATAACAATAACAACAAGGTGTGATCACCTAAACACATGAATAAATGATATCATATACCAAAAGTCAAAAACTATATTAATAGGCTAATACTACGACCAACACGGTGCTCTATACTACCACCAAGCCAAATACATGAATAGGCTAGTAATAAGACAACTCTTTAGTACGTACTAACCTTCTACCCTTATCCGCGACACCCTCCTATCTAAAGTCATGTCCTCGGTAAGCTGAAAATACTCCGAATCCAGTTTAATCACCTCACCCCAATACATCTTTGGCTTACCTCTGCCTCTCTTCGACCCCACTATATCCAACTTCTCACACCTCTTCATCACACATTGCCTTTTCATATGTCCAAACCATCTCAATCTCCCTTACCTCATCTTGTTTACCACGAATGTCTCTCCTGCTTTGTCCCGGATATCCTCATTCCTAATGCTATCGCACCTATTGTGCCCACACATTCATTTCAACATCTTCATTTCTACTACTTGCATCTTTTGGACCTAGAAGTTCTTGACTGGCCAACACTTGCCTCATACACAAAATCAGTCTAACCACTACTCTATAATACTTACCTTAAAGTTTTGGTGGTACCTTCTTGTCACACAATACACCGGATACAAGCCTCCACTTCATCCATGCCGCACCATTACGATGTGTGACATCATTGTCGTTCTCCCCATTTCTTGGGATGAGAGACCACAAGTACTTAAATCTTTCTCTCTTAGGGACAAATTGTGTATCAAGTATCACTTCCACGCTTGCCTCATGTGTCACATCACTAAACTTACACTCCAAATACTCTGTCTTGACCGTGCACAACCTGAACCTTTTAGACTCCAGATTCTGTCTCCATATCTGCAACCTATCGTTAACTCCCCTGCGAGTCTCTTCGATCAAAACAATGTCATATGCAAATAACATACACCATGACACCTCACCCTAAATATCTCGTGTCAATTCGTCATTAAATTATGAAGTCCTTTTCTCAATCCATATAATCCACACGCTCACATATATGTATATCTCCTTTAAATAAGAAAGTCACATTTAGGTAATAACTCAAATTCAATTGCAAGTAAATTGTGATAATTAAATGGTGCCACTCAAAGAATAAGATTCATTTAAAGCTAATGAGATTTTCTGGGGCACTACAGTCGTTCTACTTGTTTATAGAGTTAAATAATAAAGTATGCTCTAAAGTTTCCAAACAAATCATCAACACTGTCTCTTTTTAATTCATCTTGAACTGAAACTTAAAATAAAGTATTTCACAAATATCAACGCTGATCCGTTGTTTGTTGATGAGATTAATTTATTGTGATATCAATTATTAGTTCACAATGTTTTCTTTTTGCCAGATTATGTTTACACAAAAAAATATTTTTTAAATGAACAAATACGTCGGAACGTCCTTTCATAAAAGTTTCTTCATTTACCAAAACTTATAGCAAGATACAGAGTTTCCAACTTTCAAATATTAGGAACTAATTTAAAGAGCAGAATATATAAATGATTCATGTCATCGACCTGACTAGTTTGATATTGAAGCAGAGTTTACAAAGAATTTAAGAATTTATTTGATATTTAAACCAGTTGTTGCTGACAGGCAGACAATATTTATTCATGATATGATTATAATATTGGGAGCAAAGTACGGGAGGAAAATATTCATTACTCAATGTGTTTGAGAGAGTTACTGTTTAGATTAAAGTTAAGTGAAAAAGGCAATGTACACCTTTCTTAAGCTTAGAGTTGTATAGTTGGTGTTCCAGTTTCCTCAAGAGGTTTAAGTAATTGATGCTTAATATTTATCAAGAAAATAGTTTTTGTCTGAACTGCTCTAGTTTCATGTTGATTTCTTTCAATGGAAGTTTCTACAAAGAGTGAAGAGTTTAACATCTATGTGACCAATATGATGATGAAAAGAGAGTGCAAGAGGTTGTTTTGCTACCAGTAGAAGGTGATAGTTTTGTTGTTTATTAACTTATATCTTATGAATAAAAGTGAAAGAAGAATTAGAGACAAAATATTACCTCCATTTATCAAGTAACGTCCAAAGAAAGCTTGTTGTTTGATCTTTGGTTGGCTGCATCTAATACAAAGGACATATTTGATCGATTCCTCCATTGGAGTTTCAGTTACTTTAAGAACTTTAAGCTTCTGTTGCATCACATATGATGATGACAAGAAAGTGCAAGAGGTTGTTTTGCCACCAGTCAAAGGTGATAGTTTTGTTGTTTGTCAACGTCTTTCTTATGAATAAAAGTGAAAAAAGAATTAGAGACAAAATATTACCTCAATTTATCAAGTAATGTCCAAAGAAAGCTTGTTGTTTGATCTTTGGCTTGCTGCATCTAATACAAAGGCCATATTTGATCGATTCCTCTATTGGATTTTCAGTTACTTTAAGAACTTTAAGCTTCTGTTGCATCACATATGATGATGACAAGAAAGTGCAAGAGGTAGTTTTGCCACCAGTCGAAGGTGCTAGTTTTGTTGTTTGTCGACGTCTTTCTTATGAATAAAAGTGAAAGAAGAATTAGAGACAAAATATTACCTCAACTTGTTAAGTAATGTCCAAGAAAGCTTGTTGTTTGATCTTTGGTTGGCTGCATCTAATACAAAGGCCATATTTGATCGATTCGTCTATTGGATTTTCAGTTACTTTAAGCTTCTGTTGCATCACAAGTAGCCCAAATACTTGTTCCTTCAGATTCTTTTTGATGAATCGAAGTTTCAAAATGTGGAGAAAAGTACACTAGGATGTCTTAAACTTTGTTCAATGTTTTGATGCGTTAGTGAGCATTTCTTGCTCTTTTGATGACTGCTTAGTCTTTTCCATTTTGACTTGTTTCTCAGGTTTCTTAGTCTTTTTGATATATGATTTGGGAGTTGGGGGCTTCATTTGCTTGGAGCTTGTTTAGTATGCTGGAATTAAATTATGCGCCTTTTCTTAATACTTTTTTGCTTCTACAGAACATCCATGGCTTCAAAGTGGAGAAGCATCAGACAAGCCAATAGATAGTGCAGTGCTGTCCAGAATGAAGCAGTTCAGGGCAATGAACAAGCTCAAGAAACTAGCACTGAAGGTAGAATCTAACATTTTAGCTATTATTTCTACATGACAAGTGGTTATTGTCTATAGGTTGTCATTACATAGAATGTCTCTTTGACATTCATCATTGTTTCTTCCATTTTCCCTGAAGGTTGTCAAATTTCAACCTCCTGACATTTTATTAATTGGTATCCCAGGTCATTGCAGAAAATTTATCTGAAGAAGAAATTAAAGGTTTGAAAGCTATGTTTGCAAACATGGATACAGACAATAGTGGAACAATCACTTACGAAGAACTAAAATCGGGATTGGCCCGCCTTGGATCAAAGCTTTCAGAGGCTGAAGTTAAGCAACTTATGGAAGCTGTAAGTATGATTCATTTGACTGAATTTATCTGTTTATTGGTCTTCCTGTAAGATTTCTTAGTCCTATGTATCCTGTTTATGGTTCTATTTTTCAGGCTGATGTGGATGGAAATGGAACGATTGACTACATTGAGTTTGTTACTGCAACAATGCATAGACATCGACTTGAAAGGGATGATGATCTATTCAAAGCTTTTCAGTATTTTGACACAGACCATAGCGGGTAAGTCCACAAAAGCGATCATAATTTCAGTGTTTCAAGCTTTTAGCTAAGTGTAGCTTATACTAAAGCTTGCCAATATGGATCAGCTAGGATAACTTTGGTTGGAGGCTAATGAAAATTAGATTTTAGCCTTGTTTTTATTGAGTGTTTTCATTATGATGAATTGATGGAGACGATTCCCTACATATGGTTCTTGGGTGTCATCTACATATTACTGACCTCTGACTCGATATTTGACCCTGACCTGAGACCCGACCCAGAGTTGGGACCCGAAGCCCAACCCTAACCCGAGACTCGGCATCCGAATGTTGCTAAGAATTATCCAAATAGACGTCATGTGGATGCTACGCTTGCTTCAGATAAGAACCGAGATAGTGAAGGGAGTGAGTTGCTGCCCTAGTGAATCCTTTTATAATTGGTGGGTATGATGACATTTTTGAATGCTACAGGTGATGCTATAATCGTCATTCTTTACTTATCCATATTGAAATGAAGATTGGGGACAAGAGTATAGTGACCATGATTGTTACTGGAGCCATGCACACCTTTGTTTCTGCCAAACTTGTGCATAAGTATGGGTTGACTGTGAGTATTGTTTGTCATACATCAAGACCGTGAATGCCCAAGTCCAAGCCATTGTGGGTATGTCTTATAATATTCTTATTTCTATTTGAAATTGGAATGGGAAGGCTAATTGACGGTGATTCCATTAGAGGACTTTAAGGTGATCCTTGGGATTGATTCGTGTGGAAAAATTGGTTTGTTCCAATGCCTCAGTTTGATGGTTTAATGACTATGCATGAAATGGCACCTAGTTTTAATTAATGTTAACAATCCATCTGGGGAAGAGAAAAAGAAAGAGAAAGGTACTATGATTTCTTCCATCACTATTGAAAAAGGTTGGAAAGGGTAGGTGAGACTTCCCTTGCTGCCTTGGTCGAGAATCGAGATTAAACATGATGTCATAGTTGAAGTGCGGGGCTGTGTTGCGCAAGTATTAAGTCAATTTGCCGATGTGATGCCGCCTAAATTGCCTAAGAACTTGCCACCGCGGAGGGCAACTGATCACAAGATAGAGTTGTTGTATGGTTCAATGCCCCCTGCACAACCACCTTATTGCATTGCTCCAAAAGATTTGGCTGAACTGCGGAAATTGAACAATTTACTGGATACTGGAATTATTCATCCATCAAAAGCTCCAAAAAAAAACAGGATGGGATGCTTCAGATCTACGGGTAGTACAATAATCAACCAAGGTACCTGCCACAACAATCGAGCCCGGGAGGTCCTTTGACCTTATGCCTCCTTAGTTCATTCCGTGCCATGCCTGCATCCTAGAAATAAAGTTGTGCAATTTATCCTCATCCGACATGTTCTGAATGTACAACATCAAAGAAGAAAATTCCTTGATATAGTCGCGAACTAAACCCACTGCCTTAGGCGTTTCAAACTATCCCTAGCAATCCACTATGCATTGCAAGAATTAGTCTCTCATCTCCTTATGCATCTTTACCCAAGTATCAATTTTGGGTCTACCAACACTTTCATCATCTGCATTCCGAGTTCTCCAACACAATTTCGCATCACCAGTAAGATACATGGTGGTGATTTGACATAATAAATATATATGCCCTTTAACTTGACTTCAGTTGACATCTATGCCCTCCAACTTTGAGTGTGCACAAGTAGGTACTTAAAGTTGTATAAAATTGAACAAATAGACACATTCGTCCTACATGGCAATTTTGTGTCCTATGTGGCGTGTATTATGTCATGTAGGACGTGTGTCTACTTGTTCAATTTTATACAAGTTTAAGTGACTACTTGTGCACACTCAATGTTGCACGGCATAGAAGCCAGTTGAAGCCAAGTTAAAGGGCTAATTTATGTATTATGCCGTGGTGATTTTATTTGTCATTTTCAAGAACCCCAGCAGTAGAAATATTGTTCCATATCTCACAAGAAGTTTTCCAATTCTTTAGCACCACGCGCTCCCAAATGCTTTAGGTTGTGGGATCTTAACCTTTGAACATTCATTACTTCCACAGCCAGTAGTAGCCATAGCCCTTCGAAGAACGACAAGTTCAAGGTTAAGATTTTCGTTCTCTTTCTTAAAATTTTCAATCTGAACATCAACAGCCTCACAGGATTGTTGAACATCCCTCGTTTGTCCAGAAACAGTCTCATGAAACCGTTCTAGATCTCCCCTCAAACGATGGATTTGGGTTACTATGTCCACCATATCCACGCATCATCAGTCACACCAATGAGTGTCTCCAACTTTGACAACTGTTCGCGTAGTTCTGCATTTGGGTTTCCTTCCAGCATAGACCAAAGCACAAACTCTCGCTTTGATACCAGTTGTTACAGGGTCAATTTTTTGCAATCACCAGTGCACAACAGTCACTCATACACAACAACTCATCCTTACAGACTTGGGATTATTTTCAGAACTTAGTAAACAAAGCGCACACAGAATTATAGGTATAATTACCCCACCTTTTATCACTCTCTTAGAATATACGAAGGATCTCGAGTTGCACAACTTACAACATAATCTGCCTTACCCAATAACAACACATACGGGTCTGCCAGTGGTAGTTAGAAGGGCCAGAGGTGTGCCTGGCACATGCCAAGACTGCACAAAACAAGTAAAACACTAGGACATGATCTGAAGCCACATCCCATGAACAGATAGCCTTCAGCCTTTTAGCACAACAGTCAAACGTGCCTTGCACACAGCACAACTGCTTTGTCCACCAGGAACAAGTACCAGGTAACTTTGTCCACCAAGGCTTAGACAGATGAAAAGAAATCACCTAGTGTTTTTGTCTCGTTGGGATCTGAATCTGAGAGCTCTTGGTTCTCAACCCACTTTATTAACCACTAGGACACACCCTTAGATGCACATCTTCAACACCTGTTGATGACAATGCCACACCCTTACCAATAGACCTTGCCTCATACACGTCTGGCACATGACAATGCACATACCACACCCATGTCGTCCCACTGATCTGCGTGCATGCCTTAGTTAATTACATGCGCCTGCCCTTGCCTTTGCATATGCCCAAACTCAAGGCTGCCTTGCCATCGCCAAGGCACCTTTCATCTTGCCTATGTGTCATCTGATACACTTAGACACACAATGCCTATGGTCGGAGGGATTTTTCTAGTACTAAATAGGGTCAAGTTAGATGATATGCTTCATGAATAACAAGTTAATCCTGCTTAAGAAATCCTTCATCTATGGATTTGGTAGGATCTGTCTCAGGCATTATGTTTTCACAGATCACTCCCCTTGAGAAGTTCACCTCTTTATTTTTGTTAATGTGATTCAGCTTCATAACAAAAGACGAACTGGAAAGTGCTATGAAGGAGTATGGTATGGGCGATGAGGACACCATTAGGGAAATTATAGTAGAGGTGGACACAGACCATGTAAGTACTTTCTGATGCAATGTTTTAACATTTGTAACTCTGTTATGATACTAGATTTTATCTATACTCTTTCACTTAAACAGGACGGCAGGATCAATTATGAGGAGTTCTGTGCGATGATGAGGAGCGGAACACAGCCCCAAGATAAACTTTTTTAGTTCCTTGAAACAGTAACCTTGAAAGCAGAGCTGTTCAGCAGCCAGCACGATGTGGAGAGCTGGGCTGCGAGAAGAGAAGATTCAGAAAAAGCGGAAGAGGTATTCTTGATGTACTTGTTATACCTGGTATCTCCAATCTATTTTTATTTGCTTTGACTACTTTGGAAAGCAGTTGGAGTACAGGAAGCATTTTGGTGTACATCGAATTTAAAGCGGAATAGCTAGTAAAATTCATATATTTATAATTTATATTCATTCCGCCCCAAAAAGAATGCAGTATTACTTTTTTGAGAAATCAGACTGTTTTCTTTGATTATGATTTTTTCAAATAATTTTAATATTTTTAACAAAAATAAAGTTTGATTTATAGTACTTAAGAAATTAATATCTGAAAATACAATGATAGTTAAATTTGCCGATCTTGAACACTGTATCGTGTTTTCATTTTTGTGTCATAGAGGGACTGGTTTCTTTGTCATGCACAGTTCTAATTTATTTGATATTCAAAGGAAACACATTTAACCTTATTATTTTGCTTATAATAAAAATAAAGAACCTCATATCTTTTATGTTTCTGAAGCTGCTCAAGGTCTTGGAAATTTAAAATGAACATGTGAAGGGGATGAAAAGTGTATGTCGACCAACGAACTTAAGTATTGTAAGTAGATTAGCTTAGTTATTCAACTTCTGTATAGTTGACTAGTTTGCATTCAGCATGCCATTCTATTCTGTTGTCAACCATGGAATGGGTGCTTTTCATAGCCACTATACCAAATAACCAGTTATTTTGTAAACTGCTTCTGTTAAGCCTTTTACTGAACCTAAAACTACTGGTGTTCACAGAAGCAGCAACTCCTGAACGCCCAAAAGGAGAAAGTAAAAAGTACTTTTGCTAGCTTTACCTTATTCTTTTCCTCATTGCATCAACCCTCGGTAAGTTGAAATGAGAAGAAATAATATCAGCATGCATTTTCATTCTAAACTTTTTTCGACTTCTGTTTGAGAAATGATTATCCATTTTAAGATCAAAACTTCTAAGGTGGTCAAAAGATTAAAGGGGATGTTCAGGTGACCAAAGAGTTAGAGCGACAGCTCATAAAAGCATAGATTGAAGCCTTTTGTGTCAGCTCAAGATATAGACGGATGGGTTGATGACCTTTCTAAATATTTGGTGTTCTGGTCTTACGACGTTATCAACCTATAAATAACTTATGAGTGTATTGGTGCATATTTGTATGCCTCTTGAACTTAGAACTTGCTCAATAGATACGTATTTTGTGCCCTTATAATGTCATCTCTCAATTCTTGGAAGGAAAATTCCAGATTGCGATGAATTGATAGTGCACAAGTTCCATTACATTCCATGAACGAGATGTCCTTTTATCTAGCACCTGTCTAATGGTGTCTTTGCCTCTTAGTTGTATTGATTAAGTATTGATAATGTCAGATGATTTCAACTTGCCTATCTCCTCTACTGCATTAGTCCTCTACTTGTAATAGCAGTCAAGGTCATAATCTAACAATTGAGGAAATGGGAATGGAGGATCATAATCCAATATAAAGTTGATGGAATCTGCTTTGTATCTGTATGATAAAGAGAGAGAGAACAAACACATTTTTATATCATGGCCTATCTCCAACATAAAACTTACAGCCTAAAAAGTAGCAGCTGTTGAGAAACTTACAAAAGCAACTGGGAATGTAATGAACATGGTCCCTACTACTTCCATAAACTATCTTAAACTCGTCATACTTGCATTTAAAAAAACACCAACTGGGAAACACCACCTTATTTCTATATTATCCCTGTCCTCTCCTCACATACAGAAATGGAAACAGAGGGTACAAGTAGTAGCAAAGCAAGTTCCTAGTGCTTGTTGGCAAGATAACACTGCTTTCTGATCTCACCCTTTGTGCCGGTGAGAGGGTTGTTCTCAGAGAGAACAGTGATGGCTCTTGCAAATTCGTTGAAGAAGTAGTCTTGGCTCTTTGCCATTTTTTTACATAGAGTCTGGTCCTTTTATCTACAGCTAGTTGTTGGTCCACCAACATCAATCCCTTGTTGTCCAATATGTTCCTGTAGTAGTTTTTGTCTAGCTTCATGGGTGTGCCTCTGTCATTTCTCACATACTGCATGCCCTTTGTGTCGGGGATTGAATATGGGCATTTCTTTAGAATGTGGGGTATGTGTTCAGGGTTGAGTTGAGGGTCCACTTTGGGATATAAACGCTGAACCAACTTAATACACTGTGGGAAGAACACAACACACTGTGAGAACTTGCAAGAGAGATGAGAGATAATTAACTTAGATCTTTTTTTCTCTCGTCTCCTAATAATACGGAGTAGGGTTTTGCATGTTCAAGCCATGAAGAAAAACATCTATCAGAAATGCAAGAAAAGGCTGCATATAATCAGTGTGGTTTGGCTCTTCCCATGACCTCATACATAGAGTTTAGTGCACCAAACTGTCCTTATCCTTTTTTGCTAATAATTGATCCAATAAATTCAAGGTATTGTGGGAAGTGTATAGTGTATACCTAGCAAGGCAACAGCTCCAGGAGTGTTAATTCCAATATTGGCAAATCTCTCAACCACAACACTAATGCTTTCATTGTGGCTTGGGAGGTGTTGCTCAAGAATATCTGCTCTGCTCCTCCTGCCATCCCTCCTTCCAGTTTTGAGTGGGATGTAAGGCCCTCCTAACTGTGCACAACACCATTAATAAGATCGCATTCATGTGAACCCACTAACTCAAGATCTTGAATTCGCCTCTGATATTGACTGTAGGTAACACTATGAAAAAAAAAAATAACAATATTAAGTTACAGCAACAATGCCATCTCTACCAGACAAGACGATAATATAAGTACAGGAAACAACATCATGGCATTCCCTTTCTACAGCTTCCTTAATTGTGTCAATGTAATATGTATCTGAAGTTTCTCATGCCAAAGCTCCTGTCTGTCTCCTTCTCAGACAGCATCTCCCTGGTTGAGTCCAGCAGCAATGAAGCATCACATGACTGCACCCACAAAACAATAAAAAATGCCACCATCTTAAACTTAAAATGTTCATCAAAATGGAGAAAAGAGTGTGAGAGAGATTGTTTGTACCTCAACAAAGCAGTCATGGAAGATGTTACGTAGCCAAGAAAATGCATTGTTCTGTTGTTGTTTGTAGAGAAGGTTGACTTGCTCTTTGATAATATCTTCAGCTTGTGGGCATGTGCGTTAGTAATAGTCCATAACAAGGCCAGGATTATCATCCTCCTTCTCCTCTGCAAATGCAGAGAGAGCTGAAAATAACAGCACACCAAAGAAGAGAGCTTTGGAAGTCATTGTTTTTACCATTGCACTCAGCTGTGAGAGATTAAGATCCTTGATCCCCAACTACTACTTAAATAAGCATAAAAACTGAAGGACACTGCCAAAAAAAGAGCAGACCTTTTCTTTCCCTTTCTTCTCAGTGCTCGTTTGAACATGATTCCAAATCATAATTTAAAATTAGTGATCTGAAATCATGTTGATTTGAACTTGAAATTTTGTTTGAACATGAAATTTGAACATTTTTTTTTATATAAAATTTAAATTTAGAAAACAATCAAATTTGTCATCGAATTTTCAGAATGCCTCAATCACGTCTTTTGTTAATAGTTGGAGTTATTTATGCCATGGCATGACACATTTGGTTCATTTGTGCTAACAAAGCCCTACTAGTACCAGATTATGTCATGTGGTATTATCTAAATCCTTCATTACTAATCAACCCCAACCCCTCTCACCCCTTTTTTTACGAGTGACATATGTGAGTCATTTCATTAAGTCAGTAATATATTTTAGCTATTTCTTAATATCTTACAACATAATTTGTCATAGCCAACAACAATACAAGAAATTACCAATGGACAGTTCGATCGGTTACTTTTAAAAAATTATACCATCTCAATTTTTCAGGTATTTTATAATGTATAACCAACATTGGATTTTTCTTAAAGTCATCTCAATCGTATTAGTTTCTCTTTGGTATCGGTACGATTTGGTTAATGTTCGGGTTTTTTACTTTTAATGTTTCACCTCAAAATACACCATTATTAAAGCATTTCTTTCGCAAGTAATTCTTGAAGAAGCACTTCAATTCTTCACCAAGAAGCCAAGAATGTAAAACCTTATTCCTATTGTTTGATCTTACGCTTTTAATAGGAGCGTTTGCATAGATTTTTCCGTATTGTTTGATGGAGTATCTATTATAGTATCTTTTAATTATAAACCTAATTAATTAAAAGCTAACTAAAAAGCAAAGCTCCACCAACATGGGTTGTGGTGCAATGGTGAAACTGCTTCACCCTAAACCAGAGGTCTCATATTTGAGCCCTGGGTATGGAGAAAATCTTGTTGGGAGTGTCACCCTCGAATGGGCCCTACAATGCACGATCTAAATTTAGTCGGAGCTCCAATGTAGGCTCTGGACACTGGGTGAAAAACCCAAAAAAAAAAAAATTAGGCGAAAGGGCAAAACATCTTGAGTATATTATGTAATATGACCATAGTTTCGATTATTTTTAATCTGTGGCTATAGTTTCACGAAAATTTGCTATTTGGTTTCTAAATTGTATAAATCTAGGATTTGAATAATTCGGTCCCTGATTGTATAAATTCAAAATTTGTATAGTTCGGTTCTTGATTGTACAAATCCAGAATTTGTATATGCTTACCCTAGCTATTTGTATATGATTTATGAAAAATTCATAATAAATTACCATGTTTGTATATTGGCAAGTGAAATATACAAACGCAGTTCTGAAAAATTCTTAAATATATAAATAAAAAATTTGTATATACTTAGTCTGTTTATATATTCGCAAGCAAAATACACAAACGGGCAAGCAAAATATACAAATNTTTGGTTTCTAAATTGTATAAATCTAGGATTTGAATAATTCGGTCCCTGATTGTATAAATTCAAAATTTGTATAGTTCGGTTCTTGATTGTACAAATCCAGAATTTGTATATGCTTACCCTAACTATTAGTATATGATTTATGAAAAATTCATAATAAATTACCCTGTTTGTATATTGGCAAGCGAAATATACAAACGCAGTTCTTAAAAATTTCTAAATATATAAATACAAAATTTGTATATACTTAGTCTGTTTATATATTCGCAAGCAAAATACACAAATAGGCAAGCAAAATATACAAATCACCTCCATTTTTATATACTCATCCCGTTTGTATATTTGCAAGCGAATATACAAGCGGGCAAGCGAAATATACAAATTGCGGCCTCCATAACAAACAAAACTATAACTATGGAGTGCAATTACCAAAAATATAGATATAAAGCCTTATTATATCTATTATCTTAGTTGTTTGTGAAATTTTCTTTAAAAAAAAAAAAAGAGAAGCAAAGGCCCAAAGTCGTCCAGTCGCCTACTACCTAGTTTATATTTATACAAGTAGTATGAATTGGCAATTAAACAACATATATTAAGTGATTTTTTAAAAGTAATTACTAACTATATTGATAAAAATGTTGTCCAAGTATGAATTACATATATTTTTTCAACCCTTGCCGTTTAATTGTATATAATTTTTTTCTTATTCATTTACATGTCAAAGAAGATTGAACTTTAAAATTGTATTTTAACTATATATATGGGATAAAGTGAAAAAAAAAAAGCTAAATATTGTGAAATATACGTTCTAAACAATACATAAAATTTTGAATAGATATCCTCCTAATACATAAAATAAATGTAAGATTCGGCAATTTAATTAAAAAACATAAGTTCTAAACAATATTTTTTGTAAAATATTCAGCACTCCAGGAAACACGTATTGTCAAGAAAATGACCATAATACAATTTAGGAACAAAATCCAACTAAATGCCCTTCCATACTGAAAACATATATATAAGATTTGGTAAGTTATCAAAAAAATATTTATGTTAAATTTGGACAGTAAAAATAAAATCTTCTTTTTTCAAGGCTAATCCTTAATTTTATTTCAATTTTTTATTGTTCATATATAAAGGGAAGTTGAATTTCAAAAAAATAAAAAGTAATTACAAATATTCATAAAATGATTTTTCTTTTTGAAATATGAGTGCAAGATTTAGGAAATACGAATAGTCAAACAAAATGACTATGGTATGATTTGGTAAGAAATCACAGATAAATATCTTCCTATTATAGAAAATAGTGAATGATTAGGTAATTTATTTTTGGAAAAAAATATTAAATTTCTAGCAGATAAAATTAATTACTCTTTTTTTTCAAGTTTGATCATAAATTTGATTTTTCCTTATTCAATCACTATTGTACTCGGCCGCGCTTCGCGTGGTTATGAAAAGAATTAAAATAAAGTTACATATTAATATCAATAATTACTTTAATAAAATGAGTTTTTTATTAATCACATAATTTATAGAAGAGAAGCTATGAAAAATACTTAGGTTAAATATGAAATTCATTAAGAAATCAATATATGTGAACTTCGGAAAGTTAATTATTAAAAATAAATTTCATAGAGAAAAAAAGAAGGTAATATTAGAACTACTGAAATGTAAATTTGAGATGTGATCATTTTTTTCTTTTTTATTTGAGATCGTTTTTAGTATAATTTGTATATATTTATGTAAACTTACATTCTCAATACAATTTTTCAACAATGTGTAACTCAGATTGCCATTAATTGTTATTATCCATGACTATATCATTAGCCAACCTATTTTTAAACATTATCCACAATTACTATTACTTGTCGTCGTCATCACCCAATCATCACATGTTTTAATTATTTTTATTGTACAATATTAGATTAATTTAATATTTGATTAATAACTTTTTAATAATTAAATTTTAAATAAAAAAAGTTTACATATTTAAATGATGAAAAATATCAATCTTAATTAGTTAGATTCCATATCTTAATATATTATTATCATAATTAGGTTCAGATATCCAATTATTTTTGGGAAAACAAAAGAATGTAAAATTTAAAAATAAAAATAAAAGAGAACAAAAGAGAGAATTAACTAGGCAAAAAAAATTCAAAAAAATGACACATACAAATGTCTATTTCTTTTAATTTTGCTTGGCTTAAATACAAAAATATTAAAAAGTATATTTCACATTTTAAATAAATATTACATTCACTATAATAAATTCCTAAGAATAAAGAGTCATAGTAATTAAGAACATTAACAACGTGATTCTGGACTTGTTTGTAACAATAATAGGAGTAATATTTGTACATTATTACACTAATAAAGAACATTAATTATAGAAAATGAAAAGACAATCAAATTAGAGTTATTGAGACAAATATTTTATTATAAGTAAATAGAAAGCAAGGAAATCAACTATATTTTTAAAATTATAAATTAATCGCAATTTTGAAATAATTTGAGAACTCATGGAAATAACAAATATGAAAAATATAAAGACTGTAACTTGACGTATTAATAAACAACTTGAAATCTCCTAGAAAACAACAAAAATGAAAAAATTAAAGATTGCAATTTTACACATTAATAAATAATTTATTTTTAATAAAACAAACTGTATTTTCAAAATTATAAATTAACTTTACATTCTCATGTTCTATCATTTTTGTTAATAAAAATTGATCCACCGGATTATGGAAGTATATGTACGTATTTCTTTAAGTAGCATATCGATATCCATTTACTCATTTCCTGCTTCTATTTTTTAAAATATTATACCCCACAAACACAATAAATTAATATTATCAACAAAAAAGTGAGAGATGAATTTACCTGAACAAATAATTTATTTGAAGAGTGTTATCATTACAACATAATTAAATTATCTAAGAATTACATAGAGGTCTAAAGAGAATAAATTAAATGTTTTTTTCAAAAAACTCAGGAATTATATCTTCACGAATACAAACAAATAATATTAAATGTATGATTTCAACAAAGAAAGAGTTGTAATTATATTAGACATATCAAATTATTTTACCTTGTAAAATCAAATTATGCAAGAATGTCTAACCATTTTCATTATAGATATATCTCCTATAATCTGCAAAATATGATTAAATAAGTTAAGAAACTATCTAGCAAAAGAAGAAAAAGACAAAGAATAAGGAGAAAATTGCATTTAATCATAAATCCTCCTACACATATAATCGTTTTTGACAAAACATAAATAATTCAAACGAAAATAATATAATAGAAACATTACTTCTTAAGTACCTAAAATAATTAAAGAATAATCAATATATATAGCTCAAAATCCATTAATCTCCATCTCTGGATGATTTCATTTCATCCTATATACAAGAGTCAAGAAAAATAATAACAAATAGATTATTAGTCCTAAAATAAATCTCAAAGATAACAAAACAAAATAATTTATCTTGAAGAAACAAAAATATGCTTTGACATATTAGCCGTACTTGCTAATTAAAAGTAATAAATGAAATCATATTTGAAAAGGATAATACACCTCAAAGCTTACAAATATTGTAACATGTCTGCCACTAATTCTCTAACCAAAGATGACTACAAAATAACACACAATTTTAGTGTGATTTTATAGTGTTAATATAACCTTGAACATTAAATAATTAGAGGTTATGAATATGCAAGACTTGAGAGGTTATGAATAAGAAAGGTTTGAGAGTTATGAATATTACTAATACTAATTTAAGAATAAAATTTATATAATTGAAGAGGTATAATTTAAGAAGATGATTTTGCAAGAAAAAATAATTGAAAGAAATAAAAAATAATATCAAGAAAAAAGAGGGGAAAAAAATGAATGGAGGCCATAGAGAGGTGCCACATCACCTTCCCTATGTTCCTCCTTTATATATATATATATATATATATATATATATATATATATATAGAGAGAGAGAGAGAGAGAGAGAGAGATTTGAAATATGTTATAAAATATATTTATCAATTAATTTTACAATTTGTTGATATGTAAAATATATGCATACATGTAAGGTTATTCGGTTTGGTTCGAAATTTTTTAAACTTTTTTTAAAATTAAAAAGATCATCCCAATTATTCGAGATGGTTATACACTTAAATAAAAATTAACAATTTTATTGAAAAAATAATATAAATCAATTTGATACGATTAGATTCGATCGAATTTTTATATTTTTTTACACCTTTTAACTGGAGTACATATTATTTTTGGTGAAATTGGTGAATCAAATTAAATATACTAATTGCAGGGCTAGTATATAGTGTATTTTAATTGTTATTATAATAATAATATGAGTAGCATATATTTATTTTTGGGGAGAATTGATTTTACAGGTTACTTACAGATTACTATTTTTAGTTTTATGTCCTTTTTATAAGGTATTTCAGTATCTCTCTTATAGATCCTTTGCTTATTATTATTATTATTATTATTTTAATTTAAAGTCGGGCATAGACCCCTTTTATTGCAAAATATAACCAACTGTACAAGATCAGGCCCAAAAGTGGCCTTGTGTCCAATAAGACAAAATAAAATAAGAAAAAGACCAAATGAACAAAGATAGTGGAGAGGTCACTGTAACATATCTTGAACATATCTACTGGAAGAAGCAGATCATGGAGGAAGACAAGGTTGCTGCTGATCCCCGGAGGAAGCATCATAATTAAGCGTGTGAGCTACTTGTCGTCGTCCAACCCCCGGAGAAAGCACCGCTATCAAAGATAATCTCCATCTTCACTTCTAGCTGAAAATGAAAAGAAATTCACTCTTCTCTATCTCGCAATTAGAGCTAGGAACGTCAGAGCTTCAAGATCGATGAGTGTTCTCTGAGCAGACGACATAAAATATCTTACGTCAAGTAAGAAATTATCATATACTACTAGATCTATTGAAATCGTCACTATGCATACACTAGATCGTGCCTTTATNTGAAATAAAATATAGAGTATACAATAAAAGTTTACATATATAAATATATAACATGTGTTTATATATAAAATAGTATATAATTATAATTTTTTATTTTTTATTTATTTAATTACTTGATTGTACTTTCCTCATAAATTTGCGTGGCACAGTTAAACCTAATGATCCAATGGATCTACAGATCCAGTTAAATACATATTTTTATTTATTATTCCCTCTATCCCTAATTACTTGTCCACTTTTACATTAACACACCTATTAAGAAAACAATTATTGACATAGTGAGTTTATTATTTTACCCCTATTAATTATGAAGTGAAATAATTAAAAACTTAAGATTTTCAAAAAATTCTAACTTTTTCAAAGTAATTAATTGAGGGTATAATAGGTAAAAATATTTTGTCTTTTCTTGATTTGTCAAAATGGACAAGTAATTAAGAACTACTAAAAAAGGAAAAGTGGACAAGTAATTGAGGACATGGAGTACTATATAGAAATCATTAGTTCCTTATTTTATTGTTTAGATTCTGATCTACTTTAAATGAAATTGTATATAGCTACTTGAATAAAACTAGTAATTCACTTTAGAAAACACGTTCAGTTTATACTAACTATTCTCTTAATTTTCCTATTTTAAAACATGGACAAGTTGGATGATTTAATAAAATATAAGCTCATTTTACCAGCTATGTTATATAACCTTTTTTCTTGGAATATGATTGAATTCATTATAAGCCTAGTACAGATACAATTGTTCATAAACAAATCACCGATTAATTTACTCTTCAATATAAAATTAGCATTTTAGCACAACTTGCTCATTTTTGTACTAAATTTCACTTAGTGATAATGATACTTATAAAATTAATAAATATAAATTCACAGTGGGTGTGGCGCTTTAATGTAATGGTTGGCGTTCAGTATTTGATTTTCGATTTTATGAGAAAACTTGTTCCTCAATTATACAAGGAACGAGAAGTAGTCGTTGCAGATTGATAATAAAGAAATATTTAGAGAAGCAATCAAGGAAGACTACCTCTTGAAAGAAGATTGACTTCCATTCAACTATAATCGTGGTTTTCTCATGTTATAACTTCCGTGCCAATTCAGTCGATCGGTTAAACATTCCATTAGGTAGCCTTGTCTTGACTCTATTTGTGTGGTATTCATTCTCGTTCGGCTCTTGGAATCACAACCAGCAGTGGTTGAAACATCTCGCAAAATCCAACTACGTACGTCACCTACTTCATTGCCCCCAACCGTTTCTAGTCTATACCTCTACTGAAACAAAATGATTGGTTATTCCTCTCTGTTCATATCTCTTTTTCCAATTTTGGTCTCGATTAGTTCACAAGAAATGGTCAATTCTCCTCCCAACTCTACTAGATAATTCATTTGAAATAAGGCCACCTTTTGAGGCAAGAATGGTGAGCAAATGTTTTCCCTATCTCTAAAGGAGAGGCTATCAAGGAATTTTCATTTGTTCAACTTGGAGTACTCTTCATGTAATTATGTTTTTTTGCGGATTAATATTTCTTTTCTTTTTATACTATGCCCAAAAGAAAAACATTATTGTACGTACGTACGTATCTATTAATGCTTTTGGAAAGATTCTGTATCAGCTTTCAGATGATTGTTGACAAGGCAGAAAAGAGTGGTATCTCCAGACCAGTTCCAGGGATGTTGGCTGTGGAGGTTTGAAACCATTTTGTAAGATCCTCCCATATAATTTAGATACCCTGTCCTAGTTTGTCTACTTGTTCATCATGTGATCTGAATATATCAAGCTCAGTGCTGACAAAGCCAAATTACAACCCTTGATCATGCATGGAAGATATATCTTTGAGTTATCTTTTCCTGGACAATTTACCAACTAAGTTGATGTATATATATATAACTTAGCTTCTTTCAACATTTATTTTGCACCTTTTCTAGCTTCTGTTGGTTAGTATGGTTTCTGTTTAAAGTGATCAAGAATATATAGTGGCATGTATTATATATTTTGTTATCTCCTTTATTCAGATTAGCAAATTAGAAATAATAAAAGATGAAAAGAAAAACATAAAGAACTATCCGAGTCCACAGAACCCACTGTGTGTCCTTAAGAAATTTAATCCCCTCAAGTACCCGAGGTTGCAGATTAATTCCTCCCAAGATAAAACNTATATCTCTCATGGGGTGACATGTTGGGGTGCCTAACTGATGTAAGTGCAAAGGCCCAAGATTGGACCAATTATCATACCAAATGGAAGAAGTTCCACCCCTAGGTTCCCACCACAAATGTTGTTCAATAACATCTCTATTTTCAAGCATATGTTTCCAGATTTGAGAACCTCCTTTCCATTGCACAAGAGAAGGAATTTGTTTCTTGCAATATTTGTTCCAAAAGAAGTTGGACCACAAATTGTTTTGTGTCCTAAATTTCCACCACAATTTAGCATATAAAGCCTGAGAAACTTCAAATAATAATCTGAAACCAAGCCCTCCTTCCTGCTTTGGTAGACAGATTTTGACCCATTCAGCCCAATGTTTACTCCTACCAGACTCCTTATTACTCCAAAAAAATTTAGCAAAGATCTTATGTAATTCCTTGATCACACATATAGGAGGAGTGATTGCAGATAATACATATATAGGAATGCTTTGCAAAACACTAGAAAGTAGAACTTCTTCACCAAAGGATAACATCCTTCCTTTCTATACTTGTAGTTTACCTTTAACTCTTTCAATCAGCTCTGCATAGTGTTCTTTTCTCTTTCTTGTATGGGTGATAGGACATCCCAAATACTTCATAGGAAAAGAACCCTTGTTCATTCCAACACACTGCTCCACTAAGGTTGGAATTCCTGCTGCTACATTTTGATGCAAATAAAAGAAACTCTTGTCTTTGTTCACCTTTTGGCAAGATTGATGCTCATATTCCTGTAAAACAGCCATTATTCTTCCTAAGGAGTACTCATTAGTTGATGCAAATATAATGGTATCATCTGCATAAGCTAAATGATTTAAGTTTGTACTCCATTTAGGCAAACCATAGCCCACATACTGAGGATCATCAAATAAAGAATTTAGAGCTCTAGAAAGAACTTCAACTGCTAGAATAAATAGGGCCGGAGAGAGAGGGTCTCCTTGCTTCACACCCCTTGTAGAATGAAAGAAACCATATGATTGGCCATTAATAATGACTGAGTAGTAATTGTTAGCAATAAGTCTCCATATCATATCTGTAAATCTTGAATCAAAGCCCATCTTCCTCAAGACCTTCATCAGAAAAAACCAAGACACTCTATCATATGCTTTAGCCATGTCCAATTTAATGACAACATTAACAGGCTTCCCTCTTTTAGTAATGTCAGTTACCATCTCTTGAGCTAGTAGAACATTTTCAATAATATTTCTTCCTTTAATAAAACCAGACTGATTTGAAGAAATCAATTTAGGTAACATATCCTCCAGCCTATCATGAATAATACTAGACAAGATCTTGTTCACAAAATTACTCAAACTAATAGGTCTCATATCAGAGAAGGTTCGTACATGTGCCTTCTTTGGTATGAGAACCAAATTAGTATGTGTAATGGATTTCGGAAGGGTATTGCCAGCAAAAAAATCCTGCACCATTCTTAAAATATCACCACTAACTATATCCCAGCACTCCTGAAAAAATTTACCTGTTAACCCATCAGGGCCGCTGGCACTTTCTGCACTTAGGTTAAACACTGCTTTTTTCACGTCTTCTAAAACTAGACTAGCACACAAAGCTGCGTTCTCTTCCTCAGTAACTAATTCAGAGATGTGAGACAATAAAGGAAAATTAGTAACATCACTTTCCTGTTGAAATTGTCTATGGAAATGCTCTACTGCTTCATTAGCAATAGTCCCTTCTTCTTGTAACCACTCCCCCTGTGAATTTTGAATTCTATTTACTCTCCCCTTCTGTTTTCTTCCTTTGAAAAATCTGGTATTCCTATCCCCATTTTCAAACCAATCATATCCAGCTTTTTGTTGCCAAAAAAGCTCTTCAAAGTGTAGATATCGATTATATTCAGTTTTTGCTCTTTGCATGATAGATCTATTTTCACTAGAGGAGTCTTCTTCAAATAATTTTTCTTTAATTCTAGAAATCTCCTCTCTTATGATAAGTTGCTGAAAAATATCCCCATAAGTCTCTCTACTCCACATTGTTAGTACCGTTTTAATTTTCTTGATCTTTCTTTTAAAGTCTAAAAAAGGGTTAAATGAACTCTGAGAATCCCAATTCAATCTAACCAATTCTTTAAAAGATTCATGCTCAGTCCAAAAATTCAAGAACCTGAAAGGTTTCTTTTTATTTGCACCTCCATCTGCACAAGACACTAACATTGGAGCATGGTCTGATCCTACTCTGGGCAAGTGATCAATCTCTAACTGAGCAAAAATATTTTGCATCTCTGCATTTATCAGTATTCTATCTAATCTTTCAAAAATACAATCATCGCCTGCTCGACCATTCCACCAAGTAAAAGGACATCCTTTAAATGGTACTTGTGAAAGATCGCAAGATTCAATACATGTCTTGAAGTCATCAACATCTGCAGCAACTACTGGTACTCCACCAATCTTCTTTTCTCCATTAAGAACCACATTGAAATCCCCACCTATCAACCAAGGTCTGTCCATCTCAGTAGAAATAGAATATAGCTCTTCCCATAGATTCAACCTCAGATTGCCATCACACTTAGCATATACTATAGTAGCATAAAAACTTAAAGCAGTGAAGTGGTTTTTCATCAATACAGTGAGCTGCTGATCTGAATTACTCACCACTGAAACATCAAAGCCGTGATTAGTAAATAACCAAATCTTTCCATTGTTATTATGAGTCCCCAATGGCATTTTTAATCTTCTTCTATAATTGTTGATGTGTCTAACTGCTTGAAAAGGCTCTAATAATGCAACAAAAGCAAACTTGTGATGGTAATGTAACATTTGCACCCTCTGAAAGACATTTTGTGTCCTCACTGACCTTATATTCCAAATAAGTGCATTCATTATCATTTTGCAAAAAGGGATGAGACCTGTCTCTTTGGTTGCACCCTTACTGGTTGTGATATATCTCCATGTCCTTGTTTTATTCCTTTCCTTGTAGATTTGATAGCTTTAATAGCTATTGGTGACAGATCTCCATCATTTAAAAACCACTCATCATTAGAATCAGAGTAAAAATTTTCAGTCACCTTAACCTCCTCCAAGTCTTCCAAGTTTGGGTCTCCTTGCTTGTGAGTAAGTATATCATGTAAAACTTTATTTGGAGATTCTGTATTAACCATAACCACAAGGGTTTCTTCATTTTGTCTTGCTGAATGTATTTGAGCTATTTCTTTATTGTTGCTGTATTGTTCATGCTCACTTGTTTGCAATTGTAACTCCGAATCAAACTTTTGCTTTGATGTATTACTTACAATGTTCGAGTTGAACTCATTCTCATCATTGTTTCCATCTACATGCAGGCATTTTCCTCTGGATATGTCATTGTCAATCTCGAAGGTTGAATCCATAAAAGATTGATTCTCAGGTTCTTCTTTGTCTCGTGCATCACGACTCTCTACTAATTCTTGTATTTTATCGAAACCTTGTTGTTTTGCAGAGCCACATGTACCCAAACAGTTCCCAGGTGAATTTTTATCCTCCTCCTCATAGTCACCATTTATTACATCTTTCTGATAATTATCTCGGCCAGATTGCTCTCCAACAGATACTTCTTTGTCCTCCACTTCTTTCTCTTTATTTTGTGCATATTGATCTAAAACATGACGTTTTGCAAGGCTTGCTGATTTCTCGGTATCATGAGTTGGTAATATTGCTCCAAAGGATTTTGTAACCCACTCCTTTGAAGTCATGTTCCCGTCATCTTTATCTTTTTTATTAGCTTCTACATCAATTGTCTTTTCGACTTTACCATTTGTTATCATTGCTTGTATCTCCTCTTCTTGATTAAGTGCTTGAAATTTGTTCGCCACATTAATGGGGAGTGTGTTGTCCCTATTGACTAGTTTGCGATTGTCTCGCACAACATTCCACTTCCCTAGATCCCCCACTATTTTGCCACTAGAAAGGACCCTAGCTTTTCCTTTCTGAAATGTATGCACCTGTTGCTTCTGCGTTTCTTGCGAATGGTCCGGTTCCGGTGGCTTTTCTATACTTTTTACTTGATTAATCTTCCTACAATTGTGCCTGTCATGACCTTGCATTTTGCACTCACCACAATACTTGGGTACATAATCATATTGAATGTCAACTATATTTGTCCTTTCTCCAGACTCTTCATCCTCAATGTTTAAGGTTTTTTATTTTATTTTTTTCTTTTATTCTTTAATATTTAGAAAGAATGAAGTGTGAATGGAAAAAAGAGAAAAAAGTAAGATTTCTTTTTGCAGCTATATTGTTATTTTTTTGTATCTGTAAAAATAAGTTTTATAAGAAAATGAGTGAAAAATAAATTTGATGATCAAAATAACTCACCTAAATTAGTCGTTGAATTGATGAAGTTAAATAGATTCATATGTGAGAATGATCAAATATACTCATACATGGTTTTTAAAAAAAAATTAAAAATATAAATTTAAAATTAATTTTTTTTCACTTCCGTTAAATCAAAAGGATATATCTTATGTAATAGTATGAATATATATATGAGCCACTTTTTTTAAAGAGGATATATCAATTTTAAATCACAAAAACAAAGTTAAGAGATATATCAAATCTTTTTCTCTAAATTTATTTGTAGATTTATAGTATTTTTTTTATAAGAAATTTTTATTTTCACGGATTAGAATGATGCTATCTCTTCCTTCAAGAAATAAATAACGTTCTCAAATCATTAGGAGATATAAACAAGATATTGAAAAAAAATATAGAGTATACAATAAAAGTTTACATATATAAATATATAACATGTGTTTATATATAAAATAGTATATAATTATAATTTTTTTATTTTTTATTTATTTAACTACTTGATTATACTTTCCTCATAAATTTGCGTGGCACAGTTAAACCTAATGATCCAATGGATCTACAGATCCGGTTTAATACATATTTTTATTTATTATTCCCTCTATCTCTAATTACTTGTCTACTTTTAAATTAACACACCTATTAAGAAAATAATTATTGGCATAGTGAGTTTATTATTTTACCCCTATTAATTATGAAGTGAAAGAATTAAAAACTTAAGATTTTCAAAAAATTCTACCTTTTTCAAAGTAATTAATTGAGGGTATAATAGGTAAAAATATTTTGTCTTTTCTTGATTTGTCAAAATGGACAAGTAATTAAGAACTACTAAAAGAGGAAAAGTGGACAAGTAATTGAGGACATGGAGTACTAAATAGAAATCGTTAGTTCCTTATTTTATTGTTTAGATTCTGATCTACTTTAAATGAAATTGTATATAGCTACTTGAATAAAACTAGTAATTCACTTTAGAAAACACGTTCAGTTACTAACTATTCTTTTAATTTTCCTATTTTAAAACATGGACAAGTTGGATGATTTAATAAAATATAAGCTCATTTTACCAGCTATGTTATNAGAAATAATAAAAGATGAAAAGAAAAACACAAAGAACTATCCGAGTCCACAGAACCCACTGTGTGTCCTTAAGAAATTTAATCCCCTCAAGTACCCGAGGTTGCAGATTAATTCCTCCCAAGATAAAACGGATTAACCATTAAAGAAGTAGCGGTACCTCAAACTTCGATAATTTCAACGAACTCAAAATGACAGCAACGAATCACACACAAACACGATCAATCGATTTTGTTTTGTAAGAAATGTATGCAAAAGAAGGGAAGAATTCGATACAGAAAAATGAGAGAAAACCTCTCTATTTATAGCCAACAAAGGGTAAAGGTCACAACCCTTTGGAAAGAAGACAACCTTTCAAAAAGAAGACAATCTTTCAGAAAGGTCACAACACTTTGGAAAAGGTATAACCTTTCAAACGGTCACAATCCTTTAGAAAGGACACAACCCTTCGGCATAGTCACAACTCTTCAGGAGAGTCACAACCCTTCATTTCCTGTTCACACCTTTAAAACCCAACAATCCCCCACATGAATAGGGTATGGCTATTGTTAAAACATATGCATGAAAAACTGTGTGATTCGTAATTAAGGATTGATTGCCTCTGGATAAGTGGGTTTCCTTTTGAACTTTCCGTAGTGAACATATATCGGATATACTCGGTCAATCGGTAGATTTGATATCTTTGAACCGTCGAGCTTTGGTGTATACCTAGACAATATAAGTCACACAATCAACCCTTGAACTGTTTTGGGTTCTCATTGTTTTGTTCGTTTCAGCCATGAACACGTCTCGGTTTATAAGTGCATAAAGAACTGGCCTTACCAGATTCTCCTTGAAGCGACTTACACTTCACACTTACATAGGTGATTTCTAAATGTGTTATCCCATAGATACACCATTTGATATACCTTGTATCAAACTTAGAAATCATTAAAAAGTCCTAATGTCTTTATCCTTGTTACTGAACATTGTCTTATCATGAGAATGGACCATAAAAAATATTTTGACAATGTTGAACCGTCATCAATGACTTTGTTTGATCTCCTTGAACCTAGATCTTGGGATCTCCAGTCTTCTAGGTAGAGTTACCGCCACAATGACTTGTTCTCGGTCATAGTACCATTCCCTTTGATAATCTATCAACTCCCTCTCTAGTTTGGCCTTTTATAAGCGGATCCGACACATTATCCTTTGACTTTACATAGTCAATTATGATAATTCCACTAGAGAGTAGTTCTAACAATATTATGTCTACATCATATATGATGAGACTTTCCGTTATACATCATGCTTCATGCCCTACCTATTGCAAATTAACTCTTACTGTGTATGCATACTGGAGCTAAAAGGTTTGGGCCAAAAATCTTTCAAGAAATTTTGGAGTCATTCAACTTCTTTACCGGCCTTATCTAGAGTGATAAACTCAGATTTCATAGTAGAGCGAGCGATACATCTCTGTTTGGAAGATTTCCAAGAGACTGCTCCTCCACCAAGAGTAAATACATATCCACTCGTGGATTTTACTTCATTTGACTTGGTGATTCAATTTGCATCACTATATTCTTTCAATACTATTGAATATTAGTTATAATGCAAAGCAATAGTTTTTTTTAAGTATGTTTTAAATACTCCAAAACTCTTTTCATTGTCATCCAATGAGTTTGATTGAGATTACTCGTGAACCGACTTAGTTTATTAATAGCATATGTTATATCTGATCGCGTACACTTCATGATAGTTATCATACTTCTCAATACTCTAGCACAATCCAATTGTGAGTCACTTTTGCCTTCATTCTTTTGAAGTACAAATCTCACATTTATTGGAGTCTTGACAATATTGAAATCCAAATGCTTGAACTTGTCAAGTACATTTTCAATCACATCAGTAACTTCAATGTCTTTCGTATCGAAGTTACTTTCTAGCATATGCTTAGTAGCATTTATGTTAGAAATGTCTCTTTTGACGATCACAATGTCATCAACATAAAAACAAATAATGACCTTGTGATTTGGAGTGTCTTTAATGTAAAAACATTTATCACTTTCATTAATCTTGAATTCATTTGCCAACATAGTTTGGTCAAACTTCGCATGTCATTATTTGGGAGCTTGTTTTTAGTCCACAGAGTGACTTAACAAGTTTACAAACTTTCTTTTCTTTACCAGAACCACAAAGCCCTTGGGTTGTTCCATGTAAATTTCTTCCTCCAATTTTTCATTTAAAATAAAAATGTTTTCACATTCAATTTGACGAATTTGAAGGCAATATTTCGCAACTAGCGCAATTAACATCTGAATTGATGTAATCCTAGTTAGTGTTATTATCTGTCAAACAAGGTTTTCTTATTGTCTAAAGCCTATGACAACAAGTCTGTCTTTGTATTTGTCAATAGTTTCATCAACTTTCTTTTCCTTTTATAGATTCACTTTGAATCCAAAAGTTTATTTCCTCGAGGAAGATCAATCAACTCTCAAGTATGGTTGCTCAAGATTGAATCTATCTTACTATTGACAAACTTTTCTCAAAGAGAATGAGTCCACAAAGGACATAACTTTTAGAATATATGAGACTCATTTTCAAGAAGAAATGTTACAAAATCAAACTCGTAGGAAGTAATTTGTCCATTGACATTTATATACCTCTGAATCTCTTTATTAAGTACATTCTCCTTTGGTTCTTTCCAAGGTCGTTTAGACCCTTCACTTGACTATCCAACAGTTCGGACTTATGAACCATAAATCGACATGCTTTACTATTTGTAGCATATCCAATGAACATACAATCCAAAGTCTTAGGTCCTATTTTGACCCGTTTGGGAATAGTTCCCTCATTTCCATTTCTCATATGAAATAGACTATATTGGAAATTGTTTGATCACTATCTTTCAAGAGTTATTGCTTGTATAAACTTTAAGGGACGACAAACAATTCTCTATCAGGATACAACAAAGACTGAACAAACACAACTTTTTGTTGCTCCCTTTCTTAACAAACAAACATTTTTTTTTATTATTTATTACTCCCTTTACTAACAAACAAAACTTTTTGTTTCTCTCTTTATGAACAGACAAATTTTTTTTGTTGTTCTCTTTTGCTATAATGATAGCACCCCCACAAATTTTGTGGTAAACTTGAACTTATAAATAGGACATTCAACATTTCCTTCAAAGTTCGGTTTTTTTCCGTCAACAATTTCATTAGATTGAGGTGAGAATGTGCAGTAATTTGATGGATGATTCCATTTTCCAAATATATTTCTGCAAAAGAAGATTCATATTCTCTACATCTACCACTTCTAATCATGACAATCTTTTTATCCAACTGATTTTCAACTTCAGTTTTATATTGCCAATATGTTTCTATTGCTTCATCCTTACCCATTCAGTAAATAAACATAACAATATCTAGTGCAATTGTCAATAAGGGCAATATGACCCAAATGTTTGTTTTACAACACAAACATAACATATCACTTTTCACCAATGTTCATGTCTATAAAAAAAATTAATAGACATATCTTTTCATGAAAAATCACAATATTTTAAAGTGAAACTTTTTCAACAAAGAATACAATTCTTTTCAATGAGTAATATAATTTTGTGGTTTCATACTAGTCATATCATATACTAGTAAAGAGA
Organism: Solanum stenotomum; assembly: GCF_019186545.1. NCBI lineage: Eukaryota > Viridiplantae > Streptophyta > Magnoliopsida > Solanales > Solanaceae > Solanum > Solanum stenotomum. The sequence continues at coordinate 10,805,683 of NC_064293.1, forward strand.
GACTCAACGACCACAATCCAAATATACTCCAAGAATTTTGTGGGTCTAACATAATACAAGATTGACATTAAATTTCATATCTTGTACTTTCAAATTTAAATTAGATAGTAAGTCTAATTTTGTCTTTATCACAAGTAAAGAACCCCCCACATTTTAAATATTTTTCAAGTATTTCAAATTATTTTCCACATATTTTTTTCCATGCTTACANATATTTCTGTAAAAGAAGATTCAATTCTCTACATCTACCACTTCTAATCATGACAATTTTTTTATCCAACTGATTTTCAACTTCAGTTTTATATTGTCAATATGTTTCTATTGCTTCATCCTTACCATTCAGTAAATAAACATAACAGTATCTAGTGCAATTGTCAATAAGGGCAATATGACCCAAATGTTTGTTTTACAACACAAACATAACATATCACTTTTCACCAATGTTCATGTCTATAAAAAAAAATTTAATAGACATATCTTTTCATGAAAAATCACAATATTTTAAAGTGAAACTTTTTCATCAAAGAATACAATTCTTTTCAATGAGTAATATAATTTTGTGGTTTCATACTAGTCATATCATATACTAGTAAAGAGAGACTCAACGACCACAATATCAAATAGACTCCAAGAATTTTGTGGGTCTAACATAATACAAGATTGCCATTAAATTTCATATCTTGTACTTTCAAATTTAAATTAGATAGTAAGTCTAATTTTGTCTTTATCACAAGTAAAGAACCCCCCACATTTTAAAAATGTTCTCAAAAATATTTTTCAAATTATTTTCCACATATTTTTCTCCATGCTTACACATTGGCAACACGAAGCCTTCTTTTGGAGATTTAATCCATATAAACACCCACTGCAGGCACAAAAACCACTAATTTTATGTCACTAGTGTTTTGTTTTCCCTTTTTGTCACAACTAGACAAACCACTTAGTATTTAGAATACTAACAATAAAGATTCAATCTTTATACAACTTGTTTCTAGTTTAACGATGAAGTTTTTATATTCTTCTAATCGTTAACCGAATGAACCTTGAATTCTGATGAAGTTTTAATATTCTTCAAATCAGTTTCACATTCAGACAGAGTAGTAAACCAAAAAGATTTTAATCTCCAGAATCCTCAAATACAACACTGTTTCGACCTAATGATGAAGATTTTTTTTTTTTCAATCATTTAGCCTTAATATTCCTGACAAAGATTTTGTACTCTTCAAGTCAAAATATTCATTCAAACAGAGTATTTAATAAATTGGTGAAGTTTCTATATTCTTCAAACCAATGCAGAATCTGATTTGTTCGTGAAGTTCTTATATTCTTCAAATCAAAGGAGAAAAAAAATCTCCAAAAGTCAAACACAATCAAATTCTACATGGAGTAGAAAACTACAAAAGTTTTATTTTTCCTCCTCTAAATAGAATACATATTAATAATAATAAAGATATATTCTGAGATCATCACATAATGATCATCTATCCTAACATTTATGAAATAAATTTCATAACTTATAAAGGATAGAAAAAGAAAATAATAATCAAGAAAAATAAAGATATAACCTGATTTTTACTCTCATTTAATCATAATCTATCTGTCAGCAATAATTCCATGCAAGTCACTTTTCTTGCTAATTTTTTTTTCTTTTCTCAGTTTCCATCATATTCCTATTTTCCTCAAGAAGACATTTAATTTCAACAAGAAACTAAACTCATGTTCAGATATTGTTAGGAGACAACATTTATTCATTTACTTCTTCTCATAGTTATATAAAACCAAGAATATAGGGAAAAAATTAAAGTGTTCATCTTAACCTTTATGCACAAAATAACTTTTCTCATTGAATGCACTTGGGAAGAAAATAAAAATAATCTTACCCATCCAAGGAAAAGTTACTACAAAAAATATACTCGAACATATTAAAGTAATACTAATTCATCCCAAATTTTCTTTTATCATATGATAAAATAAATCTCTTTTTCTTCTTTTTCTTTCCCCATAAAAAAAACACAGAAAATAGAAGTAATTTCCTTACCACATAAAATACCAACATTAAATTTCTTAAGCTTGTTATCTCCTGTATTCAAATTAGCAAACCAGAAATAATAAAAGATGAAAAGAAAAAAACAAAGAACTATTCGAGTCCACAGAACCCACTGTGTGTCCTTAAGAAATTTAATCCCCTCAAGTACCTGAGGTTGCAGATTAATTCCTCCCAAGATAAAACGGATTAACCATTAAAGAAGTAGCGGTACCTCGAACTTCGATAATTTCAACGAACTCAAAATGACAGCAACGAATCACACACACAGACACGATCGATCGATTTTATTTTGTAAGAGATGTATGCAAAAGAAGGGAAGAATTCGATACAAAAAAATAAGAGAAAACCTCTCTATTTATAGCCAACAAAGGGTAAAGGTCACAACCATTTGGAAAGAAGACAATCTTTCAGAAAGGTCACAATACTTTGGAAAAGGCATAACTTTTCAAACGGTCACAATCCTTTAGAAAGGACACAACATTTCATAAAGTTCACAACCCTTCGGCATAGTCACAACTCTTCAGGAGAGTCACTACCCTTCATTTTCTGTTCACACCTTTAAAACCCAACATATTTGACACAAGAATATTATATTATATATATATATAGATAGAAGTTGCAACTGTTGCCTAAAAGAGTACAGCTAGTGTATAACTCTTTCCTTGTTAAAGAATATGAGAACAATTGGTTAAAACATGTGTGATCTAAACAGTTGATCTGTATCTTGAATGTTCTTACATAAATCTCAAAATCATCAAGAAGGAGAGGGGTTTTTCTTCTGGCATTTGCTTTTTACCCATTTGATGCCTATAGAAGTGCCATTCTTCATCTTTTGAGCCACTGCTTTTGCTTTCCCAAGTCCTGCTGATGAACTGCTTTTCTTGTCACTATCATTCTCTTTCTTGTTTTTGTGACTAATTTCCTCTTCATCCATAGCACCAAATCCTCCTGTACCCCATTGATCTGCCCAACTTGGTGCCTCTGTACCCATCAATCCTTTCAAATCTTGATCTCAAACCCTTTCAATAACAAACAAAGAAAAATGTGAACATAACAAATAGGGAAAATCTAACCAGAGGACAGAGGTGGATGGAGTCTTTGTTCTATGTGTATCACTAAAACAGAGTATTTTCGACACACAACATTACATAAAATCTGAACTCATAATCTCAAAAGTACAATGAATGTTGCTTAAAGAAATAAGTACAACAAGTTTAGTACCTTAGATACTGAATACATCAAATTTAAATTCGGAATCCACATTTGAATTTCACTAAGATATTTCTGTAGGTATACAGAAATGATCAAATATTATCTTTCACATAGCAAAGTGTTGCCTAACATTTTTGGCGCAATCAAATATATCACAAAGAGATCCATGATATGACATCCTATGTTCGAAAAATAAGCTACTAACTTACCTCGAATCACAGAAAATAGTTACGAGAGAAGAATCGAGGGATAACAGAATATTGATCAATAATGGCTTGGGGCTTACCTCTTTAGGGTCTTAACAGTGGTTGAGCTTGGAACTGATACTTTGAAATAATGGAGGAGCTAAGTATGCTCAAGTAGGATGCTAAGGAAAAATATTAAGCTTTAATATTTTGTGAGCTAGGCTGCATGTGGATAGGCTGTCTCTCAAACTTGTCTGTTCCTTTTAAAAAAGACTAGCCAGCTCATAACTTACCTTCTTCTGAAGCAAAGTTTGTTGGCATCATTACTTTATTCTTCAAAATAACTACCTACTCACCTTCTGAATGGTCAATTTTTTGGTAACCAATTGTGTACCAAAGGAGAAAGTAGAGTAGAAGGATACAGTTAACCAAAAATAGTCTGATGGTTCATTGGTTTGGCTTCAACATAATACTGTCTCATTTTGATATGACACCAACTTTAAGAAATTAATAACGTACACTTCTTTTGAATCTTGTGGTCTTAGATTAATGCTCATGAATATTGCTATCTTAAATACGTCACGTGGAAAAGTTAAAATTAAAGAGTTATCAAAAGAAGAGGAAAGAGGCATTACTTTTTATGTGGGCTAAAAAAAGAAAGTAAGGCAAACAAATTGAAGGAAGTATCCGTAACAGAGTTTTGGCCAGAAGTGAAGATGTAGCACTTGTATCAGATCATAGAACTAATGGAAATGCTATACAGAGAATAATTAAATGCTACTTCATCCGTCCACTTTTAGTTGTTATGATTTCTTTTTTTAGAGTCAAACTATAAGAACTTTGACTAACATTTTACGATGTATTTTTTTATCATATTGATATCTTTTTTTTTGTTATGTTGAGATCATTGGTTCATGTAAATGAGTAAATCATAACTTCATATTTATGAATTTGGTGGAAATTAAAATAAAATGAAACACACCTTGTGAAATTTTTTACCAGTACTAATCTTCACATTCACTTGTCACGCCTTGTTGAAAAAGATAGTGAATAAAGAAGAATGGATCATTGCTTTGTCTATTTGAGGAATATAAGAAGTTGGCAGAATGTCTCTTAATTGATTGTTGAAATCATTTAAATAAACAAGATTTTTAACCCCAATGGTTTTGCCAAATTCAAAGGGGTTAGTTACTATAGTAAAAAAACAGCCACTTGGCATATAAATGGAAAAACTAGGAAAATTAATTTCTTAAAAAGAGATTGATGGAATTCCTAGTTAATGAGAGTGCCACTTGTTCACGATCAACTTTATTTTTGTGTGTAGAAATTGTTTTTGGTGTTCACATATGGATAGTTGCAAAAGATAAGTTATATTGAGGAGCCTAAATATGAATTTTTGGGTGATTTGGTGTAGTTTTTAAAGTATTTTCGGATGAATCTGGTTTTGGATTCAAGGAAAACGATGAAATCACTTTTTTATATAATAGTGTACAATATTGTATATGGGTGTATAAATACCTCTTATAATTTTATATAATATTATATATTAGGTGTATAATATTCTATAGCAGGTTAAAAAATAGTTTTGTAAAAATATATGAAAGTTTTATATATTATTATGAATTAGATGTATAATGTTATATATCGAATCATGCTTCGAGCTAAAAATTTGTAAGTTTATGAGTATATTTTTGCAATGTAATTGGCTAATTATATTTTTTTTTTGAAATTTTCCCAAAGTAGTATAGATCCTAGATTAGGTTACAAAAATTAAGGAAGGAAGCGAAATTACTAGTCACCTATGTTGAGCAGATGAAGTTGGTGATGTGACTTTTCCAAAGGTAAAAAACAATTCAAGTAGAAGCAATAATATCTAGGAAAGATTCTTAGAATATATATAACCCAATTTATATGAATTACTTTCCTTTTTAGCCAATCCCAAAAAGAACGACATTTTTATATTAAGTAACAATTTAACTTTAAAATATCCATTTTACCCTTAATGAAATGATTTATAGCCACACAAATTTCGATCATTCATTTTAGATTATTAAAAGTATTCCTTTTTTTTTTAAACTTTGTGCCGAGTCAAACTATCTCACATAAAATGGGATGAAAGAAGTAGTATGTAAAGAGTGGTTTTCAAGCAATGGAGCGTTTGTAGTCCAACGGTTAGGATAATTGCCTTCCAAGCAATAGACCCGGGTTCGACTCCCGGCAGACGCAATCACCATTTTTTGGACATTATTCTTTATTATCTATACTCTCTTATATATTCTATATTCTCTATTATGTTATTCTTTTGGCCAATGACATGTATAATTTGATACTTACTAATTGTTCAAATATGTGTAATGTGTTCCTAATAGTAACACTTGGTAAAAAACAAACGCTAATATATATTGATTGTTGGTGAATTTGGGTAAGCATCTCCCGTCTCCACTAACTTCCAAATAAAAAATACCAATAAAATTATTCTTATACTACATATTATATTATGGTCAAAACTTAATTCATTTACTATCAATGCACTTGTGGCTTGTTCATTCCTTTGTGGGCATCTTCTAAGTAATTTCCTTTGTCATACTTTCTGGGAGATACAATGTTTGATGAAACATGAATTCGACTCCTAGTTCCTTTTAGAGTGGAGACTAAAGACCCGACAAAAGGATCAAAAAGAGAAAGAAAAGAAAACTTACTACCTCTGTCAAAATATGTTGGACATTTTTCGCTCTATGAGTTTTCAACTACAAGTAGGCCTGGGTGTCGAGTTGAGCTTTTTAAAGTACCGTAACACCTCGGAAGTGTAAAAGTCAATTGGAAGTTGGAATGAGAAAAGCTAGTTGGAAATATGTGAAAAGTGGACTTGTAAGGAGGGGTTCAAGGAAGGTGAAAGGGTCCGCGGTCAGTGAAGCCAACCTTGAGCCCAAACCTTATGAGAAATATCCAAAGGCAATGGTCTACAAACGGGTTCAAAAAGGGTGAAATGGTCCACGGTCAGTGAATTCATCAATGAACTCGAGCCTTGTGAAAAAATATTCTAAGGCAAGGGTCTAAGGAAGGGTTCAAGGATGGTGGAAGGGTCCGTGGTCAGTGAACCCATCCTTGAACCCGAGCGTTGTGAAAAATATTCTAAGGCAAGAGTCTAAGGAAGGGTTCAAGGACGGTGGAAGGGTCCATTGTTTGGGAACCCATCGTTGAACCCGAGCCTTGTGAACTATTCTAAGGTAAGGGTCTAAAGAAGTGTTCAAATATGGTGGAAGGGTCCACAGTCAGTGAACCCATCCTTCAACTCGAGTCTTGTGAAAATTATTCTAAGGCAATGATTCATGGATAGGTTCACGACTAGTAGAAGGGTCCACGGACAGTAGACCTGTCCGTGGAGATTGACTTAGAAAATCCCAAACTCCCCTCTGGTTCACGATAGCCTTCACGAACGGTGAAGTGATTAAAAATCTGTGAAAGGTTTCCATAGAGGGTGTTTCGGCAGTTTCTAAGTTAGGGCTATTTTGGTATTTTCCTATGTATTTAATATCTAAACTATGTAATTTTGACCCTAATTATAATCCATATATAAGATTTTTAACTCTTAAAATTACCCATTCTAAATTTGTTCTCCTAATTCCCAAATCCTAACAAAATTCATCCTCTCCAATTCTCTCTCAAGCTAAGGAAGAAAAATCTATGGGTTCAATTCAAAGTCTTCGTTTCACCATTTCTTTTGGCTTTGATTATCAAGGTATGTGCAATTTCACCATTGAATTTCATTTATCCAACGGGTCCCAAAGGATTTCTAAGTTTCTAATTCAATTTCTCCTAAACTCTGATACGCTCAAACTACACATCCCTAAAAAGGTATAAGCAGTCGTCGTCAAATAAAGAACCCAACTTGTAGGTTAGGGTCGATCCCACAAGGAATATGGTTCAGACTTAAACTTAACTCACTGTTATATCCATTTAGTCAAACTATTTCCGAGACAAGTAAATAAAGGGAGAGGGGGGTTTGTAAGCAAATAATAGATTGTTGATTACGTAACAAGTGAGCAGGATCCAAACTTTAAGTTATCAATATGAGAGAGAAACTAGGGTATATGTGTTCCCCACGAGCTTTTAATGCAGAAATCCTAATAATAGTAATCATTTTCTAGTGTTTTACATGCAAAGTTGGTGAGATAGATATCCCTAAGTGATTGGCCCTCCAAATAGGGAATTTCACTACGCACCTTGGTCCGACTACGAGTGTATACTTTACTAACCCTTACCTTTTTCCTCAGATTAGACTTCACATCAATGTTTGACTTAGTTTTCACCCTCACACCAATTGACATTAGACTATTAGATAGCATCTATATGTTGTTAATTCTTTTCTCATTCATTACCTCCTTGGTCCGACAAGTAGGAACGAGGCGAGTTCTAACGTTTGCAACCATTAAAAAGAATTCTAAGCGAAAGAATTACCAATACATGCATAAACACTATTCAAGAATTACTCAATTATTATTCATACATTGTTAATTGCTCATGGTTCCCACAACCCTAGTTGTGGATTTAGCTACTCATGCTTGAAAGAACACAATTCATGTTTTGATAAAAAAAATTCATGAACTTACGATTAGAGTAGATGAAACCCGAACTCTCCAATTGAATTTCAAAGTGAAAATCTTATAAACCGAAATCCGGAAATCAAATTGCTAAAGTTTGCAAGTTAATTCCCAAAGAAACACAAAAACTAAGAATATACAATGTTGTCTAACCCCCAAAAATGAGGTTTATATCTCCTATATATAGAAAACATGTCCTAAATAAAAAGGAAACAAAATAAGGAAATAAATTGTCTGGAACGCAGATTCAAGGGACGACTCGACCTATGGACCGTGGGTCGACCTATGGTCTGTAAGTCCCTTTATGTGACTCCATACTTAGGATTTTGCATCAGGTACTAGAACTTCAACTCTCTTCACCCATCGACGGATGTACAGGACGACCCATGGGTCGACCTACGGTCTGTCAGTTGCTTCGTAGTTCCACACTTGGTCAGAATTCTCTAATGCTCCATCTACGCCTACCCAACGACGGTCTGTCACAGGACCTATGGTCCGTGGATCACTATGTGGGTGGCTCCTTCTGCGTAATTTCAGCTATCATCTACATCAACTGCATTCCAAGCTTATTTCCTGCAAACATGATACAAAACACATTATTTCTAATACAATATACCCCTAGACACACGTAACTTCTAAGTGAAATGCATCAAAAATATCGTAAACTCACGGTATATCAAACTGATTAGGGTTTCATGTGATATTCATGTGTATTAATTGATGTTAATTTAATTGTTCACTTTATATCTTCCTATGTGCATCTTTATTAAACTACACGATTTCCTATTGATTTCCATAAGACCCATGCATTATTCATGATTTTGACTATGATTTTATGAAGATATGAGTTTGTGAAGAAAACTATGGATTTATGGATGATGATTTATGAAAGTTTATGCATGATTTTTGTAAAGATGTTATATAATCTAATGGTTGCTTTCAAGATAAGCATACATGAATTGTGAAGGGTTTTATCATATTAAGAAATCGTGAATGGTGAAATGTTTTCTCACACATGGTTTAAGGAGTTACTCTCAAATGATTTAAGCTTGGATTGGTAACTAAATTATGTTTTTCCAAGTACGATGATTATGTTTATGAAATTGACTATTCCATTGGGATTTAACTTAGCAACGAGAGAACTTTGAGGTGAAGCTCAAATAGGGCAGTCTCTAGTAGTAACCTCTAAATCCAAACTATGTGCCCCCTTAGGATTATCTTAAATAACATTTCTAGTGGATCCACAAATAGCATATGATATGATACGAAATCCTACCTTGGAAAGTAGACTCTCCCTTCTTGTTGTGGGAGTTACATTGGATTCCATGTTATATCTCACATGGTCTATTGTCGGTTAAAGCTAATATCCAACAAAATGAACTAAGTTACTTTCTAATATTTTATGAAGCTTTCATATGATTCTAAGATGTATTGACCATGTTCATATTTTATGATTCTTCTTGAAAGGTTTTACTATGTTTAGTTTGGTCATGCATAGGTCCTTTTATAATCATATTTTTATGTTTATGCATATCCCTCACACTTAGTACATTCCTTGTACTAATGCATACTTTTGCCTACATTGTCTAATAATGTAGGGTATGACGCTTTCTCTCCTCCCGCTTGTGGCTAGATTCAGATTTTCTGCATTGGAAGATTTGGTGAGTCCTCATGTTCCGAGGACTATGTCACATTTACTTACTTTTCTTATGTTTTAGTTTCAGACATTACACATGGTGTACGGGTTACATCCTGACCACCTTTTTGATGTATCAGATTGGCTTGTCGAGACTATGTTAGACTTCCACTTTTATGTCAAACTCTTAAATAATATGATACTTTCTACTTTTGTCTATTATATTGTGTAGGATGTATGTCAAGTGTCTTATTTAGGGCCACTTTGGGTCTTATATGTCATGTCACATCTAGGGTATATTTTGGGTCGTGATAAACTTGGTATTCAGACACAAGGTTTAAAATGAGCCTAGGAAGTCTTACAAGCCCTGTCGAGTAGAGTCTTGTTCATGAGTGTGAAGCGCACCACATTTAAGAATAGGATGCTATAAAACGTTAAGGAAACTTCACTTCTTTCACTTCTCTAAACTCGTGCCACAAATTTTATCTCTATAAAAGGTCCTTTTCTTAATTTGTATCTGATGTTTTTCAAGATATAGCTCCCTCGAAGAGCTTATGTGAGAAGGAACGTGGCCAATAATATGGAGACCGAGGTTTCCAAGCCTCAGTTGACCTTTTGACCCAGCAAGTGACTCATGCCAAATTTCAAGCCATTTTTCAAGTGTTGGCTCAAGTTATGACGACCCAAGCGAATAGAAAAATCGTTGCTCCCATAAACTCAAATGTGGGTATGGCGACAACAAGGATAAGTGAATTCACTAGGATGAATCCTTTTGAGTTCCATGGTTCATGAGGATCCTCAAGAATTAACTAATAAGGTCTATAAGATAGTGGGAATTACGGGAGTGTCAATGGTGGGAAAGGCAGAATTGACCGCTTACCAACTCAAAGGTGTTGCTCAAATTTGTTTCAACCAATAAAAGGAAGATAGGGTGGTAGATGTAGGTTATCTTGATTGGGACAAATGTAAAGGGGCTTCTCTTGATCGATTCTTTCTTCTTGAGACAAGAGAAGCAAAGGTGCTTGAATTCATTAATATTTGTGAAGGAAATATGAGTGTGGAGAAATATGCATTGAAGTTCACTCAATTGCATAAGTATGCTCCGATAATGGTTATCGACTCTACGGCAAAAATGAGTAAGTTTGTGTCGGGTGTTTTCGATTTAGTTGTCAAAGAATGCTGAAACGCCATGTTGATTAAGGAGAATGATATCTCTCGTTTCATGAAACATGCCCAACAAATTGAAAAGGAAAATTTCAAGGAAAAGGAAAGAGAGTACAAGAGGGCAAGGATTAGTAATGGCGACTTTTCTCATTCGAGGTCCGGTGGACATGGGCATCCTCAATTTTGGAAAAAAATTTCCAGTCAAGGTTCTTCTAATGCTCCGACATCTAATTTCAATAAATATAGGGTGTCTAACCCTAAGCCTCAAGGGGGTGGAGCCAATGGATCTTCTATTCCCATTTTCCAAAGGTTTGGTAAGAGTCACTCAGGAAAAAATATTTAGTCGGTATGGATGGTTGCTTTGGTTGTGTAAAACGTGGTCACAAAGTGAAGGATTGTTCGTTGCAAGCTAGCAAGATAAGGATGACATGCAAGCTCAGCCTAGTGGTTCTGATTTGGGTGCTCCTCGTCGAAATAGATTTTATGCTCTTCAGACCTGATTTGATCTTGAAGGTTCTTCGGATGTGCTAACTGGTATGTTGAAAGTATTTCATTTTAGTGTGTATTTTTTTCTTGATTCGGGTGCTATGTTATCATTTGTTACTCCTTATTTGTCCATGAGATTTGATGTTGGTCCCCAAATCTTTTCTAATCCCTTTCATGTCTCTACTCTCATTGGTGATTTTGTTATTGTTAAAAGATTTTATATAAATTTCTTTATTTTTATTTCTCATAGAGTCACTCATGTTGATCTTGTAGAGCTTGATATATTATATTTTGATATTATTCTTGGGATGGATTGATTTCATGCATATTATGCTTCCATAGATTGTAGGACCCGATTGGTCATATTAAAGGTTCCGAACGAAACTATTATGTCATGGGAAAGGGAAAATTATGTTCTTAAGGGTAAATTTATATCTTGCCTAAAATCTAAGAAAATGATTTCTAAGGGCTGCATTTATCGTCTTGTTAAGGTTAAAGATACAAATTATGAAACCCCCTACTCTTGAGTCAGTTCCTATTGTAAATGAGTTTTTGGAAGTATTTTCCTATGATCTTCCTTGTATTTCTCCCCAAAGGGAAATATATTTCGATATTTACCTTCTCCTAGATATGCAACCTATTTTTGTTCTTCATTATCGTATGGCCCCAACAGAACTTAAGGATTTAAAGGATCAATTGAAGGATTTGTTAGATAAGGGTTTCGTAAGACTGGATATCTTTGTTTGTAAGAAAGATGGTTCTCTCCAAATATGCATTGACTATCAGCAATTAAATAAGGTTACCATAAAAAAGTAAGTATCATATTCCAAGGATTGATGATTTGTTTGACCAACTCCAAGGAGTGAGTTACTTCTCTAAGATTGACATTCGATCGGATTATCACCAATTGAGGGTGAAGGAGTATGACTTTCTAAAGACAGATTTTTGAACTCGATATGGTCACTATGAGTTCTTGGTTATGTCTTTTTGTTTGACTAATGCCCCGACGACGTTCATGGATTTGATGAATAAGGTCTTCAAGAAATATCTTGTTATGTTTGTGATTATATTTATTGATGACATCTTGAATTACTCATGGAGTGAGGATGAGCATGTTGAGCATTTGAGGATTGTATTGTAAGTTCTCAAGGATTGTGAATTATATGCTAATTTTAGCAAGTGTGAGTTTTGGTTGAGGTCTATGGCTTTCCTTGGTTATATTGTCTTCGGTGAAGGTATTCAAATCGATCCTAAGAAGACTAAGGTAATTAAGAATTAACCTAGACATTTTTCTGCTTCAGATATACGGAGTTTCTTGGGTTTAGCCGGTTATTATAGTAGGTTTATGAAATGATTTTCCTCTATTTCTTCACCTTTGACAACATTGACTCAAAGGAATGAGAAATTTTTATGGTCGTAAGCTTGTGAGAAAAGTTTCCAATAGTTGAAGGGTAGACTCACTTCAGCCCTTATTTTGATGTTACCGAAATGATCGAATGGTTTTATGGTTTATTGTAATGTTTCTCAGATTATTCTTGGTTGTGTTTTGATGCAACATGGGAAAGTCATCGCTTATGCTTCAAGGTAATTGAAGGTGCATGAAATGAATTATCTGGCTCATAATTTGGAGTTAGCGACGGTAGTGTTTGCTCTAAATAGTTGGAGACATTACTTATATGTTGTTCATGTAGATGTGTTTACCGACCACAAAAGCTTGAGTTAAGTGTTCACTCAAAGGGATTTGAATATTCACCAAAAGAGATGGATTGAGTTATTGAAGGATTACGACACGAGTGTCCTTTATCATCCCAGTAAAGCAAATGTGGTGGCGGATTCTCTTAGTCGACTATCGATAGGAAGTGTTGCTCATGTTCAAGATGGTAAGAAGGAGTTAGTTTGTGATATTCATAGATAGACCCGATTATGTGTTCGTTTGGTTGATCTAGTAAAAGTGGTCTGACAATTCAAAATGGTTCAGCACCATCTTTTGTATCGGATTTAAAGGTTACGTAAGATCTTGGTCTTATATTAGTTTATTTAAAGAAGTCGATTTCAGAAAAAGCCATTAAGGCTTTCTCTTGAGAAGGAGATGGTGTACTTCGATGCCAAGGTTGATTATGTGTTTAGAATGTTGATGAGTTGAGAAATCAAATTTTGATAGAAGCTCACAGTTCTCAGTATTATATTTACTCGAGAGCCACTAAGATGTACCGTGATTTGCAAAAATTTTAATTGTGAAATGGGATGAAGAAGGATATTCCAAAATTTGTGGCTAAATGTCCGAATTGTCAACAAGTAAAAGTTGAGCATCTGAAACCGAGTGTTTTAGTTCAAGATATTTGTATTCCTACATGGAAGTGGGAATATTTGAATATGGACTTCATTACGAGTTTACCTCGTACTCGTCGTCAGCTTGATTCTATTTGGGTCATTATGGGCCATATGACGAAATTGACTCACTTTCTTTTCGTTATGACTTCATTCTCTGTAGAATAATACACCAACCTTTATATTATGGAAATGGTAAGGTTTCATTGGGTGCATTTTTCCATTATCTATGATCATGGTACTCCACTTACATCTCAGTTTCGACGGTCGTTTAGAAGGGTTTTGGTACTCAAGTGAAGCTTAGCACGACTTTTAATCCTTAGACCGATGAATAAGTCAAATGTACTATTCAGAATTTGAAAGATATATTGAGAGGTTGTGTGATTGACTTTGAAGAAAATTGAGATGATCATTTGCCTATGATTACATTTGCTTATAATGATAGTTATCACTCTAGCATTGGAATGACTCCATTTGAGGCCATCTATGTTATGAGGTGTAGGTCTCCTATTAGTTGGCTTTAAGTTGGTGAGGTCACTTTGATAGGGCCGAGTTGGTGTATGAGACCATTGAAAAGATTCGACTTATTTTTTAACGGTGTAAAACGACTCAAAGTTGAAAAAAGTCTTATGCCGATGTTAGAAGAAGAGAGCTTGATTTTGATGTTGATGATTGGGTCAATTTGAAAATATCACCCATGAAGGGTGTGATGAGGTTTGGAAAGAAAGGGAAGCTTAGTCCCCGATATGTGGGCCCATATCAGATTTTGAGGCGTATTGGCAAGATTGCTTATGAACTAGAGTAGGCTAATAATTTAGCATCTATGCATCTAGTATTCCATGTCTCATTGTTGAAAAAGTATGCTGGAGATCTGACGACCATTGTGTCTTTGGAAAGTTTGGGAGTTAAAGAAAGTCTTTCTTATGAAAAGGTTCCAGTTGAAAGTTTAGTGCAACAAGTTCAAAATTTGAGAAATAAAGAAGTTGCTTCTGTGAAGGTATTTTAGAGGAAACAATTAGTTGAGGTTGCTACTTGGGGGCAGAAGTCGACATAATGTCCAAGTATCATCAATTATTTCCTTCCGCTGCTCCTATTCTAGCTTGAGGTATTATTCCTCATGGTTCATTTTTTTCAAATTCATGCATTTTAGTTATTCTCAAGTTTTCGTATGCATGCATATTCATTAAAAAAAACTTGATTTTGATGTTCTGATTGAGCTTGGAGTGATTCCCATGCTTATGTGCATTATGATGAAGTTTGCATTCATGTTAAGTTGTTAGTTTTCCTCCTACTCTATTCATGTTAGCTTGAGTCTCATTAGAGGATGAATATTCCCAAGGGGGAGATATTGTAACACCTCAGAAGTTTAAAAAGTCAATTGGGAGTTGGAATGAGAAAAACCAGTGGGAAATCTGTGAAAAGTGGACTTATAAGGATGGGTTCAATAAAGATGAAAGAGTCCACGATTAGTGAACCCAACGTTGAACCCGATCCTTATGAAAAATATCCTAAGGCAATGTTCTAAAGATGAGTTCAAGGAAGGTGAAAGGGTTCACGATCGGTGAACCCATACTTAAATATGAGACTTGTGAAAAATATTCTAAAGCATGGGTCTAAGGAAGGGTTCAAGGACATTGGAAGGGTCCACGGTCACTGAACCCATCCTTGAACCTGAGCCTTGGAATTTTTAAAAACGATGGAAGGGTCCACAATTTGTGAATCCATCATTGAACTCAAGCCTTGTAAAAATATTCTAAGGCAAGGGTCTAAGGAAGGGTTCAAGGATGGTGGAAGGGTCCATAGTCGGTGAACCTATTCTTGAACCCAAGCCTTGTGAAAATTATTTTAATGCAATGATTCACGGACAGGTTCATGACTAGTAGAAGGGTCCACAAACGGGTCTACCATCCATGGAGATTGACTTGGAAAATCCAGATGCCCTTCTGGTTCACGATAGGCTTCACGGATGGTGAAGTAATTAACAGTTCGTGAAAGGCTTCCATAGAGGGTGTTTCGATAGTTTTTAAGTCAAGGCTATTTGGGTCTTTTCCTATGCTTTTAATACTTACACTTTTTCGGTTTGACCCTAATTATAATCCTTGTATAAGATTTTTAAGTCCTAAAATTACCGATTCTAAAGTCATTAGGATCCCAAATCCCAACCAAATTCATCCTCCTCAATTCTCTCTCAAGCTAAGGAAGAAGAAGCTAGGTTTCAATTCAATTTCTTCAATTCACCATTTTTTTTGGGCTTTGATTATCAAGGTATGTGGGATTTCACCATTGGATTTCATTCATCCAATGGGTCCCAAAGGATTTCTAAGTTTCCAATTCAATTTCTCCTAAATTGCTTAGGGTTTCATGTGATCTTCATAGGTCTTAATTGATGTTGATTTAATTGTTCAATTTAAATCTTCCTACACATATTTTGATTAAACTACATGATTTCCTATTGACTTATATAATACCCATGCCCTATTCATGATTTTTACTATGAATTTAGAAACATATGAGTTTATGAAGAAAGTTATGGATTTGTGAATGATGATCTATGAAATTTTAGGCATGATATATGAAAAGATATTTTATGATCTAAAGTTTGCTTTCAAGATAAGCGTCAATGAATTTGTGAAAGGTTTCTCTCATTAAGAAATCGTGAATGGTGAAAGGTTTTCTCACACATGGTTTAAGGAGATACTATATAATGATTTAAGTTTGGATTAGTAACAAAATTATGATTTTCCATGTATGATAATTATGTTTATGAAATTGTTTATTTATTTGGGATTTAACTTAGCACAGGGAGAACTGTGAGGTGGAGGCTCAAATAAGATCGTCTCTAGTAGCAACCTCTAGTTCTAAACTGTGTGCCCCTATAGGATTATATTAAATGACCTAGCTAGTAAATTAACAAATAGCATATGATATGATATGAGATCCTACCTTGGAAAGTAGACTCTTCCTGAGGAGCTTGTACAATAGGTGCATTAGGAGCTCCTGGTCCAACTGGTGCTGGCAGAACCTGGGGATTCACATTTCTTCTAGGAGGACGTTCTCTAAGATTTCTTCGTGGAGGCATGATCAATAAATACATGTTACCACAAATTAGAAGAAACTTTTATTGAGTCAAAATTTATCGCACGAACCAAAGTATGAAAAAATGAAACAATTCCCGATGTCCTGTAGTCTCCCTATCATTGACGTGACGCGCTCCACACCGATAAGAAAGATTCTACTAAACACGACTTCATAGACACCCTATGGCACTTGAACTTTGTGATCTTATATCAAGTTTGTCATGCCTCGAGCCTACACCCCGGACGTGGCCAACACTTGAGAACTATTATTGATCCCCAAGTGAATCCTTCACCTGAGTGGCTACTTAGAGGAAATCTTATTTAAGTATTTTTAGTTTTAAATAACTGAAGTAAAAATATTTAAGTCAAATATTGTTTGAATTGTCTAAGAATATTGAATATTAACAGTATTAGTTTAGCAAAATATCTTAAAATAAATATCGAGAGACTCTCTAACATTCTCTACCTATGAAGTGTCTACTACCCGACATAGGCATTGGGACATAACCACAACAACCTTAAATAAAATTACTAAAGCAAATAAATGACTAGAGTCCTTCAAAAGTAAAGAGGCCTCACCAAAATCTTGTAATAAGATGGGTGATATCAACAATATGCTTGTTGATAGACCTGAACACCAGTATATGCATCATAAGACAATGCAAGTCGAATGTATTCAGTATATGAATGTACAAGTATGTAAATGCAGAAAAAGGTTGATAACAACTTAACTAAATGCAAAGCAAGTCATGAAGTAAAGATCAATTAAGCCTCACATTAAATTAAATAGTATAAACCATTAAACTCAATATATATGTCTAATAAAATACTCTTTACTTTGATGCTGGGGAGTTTCTCTATCTAATAACCCTTACTATGAGCCTTGTGATGATACAACGTCTTACCCACGTTACATGAGTCACCTTATACCTTGCTAGAGCATAGAATACAATTGAACTAATGGATCCTCTAAAAGGCCTTCTTGAGGCAGTGAGGAGTCATATGAATGTCGATACGATTCTATCCTATGTTGGCTACATATTTTATGGGATTTGAGTTGTCCAAACTCTTACCCATATATATGCTCATGAATACATATACTTATGATATGTTCATAGTTTTGTAAACTATTTGTCTTCCTAATAAAAGGTGAGACCAAACTCAAATGTGTGACTCATAGTTCAAATCTTTCTAAAATATATTTTTCAAAGTCAAATATATAACATAAATCATAAGAAAGTCTTATAACTTGCATGGCTCATAAATATTTGAAATAGTTTTCATAACTATTAAAGACTATAAAATTATGCTTTGAAATATAAACTTCATGAAATCATAACAATTTCATGTCAATAACTCACAAGAACAACAAAGTAAAACCTTACTAAGTATAAAAGGAAACATATGTCAAGAATCTCTGATCGTGGAAAATTAATTTAAGAAATCATGCAATTCGGGTCATAACTATGGATGAATTATTAAGTGGGTTTGATAACCCTAACTATGGAATTTAGTTCATGAACATTGATAAATCTTGGACATGAGGATGAAAGTAATTCCTCATTGAAATCTTACCTACCTTAATCGCTCCAATTACCGAAGAAAAGTATGATCTTGGAAGAAGAAGAACCACAAAACCTTTCTTGAACCTTGGAGAGGAGTTCTTGAGGAGCTTTCTTGAAAACCTATGAACTTCATGAGTAGGAGATATTAATTCGTGATAAGATGAAATTTTTTTGAAGTTCTATGGTCAAATCTTACCTTGGATAATGGATGAACCTTGGAGAAAGTTAGTTTCTTGAGAACTTTTCTTTCTAGGTAAATTTATGAACTAAGGAGGTGAACTACGTCTTTGAAGGCTCATTAAAAGCCTTAAACATGTGCTCACCCGTGGGGGAAATGCCTTGGCTGCACAGCCAACCACGCATGAAAGCATTAGTTGCTACCATGGTACGCTAGCGCGTGGAAATTTCCTCAGCTACGCGGTAAAATGGTTTCCAGTAAAATAGGCATAACTTTCTACTTCAAACTTCAATTGATGCAAACTTTGTGACGTTGGAAATAAGACTCATAACCTTTAATTTAATAGGTTAAGATTCATGTAGTTCTTTATATACGGAAAGATATGGTCATTTGAAATTAATCCTTGCATGAATTAATGTGAAAAAACTTAGTGTTACTGGTCCCTTATGACCTTAAATCACTTCTGATACCCTTGCTACACTTGGTAAAGGACTTTAAAATACATGAGCAAGTAGTACATCACCCCGTTTAAGCTCATATACTTAAGACGAACGATTGAGATCCTAAGAGTAAAGTTATGAAGTCATCAATTATTCTTCCACCATGTCATATGTATGTATGCATAATAGACGGATCTATTCGTTACAGGTGTACACGATGGATGAAAGAATAAGTTACGAATGATTCAGATTCTAAGAGTAGAGTTGTAAGGTCATCAACTATTCTTTCACCATGTCACACATGTGTATGCATAATTGACGAATTTATTCTTTACAGGTATACGCGATGGATGAAAAAATAAGTTCGAGGGAGGGGGGGGATATTTGAAACATGCGATAGTTTAGGTGTTCATTACATAAAAAGCTTTAAGTTCAAGGGAGTCCTTCATATTTATGTCGTTTTTTGTTCTCGTCAGTCAAAGTATTCAAGACCGTTATAGTACTTTTGACTCTTTTAACAAATGCATTCACACTTGAATGGTCAATTTTCTTTGGTTAATTAATATCCGGTCCCACTTTTTTTAATTATTATTCATGGTAAATTGATGTAGTTCAGTTTATGTTAAGATTATTGTTGATGAAATTTATTGATTAAATCACTTAATTTGACATGAGGTAGCTAGTCCTTGCTATAAATTATATTATTTTATGGCATTGAACTATTATTTCATTATAGAATCAAGGTGAACGCATGGAGAAATCATCAATTTGAGTAGAAAATCACACGTTGAGTGTTGTAAATTTGTTGTTCAGTAAAGCTCTAAATAACGGTTTTCCAAATCATGGCGGACCTACAGTAAAGTTTGGTGAAACATCTTATGAAGTCAACAATTGAGGATTGAAAATTCTCTTTTACGAGAAGAGGTTTTTTTAAAAAAAATATTTTTTTATGGTCTGGAGACCCTTTTATTGATTTAAGACGTCCAAACAAAATACAATGGCCCAAATGTAACACCCCTAAATATTAACCAAGAGTCGCATGTCGATTTACCATTGCTTAATTACTACAATATGTTTTACTCTCATTTAGGAACTTGAAATGTTGTGATAATTGCTAACTTATGAACATAAATTGTGATCGTAATTTAAGGGATTGTGATGGGGTGTTTAGGTAATATTCTAATTAGAATTATGTATAACTTTAAAAGGAGATGGGGGATATATATATATATATATATATAGGTGTATATGTATGCATTTTGGGCAGCACACAAATTTTTGGGCAGCACCTTTGAAGGACAGCTGCCCAAGGGATAAATATCACTTGTTTGACTATATATTTTCACCCCTCCTTTAGTAATTTCGTTTTCCTCAAGCCTTAGAACCTTAGAAACATATCTAAATAGATTGTTCTTTAAAATCACAAGAGAAAACTTGGTTCTTGTGGCTGGAATTCGAGACACACACTTCTTTTTGGTAAGTGACGACATTTGTTCATGAGCTGGGTAGTGTTTGGTAATTTATGCATATCTCGTCCTCTATAACTCCATTTACAGTGAATAAATATGATTTGGAAAACTAATTCATAGACCTACAACTTTTATGTTTATGTAAAACTCTGATTTATCTGTTATGGAATCGATATATGGGACGCAACATAGGACAAGTTCTGTCCAGATTTTGAAATTTGAAATCCTGTATGGACAGCTGTTAGTGTTTTGATATATCTTTTTATAAAAAATATATTTTACGGTGATTCTTGTTTGTTTGCAACCTTAAGAGGTGTAGCTACATCTTTCATGAAGGCTATAAAGTCTAGTTTTTCCTTTTCAAATCTAAGTTGCGACATGAGGTACTAGGCAGGACAGAATCCCTGTTTTGGGAGCATAGTCGTGTTTGTACAGGCTAAGCTTACTTGTGATGATAGTTCTGTTTTACACCAATATTATTGAGCTACTGGGAATTAAAGAATTTATTTAATTGTATTTTTTTTAAGGTT
Source organism: Solanum stenotomum (assembly GCF_019186545.1). Taxonomy (NCBI): domain Eukaryota; kingdom Viridiplantae; phylum Streptophyta; class Magnoliopsida; order Solanales; family Solanaceae; genus Solanum; species Solanum stenotomum. The sequence goes on from NC_064293.1 coordinate 10,826,601, forward strand.
GTATATACTCGTGAACAAGTTGAGGACCTTGATACGTTGTGATCTACGGTTTGAACTCTTGAAGTTGTATTGGACTGTTTCTTGCTAAAGCACTGAGGTTTGTGTATAAACTTGTATTTACACTCTTTTAACTGCTAGTATATCTAAAATTTGATCTTGGTACCTTGGTTACTCTTGTCGCTTTGCATTGTTGTATTGGTATCCTTTGACAAGTTAAAGATGCTTGTGTAACTCACCCATTTGCATGGATTGTTTGATCACCTGGCACTCTTGTTGGGACCTTGTCCTTCTTGTGGCTGTGACTTTGTCACTATTGGCATGCCTCTTGATTCGGATCATTTGCCATCTTGACTCTGGATTTTTAGTTCGTCTTAAGTATGGAAGTTGTCCATTTTAAGTACGAATTAGAACGCCATTTTTAATATGGTTCTTGGTTCTCTTGATTATTGGGCTTCGACCCTTCTTCATACAGGGCGTCGGCCCTTCTAGATACTTGTTTGTGCTTGGTGTGAAGACATGATGTACATATTGGGCGAGCCTTGTTATTGAATATCTTGGAAAATGGTGCTATGAGCGTTCTTGACAATTGGACCTCTAAATATCGAACTTAATACTTTTGATATATTGTTTACTTGATTTATTTATTATGTTCGGTTATGCTGCCCATGACTTGAGAAAGGTAGTTTTGTGAATTTGATGGCTCCAAACCTATAGTTTTTACACCACTAAGCTATATGCTTAGCGATAGTTGTTTCTATCGTAAGGAATGAGCGAGTGGATGCATGAAGCTAGCCATTGGAGAGGGAAATTTTGAGAGCCTTAAGGAAGATCACATTTGCATATAGGCATCTATATTTTGTATAAACCTTGGGATTTGTACATGATCTATGTGTTGTATATTTACATGAAATTTTGAGGACTAATTTGATCATGTCACCATGGGTTGTAATATAAGTATGGCTCTATGTTTTGTTCTTTTGGGATGTGTAAGCCCAAGTCTTGTAATATATTAAATTTACCACTAATTTTGAATGAATGTGTGAAGCATGAACCACCTAGTTTGGGTACTTGGAAGTTGGTAATATTTTTTTTTATGTCATTTTTTGTTCTAGTGTGAGTACAATATATGCATAAAAATCTCGTAAGTTATTGACTTATATTATTTCGGAAGGGTCGCTACACCAAAGGCCCAAATTAAAGAATCTAGGTTTCCTAATGTAGTGATATATCTATATTTTTCAGGTGACTACTCAGTGTTCTATCTTCTCCGCCTCTTTCTTCCAGAAATATCATTGTGTTGTCTGAGAAACACCCAACTGTTCTGACCTCTTTTTTGGGTTATCTTCAAGCTCAAGCCCGTGTTGCAATGGTGGAAGCTTTTTCTATCATCTTCACTTCTACCTGGTATCTCAATTCTCTTTTTTTGTTTGTTTGTCTATTTGTTGTCCCCTAAATTTTGTTGTTTGTGTGTAGGTTGTCAGGGTTTAATCTCAAGGTACTGAAGAACAATTGTTGGACTTGTGCATGATTGTTTGGTGAGTCACTTCTCCCTTCTTTCTGATCTTTTCATTCTTTCTTCACTTGACAATTGATTTTCTTACTATACTTGCATTTCCAAACAAAAGGTGGTAGTTCCCTCTCTTCAACTCTTGAGCTTCTATAGTAGCATTAGAATCAATTTGCGATTTGTTTTTTTTTGTGAAGTTTTTTCATAGCTAGTGCTAGTCTTGCTCTTATTGCAGCTATTATGTCTTCTTCCGGGAATGCTCTTATCACTTTATTGTTGTGTGCTCTAACATCCTGGTATAATTAGGCTATATGAATATTTGATGCGGTCGATGTAAATGTCTTCTTTAATGGTACTTTTGATACTTTCAATGTTGAATAGCCTGGTATAACTAATTAAAAGGGAAAAATAGTTAATTAATTTGATTTATGTGTTTTGTCACAACTTGGATTCAAGTTATATATGGTACGTTTTTTTATTTCAAATAATCTAATTTTTGTTAATATTTTTTCGATAGTAAATATTTAAAATCGTAAACTTGATTAAATTTCATTTTTCTATTATTACTAGGCTAATCATATTTCATAGTATATATTATTAATGTAGCAGTACACATTTTGAAAGATTTTTTAAATGGCTCAATGGAAGAGTCACTTCTATTGCCTAGCATTAATTGCAGAACAAATTTCCTCAATGAAGAAAAATATAGGAGGATTCAGGCAGTGGGCCCTCAAGTAATTCCTTAAGGCATACATCCATTTTCTTTAGGAATATCCTCTTATTTTTTTTCTTCATTGAGGACATTTATTTTATGATCAATGCTAGGCAAGAAAAGTGGCCCCATTTCAAGAATCTCTCAATAACTTATTGATACGTCCAAACTCACACCTCAATTCAAAGGTATAAACGATCGAAGTCAATCTATAGAACTCAACGTGAGTTGAGGTCGATCCCACAGAGAATAACTTTATAAAAATGATTTCACTGTCGTGTTTACCCAAATATTGTTATTATTTCCTAAAGAGAACAATTACAGAATGTAAATTGGGTTTAGCTGTGATGTTCTAGTAATTAATATTGGTAATCAAAATCCAGATTAACAGAGTATTAAGTTCTAAAGGTGTTTCGATAATTAAATGAAACTAGGACTGTGTTCCATATAATGTTGCATCTCGTATTTTTTTGTAAATGAGTTTCAGGCAATTCATCTCTACAAAATACAGGCAAGATAGATATATCTAACACTTCTCAGTCTAATTAGATAGCTTTCACTCAAGCCCTCTCGGTCCTAAAGTGTTAACAAGTTTTACCCTCGCTTACGATAGTGTTAAAGTTCTTTTCTCTCGAACTCAAACTTTAACTCTATTTCTTCAGGTTAATTCAGCTTTTTCCCAACTATCATTTTTCTCTCGATAAAATGAAAGCTACAGGCTAACTCTAATGCATGAACTCATTAAAATACATGAATAGCGAAAGCTAAATTATAATTTGCAAAAATAAATCGCCTTCTACTCGTTTACGAAATTACACTTAGATTTACGTCATAGATCCCACAATCCCAGTTGTGGTATTTAGCCACTCATGATTTCATGTAAACATACATAAGTATATAATGAAAACATGATAAGAAAATACTTACGAAAATAAAAAAAATCGATAAGCACTTTGATAATTCAAAAAGCGAAAATCCAACTTCCAAACTTGATTCGATGTTAATGTCAAAAACCAAAAGCAAAGAAAAATTGAATTTAATCGTTTGTACCAGATAAGATGAGATAAAACTAAAAATTACCTAATTAATTCAAATAAAGTGTTTACAGAGAGTCCTACTCGGAGTAGGACTGAACTGTCGGGCACTTCACGTACACTCTGACGATCCGTTAAAGGCTTCACGGTCCGTGAAGCCCTTCGTGGTCTTTACTTGGCACGTCTGAAACTTGGATCTTAAAAGCCAACACTGGATAGGAACCAGAGACAACACCACAGACTGTCATAAGGACCACGGTCCGTCTGGGTGTCTGTGTTCATTACCTGGTCACTTCCCATTTTAGCTCCTCGAGGCCTAGGTACTGGTTCAACTCTACGAGCACCTTCATGGATCGTTGTGAGGACCACGGCCCGTGAGGTCATCCGTGGTCTTCACTTGATATTGCCAAAGTTTTCCTTCTCTACACCTGCTCATTGGAAAGGTCCTTCACGACCCTCATCACAATCCGTAGTGAAGATCATGGTCCGTGAGGCCTTTCGTGGTCTTTACTTGCTTTGATTCTTCTGCATTTTCCTCTTTTCTTTCTACTTTCACATCCACCTAATTTACCTGTACAAACATTACCAAACACGTCATATCCACATAAATACACTCGATTTTAGTATAATTCTTAGTTTTCACGCATCAAATGTTTCAAGATTTTGTGGCACATCAACACACTCAACTTAGAACCGTTACTTGTCCTCAAGTGATGATAAAAATAATACATTCAGTCCTTAATCATTCAAACACTTTTGGAACTATGCAGCAACCATCTCAATCACAAATTGTATCCAAAACCATCAGTCTAAGATGCAAAGATCAATATATGACATCCTATTACGCACAGTCGACCATGCTTATGCATGTGTACTATCAGCTAACACAGTCTACTATCAAATGCAATCACTGTGTCTTCATACCAAAGAAGTCCATCACTCGTGATAATTGGGACGACTAAGTTCTACGCTCACACTCTCAAAGAACTTCTAACACTAACAACAAAATACCATAGGCTTGCCCTTGCTTTCTACGCTCTATCTTTCAAACACCCGAAATAGGATCACTGTAGGACTTTATCGGCTTGTAACATATGCTCGGGCTAGGGAATGGATATTTGGGCTTGTGAGCTACTAGTCCCTTGGTTCTCCAAAGTTTTGTTTGCACACAACTCTTTCTAAGCGATTCCCTTTTTTCCTTCATTTCAGTACACCCCAACAACCATTATTTTCCTTTTCTTTTACCTTTTTTTTCTTTTCTTTTCTTTTTATTTATTTCACATTTTGTGCTTTCACTTAACTGATTGAACCTTCTTTTTCACCTTTCCTTTCTGCTCAGGTTGCAATCACCCTCAACTGAGGCCTTTGGCCGGAGTTGTGAAATCGTATCTTCAGAGACCCAAGGATATGATATTTAATGGGTAAGAACAAACTTGGTTTTCATGCTCAAATTGGGTTCAAGTGATATGATTTTAATTTGGCTTTTTTATTTTTGGCTTTTCAATGGCTCAGCAAAAATGGCCTACTGATCCTTTCCTATTCAGTTATTCTCAGATTTAAACAAGACTACTCGGGCAAGTTTTAGTTTTTACATGACACAAGACTACATTTTCAAGTTTATTAGTTCACCAACTTATTCTCTAGACTAGCAATGTTCAACATGTCAGTACATACGATGCCATCCGAAGATCCTAACAGTCAGATTTCAGATCAAGGTCATCATTACCAACAGGACCATCGTATCATCTAAAGTAACCTCATCATCCTCTTCTTCGGCACCTACCTCTGTCTGAGTTCCAATTGCAACTTCTGGTCCTATTGCAGGTGGAGATGTGGTTGCATCTTCTTGTGAGCCACTAGCGGACTCTACACTGCCTCCCGAACCATCATCAGACTAGCTACCTGATTCCTTGCCGCTACCCAAACTACTACTTTCCTCTTTAGACTGGGAATGAGTGTTCTAGAGAATTTCCCTCACTCTCTGGGATCTAGTAGTTCGAGGTGAGTGCTCCTTAATAGTGTTATTTATCTGAACCTCGGAACTGCTAGAATATGAAGCGTTATGACCTTCTGATTGAGAAGCAGTAGGTAAGGAATGTTTGGTTGCATTCTTTCTTTGGGGAGTCATAGTACCTGAGAAATACAAAAACCCATTAGTACGCAAAACAGTAAAATGAGACACTATCGGGTACTCAGACTTCCCTGGTGTAATTACAATATGACGCCTGCCTTAAGAATGTTGTCACCCAATATATCATTGGGAAGGGCCACAGAATAAAAATACGAAACAGAACTAAAAGTATAGAAAGTAAAAATATTTATTTTTATATGTACGGGAGCCAAGACGGGCCGTGGTGGGTACCACAGTCCGTGAAGACCCTCGTGAACACAAGTTGGTGAACTGATTATGTGGGACAATGTACTGGAATAGATCACAGATGGCTTCACGGTCCGTGGAGTGAACGACGGTCCATAAAGAATGTCGTAATCCTACCCAGTGTACTCCTATGTTGCCAAGTGTGGTTCACGAGGGGTTTCACGACTCGTAATTGATCCTATGGTCCGTGAAGCCCATCATGGACTTACATTTGGCCCTTTTACAGTGCTCTTTCCTTCCAACAACAACCTATGCCCAATTTCACCCCATCACAAAGTTACAAGACCTATTAGCACAATCCCCATTTAAATCAAACACAATTTTGACCTAATTATGAACATACCCACATGCACATGAATGTGATCTCGCCGTTTCAACAGTTATATTTACACAATTCATTAAGCCGTACATGTTTGGAACCCCTTTGAACTCAACTTCACACTAATGTCAACAGTTAACACTACTTTCTCCCAAATTCATCATACCCATACACAAGAACCATCAAATTTACCCAATTCAAACTAACCCTCAACAATTCAATACCAACCAAGATAGTTCATCACATAATCATGATAAACTCGACTAAATCGAAGTAAATCTAACTTCTTTTAGACAAGATCAAACTTATAACAAGTAATTAAAAAACATACTTGGAATTAGAGGAAAATTTCGGTCAAAAAGAAGATGATGAATTTTGACTTGAATTCCTTGGCAAAATAAAACTAGGATTTCGACTTTAGGATTAATTTTGGAAGTTTTAAAGATGAAAAACCCTTGTTTATACTGCTAATAACTGTTATAGATGAGAGGGAAGGGAAAAGAACTGACCCTTAACGCTTAGGACATATTAAAAACTTTCTATTTGATTTCCCTTTACGCGCGGGACAGGTCGGGTTGCAGTGATACTGGGTTAGGGATGACGAACTGTGAAGTGGCCCGTGAAGGGAACCATGGTCCGTATAGTGGTCCGTGAACATGACTTTGGACAAAGTACTTACATAAGGTTCACGAGAGGCTAGACGGTCCGCACAAAGCTTGACGGATTGTGAACCCTTCCGTGAACCATTTTATGGCAATTTCCAGTAGCCTCCTTTGGCTAATGTTAAGGATGACGGGCCATGAAGTTGCTCGTAGGGCACCACGCCCCGTGGGAATGCTCGTGAAGAGTTGTTTGTACCCAGTTCTTGCAATTCTTAGTCCAAATCCTTCCTGCACACATCAACACACAGTGACTCTATAAAAGCAAAGACAAATGAGAAAAAGGAAACTACCTATTGCAATTACAATCTTGGATTGCCTCCCAAGCAGCGCATAATTTAACATCGCGGCACGACGCAGGTTACTTGATTACTCAGACTTCATCAAGCTTATATTCCTCCATTATGTTCACTTCTTCTGGAACACCCAAGTATGCCTTGATTCACTGACTATTGGCCTTGAACCTCTTACCCTTGTCATTCTCAAGCTCAATATAACCCGACTAGAACACTTGAGTTACCTTAAAAGGCCCAGACCATTTGGATCTCAGTTTCCTAGGAAACAGACGAAGTCCGGAGTTGAAAAACAGCACCAAGTCACTAGGAGTGAAGGTTCTTTTCTCGATATGCTTATCATGATATAGTTTCATCCTCTTCTTGTAAAGTGCAGACCTATCATACACGCTCAACCGGAACTCATCCATCTCATTGATCTGATCCAGTCTCAAGTTTGCAATTTCACTCCAACTAAGGTTCAGCTTCTTCAAAGNTTCTATTTGATTTCCCTTTACGCGCGGGACAGGTCGGGTTGCAGTGATACTGGGTTAGGGATGACGAACTGTGAAGTGGCCCGTGAAGGGAACCATGGTCCGTATAGTGGTCCGTGAACATGACTTTGGACAAAGTACTTACATAAGGTTCACGAGAGGCTAGACGGTCCGCACAAAGCTTGACGGATTGTGAACCCTTCCGTGAACCATTTTATGGCAATTTCCAGTAGCCTCCTTTGGCTAATGTTAAGGATGACGGGCCATGAAGTTGCTCGTAGGGCACCACGCCCCGTGGGAATGCTCGTGAAGAGTTGTTTGTACCCAGTTCTTGCAATTCTTAGTCCAAATCCTTCCTGCACACATCAACACACAGTGACTCTATAAAAGCAAAGACAAATGAGAAAAAGGAAACTACCTATTACAATTACAATCTTGGGTTGCCTCCCAAGCAGCGCATAATTTAACGTCGCAGTACGACGCAGGTTACTTGATTACTCAGACTTCATCAAGCTTATATTCCTCCACTATGTTCACTTCTTCTGGAACACCCAAGTATGCCTTGATTCACTGACCATTGGCCTTGAACCTCTTACCCTTCTCATTCTCAAGCTCAATATCACCAGACGAACTCCGGAGTTGAAAAGCAACACCAAGTCACTATGAGTGAAGGTTCTTTTCTCAATATGTTTATCATGATACAGTTTCATCCTCTTCTTGTAAAGTGCAGACCTCTCATATACTCTTAACCAAAATTCATCCATCTTATTGATCTAATCCAGTCTCAGGTTTGCAGTTTCACTCCAACTAAGGTTCAGCTTTTTCAATGCCCAAAGGGCCTTATGCTCAAGCTCAACGGGAAAATTACATGCCTTTTCAAACACCAGTTGATATGGAGACATACCAATAGGAGTATTGAAAGTTGTCTGATATGTCCATATAGCATCATCTAACTTTCATGTCCAATCTGTCCTATTAGCATTCACTATTTTTGCCAGAAGCGCCTTTATTTCCCTATTGGATACCTCCACTTGGCCACTGGTCTGCGGGTGATAAAGTGTTGCCACCTTGTGTTGTTTAACCCCATATTTGGCCAGAAGTGCACTGAAAACCTTGTTGCAAAAATGGGAACCGCCATCACTGATAATAGCTCTGGGTGTGCCAAACCTTAAGAAGATATTCTTCTTCAAAAAGCCAGCAACATTTTTGCCATCATTCTCAGGCAGAGCAACTGCCTCAAACCATTTGGACACATAGTCCACTTCTACCAATATATACTTCTGCCCATAGGAGCTCACAAATGGGCGTATGAAATCAACTCCGCACACATCAAATAGCTCCACCTCCAGAATAGATGTCATGGGTAACTCATGGCGCTGAGAGATGACTATTTGCCACTGGTACACATCACAACTCCTCACAATATATGTTGAATCCTGATGAATTGTAGGCCAGTAGTACCCACTCTGAAGCACCTTGTGGGCTGTCCGAGCGCCTCCATGATGGCCACCCACTGGAGAGGAGTGATAGACCTCTAGAATGTGCAACATCTCAGCTTCAGGAATGCATCACCTGATGATATTATCAGCACACACCTCATACAAATAAGGTTCATCCCAAAAATACTTACCCATATCAAGCAGGAACCTCTACCTTTGTTGAAATGTCAGCCCCTCAGGCATCAAGTCACTAACAAGAAAGTTAGCAAAATCAGCAAACCAAGAAATAAGATCAAGAGTTGCAATCAATACCTGCTCATCCAGGAATGCATCATTGATTTCTAGCTCAAGTTCCTTTTTCTTTTCAGCATCCAACCTCAATAGGTGATCAGCCACCTGGTTTTCACAACTTCTCTTATCTTTAACCTCAAAATCAAACTCCTGAAGTAGCAACAACCACCTGATCAACCTTGGCTTGGCATCTTTCTTTGCCATGAGATATCACAGAGCTGCATGATCCATGTAGACTATCACTCTAGTACCCAACAAGTAAGCTCTGAATTTCTCAAAAGAATACACCACAACTAGTAGTTCTTGTTCAGTGACTGTGTAGTTTCGTTGTGATCCATTTAGTGACTTGCTAGCATAATAGATCGAATGGAACATCTTGTTGCACTTCTGCCCCAACACAACTACTAGGGCAATACCACAAGCATCGCACATTACCTCAAATGGTTCAGCCCATTTTGGGCCACTGATCACTGGGGCAGAAATCAATTTCCCCTTTAGGCATTGAAAGGCTCTTAGACATGCCTCATTAAAAGCAAATTTTACCTCCTTCTCCAAAACTTTCACAAAGGGTATGCAATTTTTGAGAAGTCATTGATGAAACGCCTATAGAATCTGGCATGTCCTAAGAAGCTTCGAACACTTTTCACACAGATAGGTGGAGGCAAATTTTCAATCACCTCAATTTTTGCTTTATCGACCTCCAATCCCATTTGTAACACCTTGTGACCAAGGACGATACCTTCCTTGACCATAAAATAGCATTTCTCCAAATTCATTACTAGATTGGCCTCCTAACATCTCTGTATAGCCTTGCTAAGATTGAGCAAACAGTCATCAAAAGTATCACCTACCACTAAAAAGTCGTCCATGAATATCTCCAGAGTGTCCTCCACTATGTCCGAGAAGATAGACATCATACACCTCTGAAAAGTTATTGGTGCATTACATAGTCCAAATGGCATGCGTTTAAATGCAAAGGTGCCATAAGGACATGTAAATGTGGTTTCTTTCCTGATCTTTAGGAGCAATTGATATTTGGTTGTAGCCAGAGTATCCTTCTAAGAAACAGTACCACCCTTTTCCAGCCAACCTGTCAAGCAATTGATATATGAATGGAATTGGGAAGTGATCCTTCAAAGTCCACTTGTTCAGCATCTTGTAGTCCATTCACACTGCCATCCCGTGATTGGTCTATGCGGGATCAACTCATTCTTCGCATTTGCAACCACTGTCATACCACCCTTTTTGGAAACACATTACGCTGGGCTGACCAATGACTGTCAGAAATGGGGCACACCACCCCAATATCTAACTACTTGATGATCTCCTTTTTAACCACCACTTGCATTGATGGATTTAACCTCCACTAGTGCTCAATGCTTGGGTTGCAGTCCTCCTCAAGTTTGATCTTATGAGTGCATATTCTCGAAGGCATCCCAATGATGTCAACAATAGTCCACCCAATTGCCCTTTTATGCCTTATGAACACTTTGATCTCAGCTTGATAACATGCAAAGTATTATTAGTACCTAGAGCCGTCAGAATGGGCTTGGCCCGCTAGGCTGGCCCAACCCAACCCTTGAATTAAGTGGGGTTGGGCTTAATTTTTTTGCCCCATTTAGGATCAAGGCTTTTTAACCCAGCCTCATTTGGCCCGCTGCCCTCATAGGCCCAACCTGCAAGCCTCAGAGGCCAGCCCGTGGACTATTAATTTTTATAAATATTTTTTATATATATTTTAGTAGTGTTCTATTTGTAAAGATTTTATCAATAAATATTTTGAAAAATAAAAAATCAAGTCTTTTACAAATCTTTTACATTTTAGGCCATGAGCCCACAAAATTTTTTAATTGCCCAAGCCCATTACTTTATTAGGGTTTTGACTTTTGATTCATCTTATTATAAGTATATAACCATATATATTCTCTTTGTCTTTTAGCTTAGCAGCTTTCTCTTTCATTTTAGGCATGACATTAGGGCTTTGAAGTGAGTTTCCAAGCTCATTCGAAGTTCAATTTCCAGATCGGTATTGAATATTGATACAGTCATACAACCATACAAGTAAGAATCTATCATTTTTTCGATTTGTTTCTTCTCCAAAACTAGTTGAACTTCGTTTAACTCTTAATCATGTTCATCTTTTGTGATAGTTCATATATAACATCTTTTTCTTAATTATTTTCGTAGTGTATGATATCATGTGTATTAGTTATGTTTTCCTAATGAGTAATAATAAAAGTTAGTTTATCTACATGTTCATTTTGAAGTTTGAAACTAACTTTTGACATATTTAACATATACATAGAAATCAATGGAGGATGATGATGAATGTAGTGCACATGAAACTAGTGAAGGGGTGAATGAATCTAAAGAATCTCCACAGAAGAAATTGAGGCAATTAAAATCATCTGTTTAGAGGAATTTCAGGAAGATTGGTAGAGATAAAAATGGAGTGGAAAAAGCAATATGCAGAGGTTGTAAGGAACCATATAGGGTTGGTTCTACTTCTGGACCTAATAGTAAGAACTATGGAATATCACATTTGAAACGTTATTTAATTAAATGTAAAAAGGTTAAGTTCTATGATTTGGGTCAAATGTATATGGATCAGCAAGGTAACATACAGTCAAGAAAGATCGATCTATTGATTTCCCGTGAAAAGCTTACTGAAGCTATTATTGAGCATGATCTGTCGTATTCTTTTGTTGAATATAAAAAAAATTAGAGCTTGTATAATTTTAACTTTATAGTTGTAGCCTGCGCTTCTGCCGAAGAAGAGTTCACCTTTGAGAAACAATATTCTAAAAGTTGCATCTTGAAGCGAGGATCCAAAATTGCTCCAAATGAGAGTACCAAACTATATGTATTCCAATATTTCTGAAACTTATTGAACATTCTTACAGCCATGTCCTTAATAACTTCATCTAAATTACTTGAATTATCCTTCAACAAGCATTCAATTTTCCAAACTTGCATAAAGTACAAATTGAAAGTTGGATAACTTGAACCAGAAATTAAGTTTGTTATTTCATAAAAAGGCGCTCCAAGAATCCAAATATTTTTTCTGCCCTTCTCCAATGATCAGATGTAGGACAACTTGAGTAATTTCTATCAATTAACTATAGACTAGAAAAAGCTTTTTCATATTGTAGTGCACTCTCAAGCATCAAGTACGTTGAGTTCCATCTAGTTGTCACATCCAAACGTAAACCTAAATTTGTACTAATTCCAACTTGCTTAACACATTGCTCAAACTTTCTCATTCTACCATCTGATTCTTTAACATACTTCAAACTTTCTCTAATTCTAAACAAGGCATCATTAGCTGCTTTTAAACCTTCTTGGACAATCAAATTTAGAATATGAGCAGAACAACGTACATGAAAGAACTCACCATCACATAACAAACTCTTTTGCAAACCTAAATGACCTTTTAAAATAGTTTGCATGCTATTATTGTTAGTGGAATTATCTAGAGTGATAGAGAACACCTTCCTATCAATTCCCCACTCTTTCAAACAATCATATATAGTTGCAGCCAATTCAACTCCAGTATGAGGAGGAATCATACAACAAAAGTTCAAAATCTTACTTACTACCTTTCAATTATCATCAATATATTGAGCAGTTAAACAAAGATATCCTTAAGAAGTACCTGCTGTCCAGCAATCAGAAGTTAAACAAACTCGATTAGGAATCTTCGCCAACACTTGTTTTAATTTTTCTCTCTCTGAAATACACTTTTTGGACATCCACAACATAAGTGTTAAGTATTTGGGCTGCTTTGTGTAGTTATGTTGCTGGAAATCTTTTAAACTAGCTAGTTTTTTGTGGGAGAAATGGTGGAATGATCAACATTTATCCGCTAAATCGTTCGTTGGCTATTATGTATTTTTGTAAGTATTCACCAAAGTGTGTGATTCATAAATATATTTTTGTAAGTATTCACCGAAGTGTGTGATTTATAAATGAATTTTTGTATGTATTGATGTCGTGTTCATAGACGTCAACGTTCGATACTCTTTCTAAGAGTGTAATATTGTTCATTTTTTGGTTGAAGGGTCAACCCGTCCCAACTCGTGCCCGCTTAGGGCTAGGTTGGGCTGCTAATTTATTGGCCCTTTACTTAAAAGGGCCAGCCCATCCTAGCCCATTTAACTCCCTAGCTTGTTAGGGTTGGGTTGGGCCAGCCCATTTTGACAACTCTATTAGTGCCCAAAAATACATACCTCAAGTGACTAGGTAATTATTTTAATTCCAGCACAGGCGGCTCCTCAATGGAAGGTTTTGCTGGAGGACTTGGCCTATTTTTTAAATCCAGGACCAGTTTCTTTGGAGCATAAGAGTGTGCTCACATACCTTATAAAGCATTTACGATTTCCACATAGTTAGTCCAAAAATCCGCTTCAAAATTCATCAACATGGCTACTAATGCTTCAACAGCCAGCCTCTCCTCAATGGTCGCTCCCATCTCTTATTCATCAAAGGTCTCTATCGGAGACACCATATTCACGTCATGCGGCTGTTTCATTGAATTGTAAATTTTAAATTTTACCTCTTCCTTGTTGAGTCTGAATTTTAGCTCTCCACTCTCAACATCTACCAATGTTCATCTTGTGGCCAGAACTGGTCTTCCTAAAATTATGGGAACCTCAAAATCCACTTCGCAATCCAAGACCACGAAGTCTGCTAGAAAGATGAAAGTGTCCACCTTTACAAGCACATCACATAAGATACTCACAAGTCGCCTCACCGACCTATCTGCCATCATCAACCTCATTGATGTGGGTTTTGGAATTCCTAACCCTAGTTGCTTGTAGATGGTCAGTGGCATCAAGTTGATATAGGCCCCTAAGTCACACAAGGCCTTTGCAAATTTGATTGATCCGATGGTGCATGGTGTGGTGAATGCACCCGGATCCTTCTTCTTCTGTACCAATAATCTGGTAGCACTAGCATTACAGTGATGAACATTATCAGTAAAATCAATATTTATAGCTCTTTTCTTCATAACCAAGTCCTTCATGAACTTAGCATATCTTGCCATATGCTCTAGGGCTTCCACCAATGGGATGTTCACTGATAGTTGTCTCAGCATGGTGATGAACTTAGCAAATTTCCCATCTTCGGCTTTCTTTTTAAATCTTGGAGGGAACGACGAAGGTGGTCTTGGTATCTGATGTAGAGACATAGTTCCCTCAACCCTTTCTTTCCTTTTCTCCTGCTGGTTTGGATATTGGTTGAGCATCCTCCACGTCATCTACTTGTTTAGCTTTAGCCTCCTCTCTTCGAGTTCGCTCCAACACATGTTCATGCTTAACACCTGCAGAAATTGGGTCATTAAGAATTTTACCACTCCTAGTGGTATTAGCCATGCAATGCCCGTCCTTCTTAGGATTTTGAATAGTGTCACTTGGTAGTGACCCATTCTTCCTCTGGTTTAGTGATGCTGAAAGTTTTTCCAACTGCTGCTCTATTTGCTTGATGGAGGTTGTGTGCGAGTCTACCAGTTGACTCATACTGGAGAAATCACTTTTCATCTCCTTTACCCCTGCATCAGTTGACTCAACTTTTTGAAGCACCTTGGCCAACATGTCTTCCAGCTTAGATCCGCTGGAACTACCACTTCCCAAGTCTCTATTACCTGGGGCACATATACACCACTGCGATCATTTATGTACCCATCTTTGTTCTTCCAGTTGCCCTGCTCTTTATTCGTTGGCTTGTCATATTGTACATCTTTAGAGTAGTTCCGACTTGTGTTTCCAGAATTGTAACATTGGTTTCCCGAGTTATAATTCCAGAAATCTCCTTGGTTGCCCAAGTATTTACTCACCTCATCTAGATCGATGTCCTGATCTTCATGCATGTTTAGAGGTCTTACAACATTTACCTTTACAGAATTTGCGACAACATGCTTGGTGAGAAGATCTATTTGGGTCATCATGTGTGTCAATCCCTTTATTCTTCTATCTTCCTTTGTTCAGCTTAAAGTTCAAAAGTGAACCCAAGATCTCCTACTTTTGCATCCCTTAGTGTACCATGCCCTATTATTCTTAGACACCTCATCCATCAATTGCATGCTCTCTGAGAATGGTTTCCTCATGAATGATCCTCCACACACTGCTTTAGCAACAAGTTTAGTAACATAATTTAAAGATCTATAAAAAGCCTGGTTCAGATGTCTTGATTTGGACATTTCTTCAGCTTTTAGCTGAATCTCCAACATGTGTCATGCATCGCTTCTCCTGGTAACTGTTTGTGGGCACTTATCTCATCCTTCATATGTAGCTCTTTTGATTTAGGAAAGAATCATTCTAAGAAAGCCTCATTCAACTCAATCCACGTCCTGATTGAGTCATCCGACATCTCATTCAACCAATTGGTTGCCCCTCCAGTAAGAGACAATGGAAACAACCTCAATCTCATTGTTGTTTGGCGAACTCCAGGAATTTCTTGCGATTTGCATATCGCCACAAAGTTCATCAAATGTTGATTCGCATCATCACCAGCTGCACCTCTGAACATACCTTTCAAATTCAGCAATTGAACCATAGTGTTGGTGATTGTAAATTTCACATCTGGAGGTAGTGCAGGTAACACTATTGCTCATGTTGCTCCAGCTCCATCCAAGTCTAAGTCATCCTCTTCATACATCATGTGAGCTGGATAGTGTGCTCGACCCCTTGGAGCTAGTGGTTGGCAGTGGAGAGGAGTTATTTCTTCCACTCTTGGTTGTTCATCCACCACCCTAGGTGGGTTATTCACAGCATTTTGTTGAATACCTCTTGCAGCGATTTCAGCTTCCAATCCCAATATTTGCCTCTAAGCCTCAAGTTCTTGTGCATTCACCATTTTGTGAATTGTTTTTCGAAGTTATGGATCGTATAAGAATAATGGGGCTCCCTTACTTCTAGTATTTGGCATACACAGTCGAACTCACCCGTAAGAGATACAGACAAAGAAAAAGACGTACAATTAGGAAATATAACTTTGCTTTAGATAAAAGCTAGTAAAAAACTTCTGAATTGAAATTCCCCAGCAGCGACACCAAAATTTTATACATCCAAACTCACACCTCAATTAAGAAGTATAAACGGTCGAAGTCAATCTATAGAACTCAACATGAGTTGAGGTTGATCCCACAAAGAATTTATTTATATAAATGATTTCATTGTCGCATTTACCCAAATATTGTTATTATTTCCTAAAGAGAACAATTACGGAAAGTAAAATGGGTTTAGTTGTGATGTTCTAGTAACTAAGATTGGTAATCAAAATCCAGATTAACAATTAACAGAGCATTAAGTTCTATAGTTTTTTCGATAATTAAATGAAACTAGGACTATGTTCCATATAACGTTGCATCTCGTATTTTTCCGTAAATGAGTTTCAGGCAATTCATTTCTACAAAATACAGGCGAGATAGATATATCTAACACTTCTCAGTCTAATTAGATAACTCTCACTCAAGTCCTCTCAGTCCTAGAGTGTTAATATGTTTTACCCTCGCTTACAATAATGTTAAAGTTCTTTTCTCTTGAACTCGAACTTTAACTCTATTTCTTCAGGTTAATTCAGCTTTTTCCTAACTATTATTTTTCTCTCAAACAAATGACAGATATAGTCTAACTCTAATATGTGAACTCATTAGAATACATGAATAACGAAAGCTAAATTATAATTTGCAAATATAAATCGCCTTCCACTCATTTTACAAAATTACACTTACCTCATAGATCCCACAATCCCAGTTATGGTATTTAGCCACTCATTATTTCACGTAAACATACAGAAGTATATAATGAAAACATGATAAGAAAATACTTACGAAAATAAGCAAAAATGATAAGCACTTTGATAATTCAAAAACCAGAAATACAACTTCCAAACTTGATTCGATGTTAATGTCAAAAACCAAAAGCTAAGAAAAATTGAAACTTAGTCATTCGTACCAGATAAGATGAGATAAAAACTCAAAATAACCTAATTAATTTCAAATAAAGTGTTTAAAAAAAGTCTTACTCGAAGTAGGACTGAACTGTCGGGCACTTCACGGACACTCTGACGATCCATCAAAGGCTTCACGGTCCGTGAAGCCCTTTGTGGTCTTTACTTGGCACGTCTGAAACTTGGATCTTCAAAGCCAACACTGGATAGGTACCCCGGACCATCATAAGGACCACGTTCCGTCTGGGTGTCTTGGTCCTTACATGGTCACTTCCCATTTTAGCTCATCGAGGCCTAGGCACTGGTTCAACTCTATGAGCACCTTCATGGATCGTTGTGAGGACCACAGACCGTGAGGTCGTCCGTGGTCTTCACTTGATATTGCCAAAGTTTTCCTTCTCTACACCTGCTCACTGGAAAGGTCCTTCACGACCCTCATCACGATCCGTAGTGAAGACCACGGTCCGTGAGGCCGTCCGTGGTCTTTACTTGCTTCAATTCTTCTGCATTTTCCTCTTTTCTTTCTTATTTCACATCCACCTGCTTTACATGTACAAACATTACCAAACACATCATATCACATAAATACACTCGATTGTAGTATTAATCCTTAGTTTTCAAGCGTCAAATGTGTCAAGATTTCGCGGCACATCACTTATACTATTACATTAATAATAAATAAATTTGAACTGCGATCAATTTAGTAGTAATAGTAAAGAAAATTTAATTGAGTTTGAAGTTTTAAATATTGACAATAAAATATATCAACACAATGGAATTATTTAAAATGTAAAATAATTCAATAGAGCATATAAACTTACATTCAAATTGTGAAGAAATACGTTAATCTAATGAATNAGTTATTGGTGCATTACATAGTCCAAATGGCATGCGTTTAAATGCAAAGGTGCCATAAGGACATGTAAATGTGGTTTCTTTCCTGATCTTTAGGAGCAATTGATATTTGGTTGTAGCCAGAGTATCCTTCTAAGAAACAGTACCACCCTTTTCCAGCCAACCTGTCAAGCAATTGATATATGAATGGAATTGGGAAGTGATCCTTCAAAGTCCACTTGTTCAGCATCTTGTAGTCCATTCACACTGCCATCCCGTGATTGGTCTATGCGGGATCAACTCATTCTTCGCATTTGCAACCACTGTCATACCACCCTTTTTGGAAACACATTACGCTGGGCTGACCAATGACTGTCAGAAATGGGGCACACCACCCCAATATCTAACTACTTGATGATCTCCTTTTTAACCACCACTTGCATTGATGGATTTAACCTCCACTAGTGCTCAATGCTTGGGTTGCAGTCCTCCTCAAGTTTGATCTTATGAGTGCATATTCTCGAAGGCATCCCAATGATGTCAACAATAGTCCACCCAATTGCCCTTTTATGCCTTATGAACACTTTGATCTCAGCTTGATAACATGCAAAGTATTATTAGTACCTAGAGCCGTCAGAATGGGCTTGGCCCGCTAGGCTGGCCCAACCCAACCCTTGAATTAAGTGGGGTTGGGCTTAATTTTTTTGCCCCATTTAGGATCAAGGCTTTTTAACCCAGCCTCATTTGGCCCGCTGCCCTCATAGGCCCAACCTGCAAGCCTCAGAGGCCAGCCCGTGGACTATTAATTTTTATAAATATTTTTTATATATATTTTAGTAGTGTTCTATTTGTAAAGATTTTATCAATAAATATTTTGAAAAATAAAAAATCAAGTCTTTTACAAATCTTTTACATTTTAGGCCATGAGCCCACAAAATTTTTTAATTGCCCAAGCCCATTACTTTATTAGGGTTTTGACTTTTGATTCATCTTATTATAAGTATATAACCATATATATTCTCTTTGTCTTTTAGCTTAGCAGCTTTCTCTTTCATTTTAGGCATGACATTAGGGCTTTGAAGTGAGTTTCCAAGCTCATTCGAAGTTCAATTTCCAGATCGGTATTGAATATTGATACAGTCATACAACCATACAAGTAAGAATCTATCATTTTTTCGATTTGTTTCTTCTCCAAAATGAGCTGAACTTCGTCTTAACTCTTAATCATGTTCATCTTTTGTGATAGTTTCATATATAACATCTTTTTCTTAATTATTTTCGTAGTGTATGATATCATGTGTATTAGTTGTGTTTTCCTAATGAGTAATCAGAAAAGTTAGTTTCTCTACATGTTCATTTTGAAGTCTGAAACTATTTTTTGACATATTTAACATATACATAGAAATCAATGGAGGATGATGATGAATGTAGTGCACATGAAACTAGTGTAGGGGTCAATGAATCTAAAGAATCTCCACAGGAGAAATTGAGGCAATTAAAATCATCTGTTTGGAGGAATTTCAAGAAGATTGGTAGAGATAAAAATGGAATGCAAAAAGTAATATGCAGAGGTTGTAAGGAACCATATAGGGTTGGTTCTACTCTTGGACCTAATGGTAAGAACTATGGAACATCACATTTAAAACGTCATTTAATTAAATGTAAAAAGGTTAAGTTCTATGATTTGGGTCAAATGTATATGGATCAGCAAGGTAACATACAATCGAGAAAGATCGATCAATTAATTTCCCGTGAAAAGCTTGCTGAAGCTATTATTGAGCATGATCTATCGTATTCTTTTGTTGAATACAAAAAAATTTGAGCTTGGGCAGATTATGTAAATCCAGAATTGGTAATGCCATCAAGGAACACTTCTATTGTGGATGTTCAAAAAGTGTATTTCAGAGAGAAAGAAAAATTAAAACAAGTGTTGGTGAAGATTCCTAATCGAGTTTGCTTAACTTTTGATTGCTGGACACCAGGTACTTCTAAAAGATATCTTTGTTTAATTTCTCAATATATTGATGATAATTGGAAGGTAGTAAGTAAGATTTTGAACTTTTGTCGTATGATTCCTCCTCATACTGGAGTTGAATTGGCTGCAACTATATATGATTGTTTGAAAGAGTGGGGAATTGATAGGAAGGTGTTCTCTATCACTCTAGATAATTCCACTAACAATAATAGCATGCAAACTATTTTAAAAGGTCATCTAGGTTTGCAAAAGAGTTTGTTATGTGATGGTGAGTTCTTCCATGTACGTTGTTCTGCTCATATTCTAAATTTGATTGTCCAAGAATGTTTAAAAGCAGCTAATGATGCCTTGTTTAGAATTAGAGAAAGTGTGAAATATGTTAAAGGATCAGATGGTAGAATGACAAAGTTTGAGCAATGTGTTAAGCAAGTGGGAATTAGTACAAATTTAGGTTTACGTTTGAATGTGACAACTAGATGAAACTCAACGTACTTGATGCTTGAGAGTGCACTACAATATGAAAAAGCTTTTTCAAGTCTACAGTTAATTGATAGAAATTACTCAAGTTGTCCTACATCTGATCATTGGAGAAGGGCAGAAAAAATATTTGGATTCTTGGAGCCTTTTTATGAAATAACAAACTTAATTTCTGGTTCAAGTTATCCAACTTTCAATTTGCACTTTATGCAAGTTTGGAAAATTGAATGCTTGCTGAAGGAGAATTCAAGTAATTTAGATAAAGTTATTAAGGACATGGTTGTAAGAATGTTCAATAAGTTTCAGAAATATTGGAATACATATAGTTTGGTACTCTCATTTGGAGCAATTTTGGATCCTCGCTTCAAGATGCAACTTTTAGAATATTGTTTCTCACAGGTGAACTCTTCTTCGACAGAAGCACAGGCTGCAACTATAAAGTTAAAATTATACAAGCTCAATGAACAGTATGCAAATTATCAAATAAGAGCAACTGCTCCTACTACTTGGTCCAAACCAACTGAAGAAGGAAATCAATCCAAACAAAAGAAACCTACTTTGTTTACGGTAAGTATCTAATTTTTTATCTATACATCATTATGTATCTTTTCTTAAAAACACTTATATTCTCTACTTTTATGGGTTGTGATTAAAAGCACTTACACATTTTAGAACTAATTTTGTTTACTTGATGGTTTTTGTAGTTCTATTTAACGTGTAGTTAGATAAAAATGAGTTACCTTTCACTATTTTATTTGCAGTTAATCAGTTTAGAATTACCTTTCACTATTTTATTTGAAGTTAAAATCAATTTAGAGTTACCTCTCTCTATTTTATTTGAAGTTAAAATCAGTTTACTTTTTTACTTGCTACTTCTTATCACTAGTAACTTAGTATATTTTATGTTTCAAATTAATAGGAATTTAAAAGGTTTGAGGGTACATCAGTTTGCATTGCTGGAAAGTCAAAATTGGACTTTTATTTGGAGGAAAAAAAGATCGATTATCAGACTTTTCATGAGATAGATGTTATTAAGTATTGAAAGGATAATGAAAAAAAATATCCTGATCTTTCGATAATGGCACGAGATGTCCTTAGTGTTCCAATTACCACCGTAGCATCTGAATCGGCATTTAGTATTGGTGGTCGTGTTGTTACCAAATATAGAAATTATATCCATCATGAAAATGTTCAAACTCTTGTCACTACCAGAAATTGGTTGCATGGATTTACTCAACCTAGTGAGGGTAATATTTTTCTATCTAATCTATTAATATATTACTCTTTTTCTGAAAGTATTTGTTAATTATTATCTAACTAACACCTTGTATGGTGAATTGTAGATAAAGATGAACTTCTTAAGGAAACAATATCACATGTTGATTCAAATGTGATCGATGGTACAAGTGGAAGCGGAGTCGTGAAACTTTAATTAATGGGTCATGTAATATTTAGCAATTTAGATTTGTTAAGTATTTGGGCTGCCTTGTGTAGTTGTGTTGCTGGAAATCTTTTAAACCAGCTAGTTTTTTGTGGGAGAAATAGTGGAATGATCAACATTTATTCGCTAAATCTTTCGTTGGCTATTATGTATTTTTGTAAGTATTCACCGAAGTGTGTGATTCATAAATATATTTTTGTAAGTATTCACCAAAGTGTGTGATTTATAAATGAATTTTTGTATGTATTGATGTCGTGTTCATAGACGTCAACGCTCGATACTCTTTCTAAGAGGGTAATATTGTTCATTTTTTGTTTAAAGGGCCAACCCGTCCCAACTCGTGGCCCGCTTAGGGCTGGGTTGGGTTGCTATTTTATTGGCCCTTTAATTAAAAGGGCCAACCCGTCCTAGCCCATTTAACTCCCTAGCCCGTTAGGGTTGGGTTGGGCTAGCCCATTTTGACAGCTCTATTAGTGCCCAAAAATACATACCTCAAGTGACTGGGTAATTATTTCAGTTCTAGCACAGGCGGCTCCTCAATGGATGGTTTTGCTAGAGGACTTGGCCTATTTTTTAGATCCAAGTCCAGTTTCTTTGGAGCATAAGAGTGTGCTCACATACCCTATAAAGCATTTACGATTTCCACATAGTCAGTCCGAAAATCCACTTCAAAATTCATCAACACGGCTACTAATGTTTCAACAGCCAGCCTCTCCTCAATGGTCGCTCCCATCTCTTCTTCATCAAAGGCCTCTATCGGAGACACCATATTCATGTCATGCGGCTGTTTCATTGACCTACAAATTTTAAAGTTTACCTCTTCCTTGTTGAGTCTGAATTTTAGCTCTCTAATCTCAACATCTACTAATGTTTGCCCTATGGCAAGAAATGGTCTTCCTAAAATTATGGAAACCTCAAAATCCACTTCTCAATCCAAGATCACGAAGTCTGCTAGAAAGATGAAAGTGTCCACGTTTAGGAGCACATCACATAAGATACCCACAAGTCGCTTCACCGACCTATCTGCCATCATTAACCTCATTGATGTGGATTTTGGAATTCCTAACCCTAGTTGCTTGTAGATTGCCAGTGGCATCAAGTTGATATTGGCCCCTAAGTCACACAAGGCCTTTGAAAATTTGATTGATCCGATGGTACACGGTGTGGTGAATGCACCCGAATCCTTCTTCTTCTGTACCAATAATCTGATAGCACTAGCACTACAGTGATGAACATTATCAGTAAAATCAATACTTACAGCTCTTTTCTTCATAACCAAGTCCTTCATGAACTTAACATATCCTGGCATCTGCTCTAGGGCTTCCACCAATGGGATGTTCATTGATAGTTGTCTCAACATGGTGATGAACTTAGCAAATTTCCCATCTTCGGCTTTCTTTTTAAGTCTTGGAGGGAACGGCAAAGGTGGTCTTGGTATCTGTTGTAGAGACATAGTTACCTCAACCCCTTTTTTCCTTTTCTCCTGTTGGTTTGGATATTGGTTGAGTGTCATCTACTTATTCAGCTTCAGCCTCCTCTCTTCAAGTTCGCTCCAACACATGTTCATGCTCAACACCTGTAAAAATTTGGTCATTAAGAATTTTACCACTCCTGGTGGTATTAGTCATGCAATGCCCGTTCTTCTTAGGATTTTGAATAGTGTCACTTGGTAGTGACCTATTCTTTCTCTGGTTTAGTGATGCTGAAAGTTTCCCCAACTGCTGCTTTATTTGCTTGATGAAGGTTGTGTGTGAGTCTACCAATTGACTCATACCGGAGAAATCACTTTTCATCTCCTTCACCCCTGCATCAGTTCACTCAACTTTTTGAAGCACCTTGGCCAACATGTCTTCCAGCTTAGACCCGCTGGAACAACCACTTTCCAAGTCTCTATTACCTGTGGCACATATACACCACTGCGATCATTTATGTACCCATCTTTGTTCTTCCAGTTGCCCTGCTATTTATTCGTTGGCTTGTCATATTGTACATCTCTGGAGTAGTTTCGACTTGCGTTTCCAGAATTGTAACCTTGGTTTCCCGAGTAATAATTCCAGAAACTTCCTTGGTTGCCCAAGTATTTAGTCTTCTCATCTAGATCGATGTCCTGATCTTCATGAATGTTTAGAGGTCTTACAACATTTACCTTTTCAGAATTTGCGACAACATGCTTGGTGAGAAGATCTATTTGGGTCATCATATGTGTCATGTCCTGATCCCTTTTTTCTTCTATTTTCCTTTGTTCAGCTTAAAGTTCAAAAGTGAACCCAAGATCTCCTACTTTTGCATTCCTGGTGTACCATGCCCTATTATTCTTAGACACCTCATCCATCAGTTGCATGCTCTCTGAGAATGGTTTCCTCATGAATGATCCTCCACACACTGCATCAGCAACAAGTTTAGTAACATAATTTAAAGATCTATAAAAAGCCTGGTTCAAATGTCTCTCGGTAAGACCATGATTTGGACATTTCTTCAGCTTTTGGTTGAATCTCCACCATGTGTCATGCATCGCTTCTCCGGGTAACTATTTGTGGGCACTTATCTCATCCTTCATATGCAGCTCTTTTGATTCAGGAAAGAATCATTCCAAGAAAGCCTCCTTCAACTCAGTCCACGTCCTGATTGAGTCATCCGACATCTCATTCAACCAATTGGTTGCCTCTCCAGTAAGAGACAATGGAAACAACCTCAATCTCATTGTTGTTTGGCTAACTCCAGGAATTTCTTGCGATTTGCATATCGCCACAAAGTTCATCAAATGTTGATTCGCATCATCACCAGCTGCACCTCTGAACATACCTTTCAAATTCAGCAATTGAACCATAGTGTTGGTGATTGTAAATTTCGCATCTGGAGATAGTGCAGGTAACACAATTGCTCATGTTGCTCTAGCTCCATCCAAGTCTAAGTCATCCTCTTCATACATCATGTGAGCTGGATATTGTGCTCGACCCCTTGGAGCTAGTGGTTGGCAATGGAGAGGAGCTATTTCTTCCACTCCTGGTTATTCATCCACCACCCTAGGCGGGTAATTCACAACATTCTGTTGAATACCTCTTGCATCGGTTACAGCTTCCAATCCCAATCTTTGCCTCTGAGCCTCAAGTTCTTGTGCATTCACCATTTTGTGAATTGTTTTCCGAAGTTCTGGATCGTATAGGATTAATGGGGCTCCCTTACTTCTAGTATTTGGCATACATAATCGAACTCACCTATAAGAGACACAGACAAAGAAAAAGACGTAAAATTAGGAAATATAACTTCGTTTTGGATAAAAGCTAGTAAAAAACTTCTGAATTGAAATTCTCCAGCAGCGGCGCCAAAATTTGATACATCCAAACTTACACCTCAATTAAAAAGTATAAACGGTCGAGTCAATTTATAAAACTCAACGTGAGTTGAGGTCGATCCCACAAAGAATTTATTTATAGAAATAATTTCATTGTCGCATTTACCCAAATGTTGTTATTATTTCCTAAAGAGAACAATTACGGAATGTAAATTGGGTTTAGTTGTGATGTTCCAGTAACTAAGATTGGTAATCAAAATCCAGATTAACAATTAACAGAGTACTAAGTTCTATAGTTTTTCGATAATTAAATGAAACTAGGACTGTGTTCCATATAACGTTGCATCTCATATTTTTCCGTAAATGAGTTTGAGGCAATTCATTTCTACAAAATACAGGCGAGATAGATATATCTAACACTTCTCAGTCTAATTAGATAACTCTCACTCAAGTCCTCTCAGTCCTAGAGTGTTAACAAGTTTTACCCTCACTTACTATAATGTTAAAATTCTTTTCTCTCGAACTCAAACTTTAACTCTATTTCTTCAGGTTAATTTAGCTTTTTCCCAACTATTATTTTTCTCTCAAACAAATGACAGATATAGTCTAACTCTAATGTGTGAACTCATCAGAATACATGAATAACGAAAGCTAAATTATAATTTGCAAATATAAATCGCCTTCCACTTGTTTTACAAAATTACACTTAGATTTACCTCATAGATCCCACAATCCCGGTTATGGTAATTAGCCACTCATTATTTCACGTAAACATACAGAAGTATATAATGAAGACATGATAAGAAAATACTTACGAAAATAAGCAAAAATGATAAGCACTTTGATAATTCAAAAACCAGAAATACAACTTCCAAACTTGATTCGATGTTAATGTCAAAAACCAAAAGCTAAGAAAAATTGAAACTTAGTCATTCGTACCAGATAAGATGAGATAAAAACTCAAAATAACCTAATTAATTTCAAATAAAGTGTTTAAAAAAAGTCTTACTCGAAGTAGGACTGAACTGTCGGGCACTTCACGGACACTCTGACGATCCATCAAAGGCTTCACGGTCCGTGAAGCCCTTTGTGGTCTTTACTTGGCACGTCTGAAACTTGGATCTTCAAAGCCAACACTGGATAGGTACCCCGGACCATCATAAGGACCACGTTCCGTCTGGGTGTCTTGGTCCTTACATGGTCACTTCCCATTTTAGCTCATCGAGGCCTAGGCACTGGTTCAACTCTATGAGCACCTTCATGGATCGTTGTGAGGACCACAGACCGTGAGGTCGTCCGTGGTCTTCACTTGATATTGCCAAAGTTTTCCTTCTCTACACCTGCTCACTGGAAAGGTCCTTCACGACCCTCATCACGATCCGTAGTGAAGACCACGGTCCGTGAGGCCGTCCGTGGTCTTTACTTGCTTCAATTCTTCTGCATTTTCCTCTTTTCTTTCTTATTTCACATCCACCTGCTTTACATGTACAAACATTACCAAACACATCATATCACATAAATACACTCGATTGTAGTATTAATCCTTAGTTTTCAAGCGTCAAATGTGTCAAGATTTCGCGGCACATCACTTATACTATTACATTAATAATAAATAAATTTGAACTGCGATCAATTTAGTAGTAATAGTAAAGAAAATTTAATTGAGTTTGAAGTTTTAAATATTGACAATAAAATATATCAACACAATGGAATTATTTAAAATGTAAAATAATTCAATAGAGCATATAAACTTACATTCAAATTGTGAAGAAATACGTTAATCTAATGAATTAATTATTAAATGACGTTTGGTATGAGCACAATCTTAACTTTGGATAGAACAAAAATTGTGATTATGTCTGGAAAGAAAATGATGTGAGACAATCACCCTAAGAGGATCTTAGCTTAAAAGATCTTATATACAAATTCATTAAAAGTGATAAAGAGAGACTTGTGCAAAATAATGCAATCATTGAAACCTAACAATACAAGTGAGGGGCGCAACTGACACTTGATGCTGAAACTTAGGTATGAGTTGATCTTGTTGAACCATTTCTTAACAACACATAACAGTCACACACAATTAATAAAATAAACAAGTATATCTTGCACTAAAAATAAAGACTCGATTGAAAATACAACTATCAACATCAAAATAAAATAGCTACTTCGAATAGTTCATATAAAGCAATAATTAACTAGCACACAAGTTCTGTTTAGGTCATCAAGCCCACCATAATATCTAGGAAATATAATCTCTATACGAGTTGTCAAGATCATCATGAACTTTATACAAAATCTCAAAAGAGGTATATACATAATAATTAAGGATCACATGCCACTAATTAGAAGTAATCTAAAAAATACATCAAAATAACTATAACTATAACCACAACCAATTAACAAACAAGACCAATACAATAATTTGCAAGCCTCCGTGATTATAATACTTGGCCAACATAAGGCCCAACCTGTAAGAATTATTATTAATTACTATTAATTATTTCTTACTTATGGTCCAAGTTTACTTGGAAACAAAGTAATACCATAAATAATATTTAATAAGGAATAGATCTCGTCCGTACATTGGTTACTTGATGGACGTACCAGATTAAGTCATAACCTCTATAAATTGGTCCTCCCTCCACCCATTAGGGTTACCACATATTCTCTACATTAATTTCATCGTTGACGGTTGTGGTAACATAGAGTTAGGACAAGGAGGTAGAAACCAATTTATGACTAACGCTTCCGCTTCTCTCTGTGATGATGTCTTCCTCATCAGGTATGTTCCCTAACATTCTCTATATAAGATTATCATGTTCAAGATCCTGAAAGTATTTAATCTAACATGTGGCATCAGAGCCTGAATTATTTTTAACGGATAATTTTACATATATATGCAAATAATTGTCATGTAAGCGGTGGAATTTTGACACGAGAATATCCACGAATCAGTGCCTCAAGCCTTGGTACGTGGAAAGTTTTTGTTTAAGACATAAAAGTATGTGATCTTTTAGCCCCTAATTAATTAAATAAATAATAACTACTACTAATTTGTAATTGAAAATTTGTTAAAACCTTTGGATATGTCAGGTGCATTAGTGCACCATTATTCTGAAGAATTTCCTACCAATTATTTATTCTTGTTTTGAATAGTTCGTGCACGCAAATTAGCATACTCTGCATATATTTAAGATTTCCCACTTCATAAGTCTGCAGAATATGATCTCTGATGATATATTGCGTAAAAATGTATGAATTTGTATATCATAGAATAATCTTCCCATAATGTAATAATTATGTTTTGTTTTAGATTGTGCAATGAATTAAAGTGGTCGTTATACTAAGCAATAAATAATGTGTATTTAGTGCAATATAGTTTGTTAGTCACCAAAGTGGCCAAACTAGAGAAATTAACGTCTACACATATCATATTTATGATCAATTGATGCATGTATTATGTTTCTATAGTTTGTTAGTCACCAAAGTGGCCAAATTAAAATGTATAAAATTATTCACATGCACAAAATTTTATGATATTATGTGTGCATTTATATTTATATGGTTTGTTAGTCACCAAAGTGGCCAAACTAGTATGGTTAAGAGGAATGTGCATTCATAAAATTGTCATTTATCTATGAAAGTTAATGAAATGCCTATATTGAAAATAAATAGATAAATTGACTTTCACAATTGCTAGAACTTAAGAATTTACCCAAAGGTGAATCAATCACTCTACGAATAGTGAAAATTATGAGGTAAATTAATCTCTTTAGTCAAGCATATATTGTATATCCAAAGATGTCGTATATGTTTGATTAAAAAAAATATTCAATTACCTATTAAAGATAAAATTAGCATTTAAATTATGATAATGTGTCGTAGTATCTACCCAAAGGAGAATTACGATATATTTTTATCGTTTTACTGAATTCACATTATTTTCTGATTTGTGACCATGTATATCTATTTTGCAGTTATTCCTCTTCATTCGCATGCTTCGTCTGTTACTGTGTTCAATCGATTAAACTTCTCTGAATGGCATGAGCAAGTACAGTTCCACTTAGGTGTAATGGATCTTGACTTGGCTCTGCTGAATGACAAACCTACTGCCATTACTGATAAGAGCAGTGAGGATGAGAAGTCTTTTCATAAATCATGGGAACGCTCTAACAAATTAAGCCTTATGTTCATGCGAATGACTGTTGCTAACAACATTAAGAGTACTATTCCACAAACAGAAAGTGCCAAGGAATACCTGAAGTTTGTGGAAGAACATTTTCGTTCTGCTGATAAGTCTCTCGCTGGTACACTAATGGTTAAACTCACGACCATGAAGTTTGATGGGTCGCATAGTATGCAAAATCATATCATCGAGATGACTAACATTGCAGCAAGACTTAGGGCCTTGGAGATGAAAGTGGATGACACCTTCTTGGTTCAGTTCATTCTGAACTCATTGCCTCTTTAGTATGGACCATTCCAAATTAACTATAACACTATTAAGGATAAGTGGGATGTTAGTGAATTGTCCAGTATGCTTACCAAGAGGAGTCAAGACTTAAGAAACAAAGAGGTCATTCCATTAACCTCATAGGTCAAGGACCAGGTAAAGGACTTAAAATGAAGGCCAACAAGTTTAAGAAAAAGAAAGCACCTGCTAAAGTTCCACAGGATGCTCATAAGGAACTCAAGGCTGATGTGTATCGCTTCTGTAAAAAGGAAGGACACTATCAGAAAGATTGCCTGAAACGTAAAGCTTGGTTTGAAAAGAAAGGTACATTTAGTGCTTTTGTATGTTTCGAATCAAATTTAGTAGAAGTTCCTAATAATACTTGGTGGCTTGATTCTGATGCAACTACTCATGTATCTACTATGTTTCAGGGATTCACTACGATCCAAACTACAAATCCAAATAAGGATTTCGTATTTATGGGAAATCGCATGAAGGCTCAAATTGAAGGCATAGGAACTTATCGATTGATCTTGGAGACTGGACATCACCTTGATCTATTACTGACTCTTTATGTTCCTTCAGTTTCTAGAAATTTGATTTCCCTTTCAAGACTTGATGTTTCTAGATTTGATTTTAAGTTTGGACATGGATGTTTCAATTTATATAAGAATACTATTTTTTATGGTTCTGGTGTTCTTATTGATGGTTTATATAGATTGAAACTCGATAATAATTTTTTTGAATCCCTGCTTACTATTCATCAAAATATTGGAATTAAAAGTAGTTCACTAAATGAAAGTTCTGCTTATTTGTGGCATAAACGTTTGGGTCATGTATCCAAGGAACGATTAAAAAGATTAGTAAAGAATGAAATTCTTCCGAATTTGAATTTTGCTGATCTTCATCTATGTTTGGATTGCATTAAAGGAAAACAAACCAAACATACCAAGAAAGGTGCCACAAGGAGCACTCAGCTTCTTGAAATTATACACACTGATATTTGCAGACCCTTTGATGTTCCATCTTTTGGTGGTGAAAAATATTTTATCACTTTTATCGATGATTTTTCACGTTATGGATTTATCTATTTGTTGAAAGAAAAATCTCAAGCAGTGGACACTCTCAAAGTGTACATTAATGAGGTTGAAAGACAATTAGATAGAAAAGTGAAAATCATTAGGTCAGATAGAGGTGGTGAATATTATGGAAAGAATAACGAATCAGGACAATGTCCAGGTCCATTTGCAAAATTCCTTGGAGAACATGGCATATGTGCACAGTATACTATGTCAGGAACACCTCAACAAAATGGTGTTGCAGAAAGGCATAATCGAACACTTATGGATATGATTAGGAGTATGATGAGTAATTCCTCATTACCCAAATCATTGTGGATGTATGCTCTTAAAACCGTTGTATATTTATTAAACAGGATTCCTAGTAAAGCAGTTCCAAAGACCCCTTTTGAACTGTGGATGGGAAGGAAGCCTAGTTTAAGACACCTGCATGTTTGGGGTTGTCAAGCGGAAGCTAGAGTTTATAATCCACATGAAAAGAAATTAGATTCTCGAACGGTAAGTGGTTACTTTATTAGTTATCCAGAGAAATCTAAAGGGTATAGGTTTTACTGTCCAAATCATAGTTCGAGAATTGTTGAAACCGGTAATGCAAAATTCATTGAGAATGGTGAAAGTTAATGGGAGTGTTGAACNTCCCTAAGTCTAACGACTATTATGTGAAAGTCCCCTTATATGCTTGAATGTCTCCAAAATGGTTTCTTAAAGAATGTTGGTCTATTGATGTCATGTTATAAACGAAATGTCCTTATCTAAGGTAATCTTAGGGAACACTTAAGTGTGCTTGAAGAGGTTGTATGGGCGGTCACTTCTTGTCTCACTCAAGTGTGTCTTAAGATTATATTAGGTAGAGGTCCTATGGTAATGAAATGACATGTGTTCTTTTAAAGTTAAGCATGGGTTGTATATGGACTTATGTTAAGTATGTGTGTGCTTGGCTATGGTCTCATATGTTAATGTTGACTTGTATTATGTCTCTTATACTTGTAAAGGAAAGATTTTATCAAATGATATGAAAGCATTACTTCCTTGAAAATGTCCTTTTTGGCATGTTTTTGCATGGTCTCCATACTTAGTACTTAATTGTGCTAACCCCTTTCTTTCCCCTTTTGAACTAAAGTGTAGGGATTTGGAGATGATGACATGTCATGGCTTTGATAGGTTTCTAAGTGTTGAAGATGAAGACTTGGTGAGTCCTCATAGATTCGAGGACAATACCCAATATGTTCTTTTATGTCTTTTTAGTATTGTTTAAGTTGTGTACGGGATTGGTCCCAAATTTTGTACTCTAAAGTATTAGATGGTTTTGAGACATCATGTATAAAGTCTAGAAAGTCTTCTGCTTGCTATTATTATTTTTTAAAATTATGAAATGTTTTCTTGGTAAAGAAAGTTTTAAATTCCTTATGGTTTTAGTGTCTATGCGATGAATGAATGCTAAGAGGCTAGTATTAGACCTCTTCGAGGTCGAGTACGCCGGTTACGACTAGGGGGTGCTCTCGGGTCGTGACATTAAGACATCACGGGAATATGTTTTGCTACTCGATAGACCTGTATGATCGGCTTTCAGGATCTAAAGACAAGAATGCAATGCCCCCCGACAAAGGAACATCTACACAAAATTATGTATCTAGCATGAAAGTTGAAATTAAAGTATAAGGAGTGAATGGAAAATGCAAGGGTGAAATGAAAGTAAAACACCTTACCTATCTATCTATAACGAGACAACAGATAAACGCATAACAAATAATAACTTGAGCTTGCCCGATAGGTATAATCAACGGACAATCATCATAAGTTCGAAAAAGTATTAAAAAAAAAAATTGTTAAATACCTCTATTAGCCCCCTACATTAACCCCAATGATCATGTGAACTTAACTAAATTTGTAGGTGTTGTGATTCAATATGGATCTTAGGTCTGTGGTATAATATAGTTGATGCCTCATAGGTACAACTTGCTCACCCTGTAGGTATAGTCTTCTCAATCGGTATGTAGGCTTAATTTAGTTTCCTAGCCAATAAGATTTGTTTTCCTCACCCGTAGGCTCGTTGTATCAATCAATATATAGACTCATAATTTTATTTCTGCATAAGCCAAAACATTCTCATGAGTAGTAGACGATAAAAATATCATAATAATAACAGATAATCCTAAGCAACCTCAACACATCTTAACATGCTTTTCTTGGTTGTTCAGTTAGGACTAAAGTACTACTGATAGAAACTATATGATGTTGTTATAGCCAAATAATAATGCTCAACTATACCTCACAATTAATTAAGATATAGACGGTTGTATATACAAACAATACTCAATTTTATAAACCGGGGTCGAATCCACAAGGATTGATGAACAAAATTACTTACTATTTGTTCATAAATTCAATCTAGCGGGCACATTGCAATAATGACAAACATATAAAATAGGGGAAATTGTAACAAGGGAATAGTTTCAATTGTGAAAATTACTATGCAAAACGAGAGGGAATTTCTCAAGATTAGAAAAGACTAGGAATGTGTGCAATTCAATGGGGTTTCAAACTTGCTAGATAATGACTAACTAGTCTAGAACCAACCATTGCTAGCCTTTTTCTAAAAATAATATTCAAAGTTCTCTCGACCCAATGAATATGTCTTTCTTGGGTTTTTCTAAACCCCAAGACCTTACAATTCAAATCAAAAAATTTAGCTTCAGTGGGTATAGACTATCTCTAGTTCTAACCCTTAAATGAAAATTCAATTGAATTTAGACTATCTCTAGCTCTAATCAATTGATTAAATCTCAAGTCCTTCTTATTGAAGTCTTACCCAACTTCACTTCCTTTTCTCAAGAAAAGGTAAAATTAGAGAATTCAATTAATGTTTGCAACCATTAATTTTTAGATTAAATCTCGAAGACAATAATAAATCCATGCATAATAATCAATTCTAAGACTATTTAGTCACTACCTAATCAAGTTTACACACCCATCATGTGCGCACACACCCTAAAAAATAGTTTAGCTACTCATAATAAAGGAAATGAAAGTCAAAATAAAGTAGTAATACTTCGTTGTATTCATATTCAATAGGAAAAAAATATTTCCAGTTTTATTCTTCAATAAATAAAGTAAAATATATTATTTCTCTACCACAATATTCTACAATTTCTAATACCCCAATTCGAGAAGAAGAATATAGCCTATAATTGCTATATCTCCAAATTGACCTTAGAACCTTCTAAAGAACATTCTTTTTCTCATGTATAAATTTTCCCTTTTTGTTTCCATCAGCTTCACTTGCATTTCGCAAGTTTTAAGTCTGATACATACAAGTGCAACAACAATTTCATTCCAGATTTACTCAGTTGAGCATGATCTGACCTAAATTTCCTTCGATTAGCATTAAAATATGATAATAATTCATGTTTAAGAGTTGAATAAGTTGATAAAATACCAATTTATCACTAACTTAATTGAATAAGGCTACAATTAATATAACGCAAATATACAGGTCATATAACAAGCTTATGCCATCAGGATCAAGCCAAAAGAGGAATTAAAGTCTTAATGTACCTTCAAATAGAAACCTCGAGGTGTCCCTATAATGTTTGACCACATAATTGTAATACAAACCATGTTAGAATCAACGAGGCTACAAGAGTGAGTCATAATTAATTGATAAGGCGTTAAGGTCGTTCTTAGGACCAACTCACTTTTTCTCAACAAACAACATCAAAATATTTATTAAACCAGCAGCTAAGAACATAAAAAAAAACAATAAACCTCTTACAAGAGCGGCAAGCAGGGGCGGAGCTATAGTATTAAATGGGGGTTTGGACGAACCCACTGGCTTTTACGTAGACCGTATATACGTACTAAAAAATCATGGACAAATATATTTAAATATTGTGTGCGAACCCACATCAAACTAAGGTGGGTGGCGTAGTGGTAAACGCGAGCAACTTTGATTCTTGGGATGGTGGTTTGACCCCCACTGGCAACTATTCAATTTTACGGATTTTTAAATTTTGGATTAAAAATGTGCTTTGTGCCTATCTTTTACCCTCCTTTAATTCAATTTTGATTTTTCTAAATTCTTTTTCAAATAATAAAATAGAAAATTGATAATTGAAAATAAGAAAAAAAGTAGTGTCATACTCCAAAACAACAATGACTATTAATTTCAAAATAGATAATTGTAAGTAACAAAAATATAGTGTCATACTCTAAAACAACATCTCACTATTGATTTCTTTTGAAGCATTCAATAAAATGTTAAACCCAAAATATATTTTTTTTTAAAGTTAGGGTTCAAATTTTTACTACCTACTTCATTGCTACTGCTTGTTGTCAAAGAGACCTCTGCCCCGGTAAGTACTATTTACTCTTCTCAGTTCCTCCTCGGCTCTCCCTTTTCTCTTTCTTTTTTTTATTTGTCTTTACATTGTATAACAATTTATTCAAAGATATTATTTTTAATCTTTGATTTTAAGATTGTTCCACGTATTAATAATTGATTATATTAATTAAGTTATTGTTTGCTTCTCGGAACTTCAACTTTCAAGGCAAGAGTGGCTCAAGGGTGAAGCAAGTAAAACCTTCCCTTTAGGGCCCAACAACATTAATGGTGAATTTAATAATTTTAATTTTACTTAAAATAATATTGAGATTATAGAAAAAAAATGTTCAAAAGTTATACTAAAATAAAGCACTTATCTACCTTTTACCAAATAATATTNACCTTCCCTTTAGGGCCCAACAATATTAATGGTGAATTTAATAATTTTAATTTTACTTAAAATAATATTGAGATTATAGAAAAAAATGTTCAAAAGTTATACTAAAATAAAACACTTGTCTACCTTTTACCAAATAATATTTTAGAACTTTGAAAATAAATAACTCAAATCTTCATATTAATAAATGCAGTATTTGAAGTGTACCAAATGATGCATCATTTCGATTTTCAAAACATAACAACTTGTCGAGTGCAATTTTAATGATATGTTTATATGTTTGTGTGGTTATATATATATGTTTGTAATTTAACGATTGTTATATTAGACTAATATGTTATTCTGTTTTAAAATTTAAAATCCACAAACATCAAATCCTGGCTCCAACTATGACGGCAAGGTTCCAAGATAATATAACATGGTGTACTTCACGTTGTTTTAATTGATAACCTCCATTATGTGAATCCGGAAAGTGGCACATTTATCTCCAATATATATATATATATATATAAACTCACAACAACACAACGATTAGGTTGTCTAGAGCCACGTCACTCAAATGCCTCTTTATGGCTTAAAAATGATAAAAATGACGTAAAACATAAAAATTCGAGGGAGATAATTGGTAGAAACTTACTTTAATCAAAGTATTATATTTATCCATCACAATAAACTGCCTCAAAGGTTCAACATCATCTAGATGATACAACTCTAAGAAAATGCACCAAAATGAAGCTCATGTCGTAGGAATCGATTTACAACTCTAAGTCATGAGATTTTGATCAAAGTAGATTTAGAACATTATATCTCACACATTTATACAACTTAGAAAAACATATTCCAAAGGAAAACCCTTCTACCACAGAGAAAAATGATAAGAAATGGTAGAAAATGTAGCTTATGACGAGAATATTTTTCCAAACTTGGACCAAGGAAAAATCAAGCTATAAGGTCTTTTCTTACTTTATAAGAAAAAATTATGACAACTACAAATTTAAAATATCTCATTTTTAATTAAATTTTGTGTATAGTTTAATGATTTAATAATTTAAAATTATGGAATATATATATAAGTTGGTGGTAGATGTGACTTGCTTAAGAGAATATTTAATTAGAAAGAAAAAAAAAGGAGTTTCAATTTGTGAAACAATAACTTATTTGTTTTACTTTCTATTGTTTTTTAACTCTTTAGTTCTAATTTTTCATATGATATGTTTAAGATTATAAAAATAAAAAAATATTTTAATTATTTTAAATATTTTTAATTTAAGTTAAAAAGTTTTTGAAAAAATTACTTTTTTAAAATTTGACATAAATGAACAAAATTTTTTTTTAAAAAAAAAGGAAAGTGTATATATACCAAAGTTTCTGCGTACCACACACTTGAGGATGCCAAATTCAAATAATTACTCATTTTATACAGCACGCGCATAGAGTAATACATACGCACAAACGTCAAAGTCTCCCAACTTATTTGATTTTAACACAAAATTAAAGTAAAAAAAGAAAGAGTTTTAAAATTTATAATTTAAAATAAATTATAAATATTTATTTAGATATAAATCATTTCACTAAAATTAAAATAAATATTTTAAAATTAAATTGTTACTGAATATAAAAAAAAATTGTCAGCACAACCAAAATGGGATAGAAGGAGTACTATTTTAAATATCTTTTTTTTCTTCAAATCTTTTCAGTTAGCAATTTCGCTTCAAACACTTTTTCTCACAAAAATTTTGAAAATTATGGAATCGGAAGCTTCATCGTGAGTAAACACTAACTTTTCCACAACTTTATTAGAATTTTATGCAATTTGAATTTTCTTTCACTTAATTAAAGGGAACTCATGATGCCTGCAGGTTCGAGTCTAGTGAGACTTTGGCAGCTCTTGTGGCATCGACGCCGTTGCTGGAGGAGTCATGGAAGGTTTGTGGCGTCGCCGATGCATCGGTCGATAGCAATTTCGCCGTCAATCGAGTTGGTGGGACAGCCTATGTGGGATTCTCCGGCGTAAAATTGGGCACCGGAGTGGACCAAAGTTGCCGGAATTTAGTGCCGCTTCCGGATGAACTTTTCTCTTCGTTGTGCTTGGATGGGGCGGATCCGGCAATGGTCCATGCCGGATTATTGCAACTTTTTCAATCAGTTTACAGCGACAATTTATTCCGTGATCAGGTTAGAAGTATTTTCATGAGCATTTAACTTATTGGGATTTTATATTCTATTCTACTAGTAGTAACAAAGAATTTTCTTGTGCTCGTAAAATTGAATTTTCAATTTACTTCTTACCATTCACTTTTACTTGCCACTTATTTTTAAAATAGATTTTCATTGATTTCTCTCTATCATATTTATATGACTTACTTTCTTTTTCAATCGGTCTCAAAAAAATGACACATTTATATATTAAATAATAATTTTACTTTAAAATATTCATTTTATCCTGAATGAAATGATTTATAGTCACACAAATTTTTATAATTAATTTTAGACCACAAGTTTTTTTTAAAAAAAATCTTTCTTAAACTCTATCGAATCAAACTATCTCATATAAAATTAGACGTATAGAGTAAGTTTTTGCCATGTCTTATCCTTAATATTAAATATACTTATTTTCTAATCATTTTTCAAGACATTATTTAATACGCTTAGTTTGATACAATATTCATATCAATACTTATTTTTTTAATGCATGTGTTAAATCAAAGTGTGACAAAGTAAAATTGAAGGAAGAGAGTATGTTTTTTGGGGATAAAAAGGAACATTTATTCCCTTTATTTATTTTATCTCAAAACTGAACTTCTTAGGGGAAAAAACATTGAGACTCTCAAAAAGTTACTTTCCTAATTTACGTGGACTTTGACATACAATTTTAAAATATGTCAATGATTTACTTAAAGACAAAAATTAAAATTAAATTATTTATAATTATAAAAAGAGGAAATCATTTGCGTAAAAAGAAGGAAGCTACTAATTTTAATTTTTAGTGGCATATCCATTGTAACAACTAAGAAGAAAAAGCATGAGTAAGTTCCACAACTTAACAACTCTAAAAGCCAACAAGTCTCCATAGATGTCTATTGACTCGTGACTTTTGACTAGGACGTTCAAGTTTGAACATTTCAAAGCCCTAATTATGACTCCCTCTTTTATCCTCAATTCATTTCAAAATGAGCAAATTATCGAGAAAATGCACATTTATTAAACGGAAAAGGGTCAAAATTGCTCCTAAATTATGCGAAATAGACCACTTATATCCTTCGTTACATTTTGAGATAAAAAATGTCCCATCATTATCCTAAGAGACCATAAATACCCTCAAGATTAAGCATCCCAAATTTTTAGTGACGTGGCAAGCCACATGGAACTAATCCCTCCACCTAAGTGTTGCCAACTAGGATTCACTACAAAAGAACTAGACCTTTAGTGGCGACAAGTCACCACAAAAGCCCAGAATATCGTCACTAAAATTTTTAATTGATTTTTAACATTAAATTCTAATTTTGTATTTATTTTCATTATTTTTTAAAAAAACACAGATGGTATCAATCAAGACACAATATGTTTTATTTTTATGTCATATGTAAATGCATAAAATGTATGATGATGCATTATGTAATAGAAGATTTGAATTGAGAAGTAATTTTGATAATTTTCGTAATCATATTGGATGTTTTTAAATATTGATAGTGCATGTTATTTATTTTAGAAAATTAGGTTGCAACCGAAAATTAATTATCATATTTTTTTGTTGAAAAAATATGTTATACTAGGGAATGGTTGTTGCTGTCTTAGTAGCCACTAAAAATCACTCATAACTTTTAGTGGCAATATTTTAGAATTTTGTGGCGACTTTTATGCCGCTAAATGTCTAGTTCTTTTGTATTGAATCCCTGTTGGCAACGCTTAGGTAGAGGAATTAGTCCCATGTGGCTTGCCACATCACTTAAAAATTGGGTAGTTAACTCTTGAGGGTATTTGTGGTCTCTTGGAATAACGGCCGGGGTATTTTTTATCCCAAAATGTAATGGAAGGTCTAACTGGTCTATTTCGCATAGTTTAGGGACATTTTTTATCCTTTTCCGTTTATTAAAAAAAAAGTTTAGGATATAATTAATTGAATATATCCTTCGGGGTGGCCCAGTGGTTTGGACTTGGGACTTCTATGTTGAAAGTCTCAAGTTCGAAAACTCTTGTCAGTGATAGCAAAAAATTGTCTTCTGAGTCGTGCTCGTCGCATTTTGAATTTTTGAAGTTTGAACAATTCACTTACTCCTTCCGTTCCTTTTTATGTCACATTTTTAGATTTCACTTGTATTAAGAAACTAAGGGTGTGTTTGGTAGGAAGGAAAATGTTTTCTTGGAAAACAAGTGGATTTCTAACTTATTTTCTCATGTTTAATTGGTGAGTAGAAAATATTTTCTGAAAAATATTTTTTAATGTTTGGTTAGTGATTGAAAAATATATTTCAAAAAAATATCTTAGATTTTTAGCTTGAGACTAAAAAATACTCCTTAGGAAAATAATTTTTGATATGAAAATCAACCCCGATAATTGATTTAGGACCCGACTCGACACCCAAACTAGGACAAGACTGTTCCAAAATCCGACCCTGAGATCTGACCAAGGACCTGACCCAAACTTCCGACCCAGGAAAGGTTTTTTCAAAAACAATTTTTTTTAAAAAAAAAATATTTGACGGGCTCGCAAGGGGGAGGGGACGGCATAAAAAAATGATGTTTTTAAAAATTTGAAATATTTTTCAAAATCAATTTCTTAAAAGAAAAAATTTGTTGGGGTGGCCTGAGTGGGGTGGGGGTGACTGCCGACCACCCCACTCACCAACCTCTTATAGTATTTGTCTAGATTATATATAAACAATTTTAAGATAATATTTTTTACATACATATCAAACACAAAAAAATAAAAGTAAGGAACTCAATATATTTTTTTCATGAAAAACATTTTCCCTCATACTAAACACACCCTTTTATCATGAGTATTTATTATATACATATTCCACCTCTTTTAATTTGATCACTTCAGTGTTAATGAAATATGCATATAATATTGGAAATCATTCTATTAAATTCACTTATCATGATAATGTGCAGATTCTGTGACTATTTGTTTTGTTGAAAATGTGCAGATGGTAGAAATAATGAACACAAGCAAGTCAATAGTCATAACAGGACACTCAATTGGAGGAGCAATTGCATCCCTCTTAACTCTCTGGCTTCTCTGCCGTCTGCAAACTATTTGCTCTGTCATTTGCATTACCTTTGGCTCTCCAATGCTTGGCAATGAGTCCTTTTCCAGAGTCATTCTTCAAAAAAGATGGGCTGGACATTTTTGTCATGTTGTTTCACAGCATGATATTGTCCCAAGACTGTTCTTTTCCCCATCATGTTCTTTCCAGTTTATTTCTGAGGAAAACAAGACTCAGCTTTTCCGCGTTGTGTTGGATTCTCTTGGAGTTGTATCAAGAGGTGAATGTAAGAGTTCATTTTGTCCCTCTGGGAGCTACTTGTTCTGCACCAACAATGGTGCAGTTTGTGTCGATAATGGGATGGTTGTCATTAAGTTGCTTTACTTGACCTTACTGAATGGC
This sequence comes from Solanum stenotomum, assembly GCF_019186545.1. Lineage (NCBI taxonomy): Eukaryota > Viridiplantae > Streptophyta > Magnoliopsida > Solanales > Solanaceae > Solanum > Solanum stenotomum. Next base: position 10,867,539 of record NC_064293.1, read on the forward strand.
TCGCAAAGTTCTAGCCTTGAGGATCATCTTGGTTATGCTGATTTCATTCGGAAAGTTCAGTGGCAATTTATAGAGAATAGAAGCTTCATGGGAGGCAATATACCGGAGTCGATCTATGAAGCAGGGATAACATTGGCACTGGAGTCACTAGGAATAGCTTCTCATGTAATGTCGTCAACCTTTCTTATTAACTACCTTCATATACCTAGTAATGTTGCGGAGCAGTTTTCATCAAGAAAGAGCAATGTATGCATTATTGGTACAATATAAACATGCATTGATACTCGTACCTTGCTCCAAAGGGATGAAAATTGTTCTGCTATTGTTGGTATTAGTTTTTGTGAGGTTCGTGTCTCTATGTTGATTTCCCTTATTTTTAGATTTCTATCACTACTTGTTGTTTCGCCTCGACATCTGATTATCTTGCTGTTGATTATGTTTGTTGCTATTGCCTATTTTCACTGTTTGTTCAGCCGAGGGGTCTTTTGAAAACAACCTCTCTACACTCTCAAAGGTAGGAGTAAGGTCTGCATACACACTATCCTCCCCAGACTCCACTTGTGGGATTACACTGATTTGTTGTTGTCGTATCTCTATGTTGATTCTCATTTGCTGAGATATCTGTGCAAGAGCTAGTCTAATGATTTTGCTTCTTTGACAAACAGGAATTGAATTCCGAAGATGCTAAGGAAGCCCTGAAAAAGGCAAAAAAGTTGGGTCGAACTCGCAACCTCAACAGCGCCAACCTTGCAATTGGTTTATCCAAAATCAATCCATTCAGAGCACAGATAGAGTGGTATAAAGCATCTTGTGACAATTCTGTTGAACAAATGGGATATTACGATTCATTCAAGCAAAGAGGTGCCTCGAGAAGAGATTTTAAGGTCAATATGAACAGGATCAAACTTGGTCAGTTTTGGGATTCTTTGATTGACAAGTTGGAGGCTAATGAACTGCCGTATGATTTTCACAAACGTGCAAAGTGGGTAAATGCTTCTCAGTTCTACAAACTCGTTGTCGAGCCACTTGATATTGCAGAGTACTACAGGACTGGGATGCATCTTGTGAAAGGCCACTACATGCAGCATGGAAGGGAGAGAAGGTACAAGATTTTTGATAAGTGGTGGAACACTGAGAATGGCACTGATCATCCTACTGCAAGGAGCCGGTTTGCAAGTTCTACACAAGATTCATGCTTTTGGGCTCAGGTTGAGGAGGCAATAGACAGTCTTATTAAGGTAAGAGCTGAAAGCGATGCAAGAAAGTTTATCAAGATGTTGGAAGATGTCACAAAGTTTGATCAATATGCTAAAAGATTGATCGAAAATAAGGAGGTTTCGCAAGATGTTTTGGCCAAAAACTCAAGCTACACTAAGTTTATAGAGGAATGGAAGGATTTCCAGTCTCAGTTACAGCTGCTCCAACCTCAGTTTCCTTGAATTCTTTAAGGTAGAAAATAGCTTGAGGATTGTTGGTCTAGTTAGGGCATTAATCTCTATATATAGCAATAAAGAAGCTCAACTTAAACATCTGTTATTTTTCNCTTAGTAAAGGTTAGGTGTGTCTCTGGGATTTCGGACATAGGCTGGGGGTACTTATGCATTTTCCCAATTATAATTAGATGATCTACTCCAAGAATTAAGAGAAATTCTAGAGGAACTAGAACTTGCATATTTCAAAAAAGTGTGTTCATTGAGTTGTAAATTGTGAAAACAATAAGGGTATACATGCTGCTAAGGTTTGTATACATCTACCAGAGTGAACTTATATAATATCATGCAATAGGAGGAGCTAAAGTAGTCACATAACCTAAAAGGCAAGTGCTGCCACGGTTTATGTTAAAGTGGTAAGAGCACAACTCATAAGGTACACATCATGAATTTGAACTCTACGATGATCAAAAGCTTGAACACAAACAGAAGTTTGAGTCAAATTATTCATCGACTCGAACCATGGATAGGAAATGAGCTAATGTTGATGGTTACTCAACTTTGCTTAGTTAGTTTCAGTGGTTATTTTAATTTCCGGTGCCTATTAGAATCCAATTCATCATGAACCCGACTCAATTTTTTATCCGACTAGTTTAATGAGTTGACTATATGAAAGATTTAGTTTTTGTTATCTCCTGTGTTCAGGTTAGGAAAAACAGAAATAGGAAAAGGATGAAACAGACAGAAAATAAAAAATCGAGTCCACAGAACCCACTGTGTTTCCTTAAGAAATTTAATCCCCTCAAGTATCTGAGGTTACAGATTAATTCCTCCCAAGATAAAACGGATTAAATATTAGAGAAGTAGCGGTACCTCAAACTTCACTAATTTCAGCGAACGCAAGAACAACAACGAGAGCACACACAAACTCAGTTAATCGACAATTTTATTTTTGTAAGAAAATGTATGCAGAGAGGAAAAATTTTCAGTGTTGAAAAACGGAAAAAGACTCTATTTATAGCCACTTGCAACAAGGAACGCGTTTGTTCAGACATGTCTTTCTAGAACGTTGTGTCTTTTGGGAAAAATAACATATTTTCGGAAGGAACAGGTCCCTCCATATGACGTTACTGTTACGCACGAATTTCAAATAATTTTGTTACGCGAAATTAATTCGGTTAACTAATTCACATTCTGAACTAATTTTCAAGAGAAAGGAAATTACTTAATGAGATTGATAAAATAAATTTTGTCAAAAAATATTATCAATCAATCACCAAATCCAAAGCCGAGCGACAACGGCGCGAGGGAGCNACCCGACTCAATTTTTTATCCGACTAGTTTAATGAGTTGACTATATGAAAGATTTAGTTTTTGTTATCTCCTGTATTCAGGTTAGGAAAAACAGAAACAGGAAAGGATGAAACAGACAGAAAATAAAAAACCGAGTCCACAGAACCCACTGTGTTTCCTTAAGAAATTTAATCCCCTCAAGTATCCGAGGTTACAGATTAATTCCTCCCAAGATAAAACGGATTAACTATTTGAGAAGTAGCAGTACCTCAAACTTCACTAATTTCAGCGAACGCAAGAACAACAACGAGAGCACACACAGACTCAGTTGATCGACAATTTTATTTTTGTAAGAAAATGTATGCAGAGAGGAAAAAATTTCAATGTTGAAAAACGGAAAAAGACTCTCTATTTATAGCCACTTGCAACAAGGAACGCGTTTGTTTAGACATGTCTTTCTAGAACGTTGTGTCTTTTGGGGGAAAAAATGTATTTTCGGAAGGAACAGGTCCCTTCATATGACGTTACCGTTACGCACGAATTTCAAATAATTTTGTTACGCGAAATTAAATCGGTTAACTAATTAACATTCTGAATTAATTTTCAAGAGAAAGGAAATTACTTAATGAGATTGATAAAATAAATTTTGTCAAAAAATATTATCAATTAATCACCAAATCCAAAGCCGAGCAACAACGGTGCGAGGGGACACCTTCTTCTTAACTCTTTAAGAACTAAAATAAGTGTATCCTAATATAATGACAACAATTTTCCTTTCTTTTACCAATATGGGAGAAATGATTTTTCATCTTCAAAGACTTTTCATTTTCCCTCCAAATTGGTTCCCCCACTTTTTTCATTTTCCCTTCTTATTTCTCATTCACACCTTGCTAAAAATCAACAGTTTTTTATGCTAACAGTAATTTATTTAATGCGAAATGACCTGGAAGACCCTTGTACTTGACTCTGTTTGTAAGTTGGACCCTCCTACTTATCAATTTGCCAATTGAACCCCTAAACTCATCAGAATGTAATATTTTAAACCCTTTTTTCATCTGACTAGTGTGTGTGAAGTTCAATTGCTTACACGTGGAATTCCATGTCATTAAAATGACATGTAAGAAATTACATGTTAAAAAATTTTTTAAAAAAAAATCAATGAAGCCACTTTTGTAATTTCTGGAAATTTTAGATAAGCATTTAAAAATAAATAAATCAAATAAGCATGTTCTTCATATTTATTCCAAATTGAACACTAAATTCATGTCAAATAGGTGAAATTTTTTCCATTTGACCTGAAAATTCAAATACAAGTTCACCACCATAATTCTAACTAATCCCAATCACAATTTTGAATTAATTTCACAAATTCACAAGACCCATTTATTATTTTTCAAACTTTCTCTAACATATCAATGGAGTTTTAATTTTTCAATATCCATCATTATCCTTCGTGTTAATCCATACTTAAACCTCTTTTTTGAAGCCTAAAATAACAATAATAATCTCAATACTTTTAGACTAAGTAGTTGGGGTGGGCGGCTGATTTGTAGTGAAAAAGAAGTGTGGGTTGAGAAGAAAGTGGATGAAGGAGAGAATGAAGAGGAGGAGAGTGGGTGTGGTGGATGAAATTCCAAGAAGAAGAAGAGAGAGGGGGGCTGGGGACGGAGGAGAGGGGGGTGGGGTGGGGTGGGAGAGGGATGGTTGAAGAAGATGAGTTTTTAATTATTTTTAAAAAAAATTGATTATTATAATTATTATTTAAATATTTTTAATATAAAATACCTTATTTACTTGTTGTCAAACGCGTGTAATCACGTAATTTTCCAACTCAGCATTATCAATGCCACATAAGTTTGGGCAATGGTCAAATGGGTTTAAAATATTGTGTTCTGATGAGTTTAGGGGTTCAATTGGCAAATTGATAAGTAGGAGGGTCCAACTTACAAACGAAGTTAAGTACAAGTACAAGAGTCTCCCAAATCATTCTGCCTTTATTTAATTCATGTAAGTAAATTTATACAAATTAAAAGTGCTAGCAAGTAGCCACTCTTTGGTAGCATTTGAATTTGATTTTTGGTTTAGATTTTGGAGATAACTGGTTATTATTTGAAAAATAATACGAGTGTCTGGAAAAGATTTGAAAGAATTACATTGGAAAATTAGTTCCTTAGAAAAAAGTAGCATTAAATCTTAAGACTTTTATAAAATGCTTTTATATAGGTGAATATTGATAAATAGCTAGCTAAATGTCTTTATTTTTTAATAAACACAAGAAAAATGAAAAAAAGAAGTTCCAAGTTAGTTCTGAAAATTATTTTTCATATTTATAGCTTGATTTAATATAATGTAACTTTATAAAGAGCGCTTACTATAAAAAAAAATTATATTTCTAAGGTTTGAACTCAAAACCTTAATTTTGTTTTTCCAATTCCATGAAGTTATTTTGAGGAATTTTGTTTCTAAATATGACTTTTCTTCCTTTAACTCATGCTTCTATATAGGTATAAACATTAATTTTTTATCGATGATTTCCATTATATGATTGATTGGGTTCTGACTAGATCTAAAAATTGATTTTAATTTTATAAAATATTTTTAGAAAAAAAATTGCAGTTATCACATCATTAAATTATTAAGTATCAAAAATTAAATTTCAATCTAAATGACTATAAAAGCTAACTTGATAAAATTGAATCACTTTTAAATATAAAACAAGATTGAGTGATTATGATGACCAATTAACAAGACTTGATTAAGCAAAAAAAACATGAGTGATAAGTTTAAATTTACATTTTCCTTTCAAATTTAGGTATGTGTTTGAACATACGATTTCATTTCATGATTTCAAATCATGAGATAAAATCTTAAATCCTCCGGAAAGCTTGATTTGAAAATTTCATATCATGATTTCACATTTTTCAAATATAAAAATTGTCCCACAATTTTTTATTTTGTAAAAAACATCATTTTATATGTACCAATCATTTGTTTCCTATGAAAACAAAATTTATAGTTGATATTGTTACTCTTACCAATATTTTAACCATTTATATCGAGGAATACATGTTCAACATAAGGAGATTGTTCATACTATGTGGGAAAATTTTATGAAAAATATTACATTGTCTCATGTTTAATTTTACTTTTTATCGAACTAAAATTCAATCAATAAACTATTGTTTTTTTTTACTGTGATAGTGTATAATTTCATATCATAATTCCATCTCACGTGGTTAAACGACCCTAAATTTACATTTTTCCCTTCAAATTTAGTTAGTGTTTGGTATGAAGGAAAACATTTTTCAAATTAGATTATTTTCCTCAAATTTAAGAAAAATGACTGTAATGACCTTCCTGGTCATTTCTGTGTCTTGACTTCTGTGTATCGTTTAGAGCATTCTTGTAGCGACCCCAAGTCATTTTTATGACTTGTTGGGACTAACAGTTTGGTCACCTGGTTGTTTGTTTGGCTTTGGTGCGAGTTTTTGTGTTTTGAAGCTTATGAACCTTGAATGATCATTTTCGATCAAAAGCTCAAGAAGATGACATCAGAATCCAATTCTGATGATTCCATCAGCTCCGGAAGGGTCATTTTAGGCTAGTAGCATGGTCGACATGACTCCCGATGTTTTCAGTGTGAGTCGGTGCGATTAGACGTTTTAACTTTAAGTTTAAGCCTAAGTTTGACTTTGGTCAACATTCTGAGTAAACGCGCTCGGATGAGAATTCCATCAGCGCGGTTAGCTCTGAAATTTCAAGTTTGATCTAGATTGACCTTTCTTTTGTGTCTCGAGGTTTTTGATATTTTTCTAAGCTCTTTGTGGTGTTTGACTTAAAATGACATTTGGGTGTGGGACCCACTTTTTGTCAAGATGACCTCGTATGGAAATTTTGACTATGTCATTGAGTCCGAAATATCGAATTTGGTGTGTTTACATATTTCGTTTATGTGCATGGGGTTTCGAACGAGATCGGAGCACCCCGTCGGAGTTTTTTTTTTTGTTTTGGAAATTATTGCAGAAAATCACTAACATTTTTTTCCAAACTTCAAACCCTCGTAACTCTCTCATTTCAAGTCCAAATTCAGTGATTCAAAGGTTCATCTTGTGAGATTTTTCGCAAGGAACGCGTTGGTCAGCTTGGATAGTGATTTAAGGTTCCCGTTTGAGGTAACTTTCGTAAAATACCTGCTGCCACGACCCCTTTTTGTGAGCTTGATTTTGGAATTTTTGGTACTTGCTTTCTCAGCCATTTTAGGTCCTATTTCAGTGATTCTTGAGGCTATCTTGAGTGGTTTTTTGAGGAGAACGTCGTGGTGTTGTCGAAATTCTTTGTAGACCTCCAGTTTCTGGTAAATATACTGATTCAACTGCTGTCCCATTTTTAGTTTTTGAGAAAATTTGGGTTTTGGTTGCATGTTGATATTGTGTTGTTCCAGAGCCCCGAATTGTGTCCCATTTTGGGACATGAGCTGGGGGAACTGGTTATGACCCAATTTTGGGGTTAATTCCGGAATTTCCAGCGTGGGTTCCACTTTCCCCGTTTTGACCCCGAAATTGGTCCGTCTCCGTTTGTTGTGATTTTTGTGTCTAAACGACCGTAATAACATTGTGACTCTATTTTCGATAGTGGGGCAGCGTTCCGAGACCGTTCGGAAAGGAAAAGCTCTGAAGAAATGATTTTGGAGCGCGTGTGATCGACCTACAAGTAGGCTACAGTTTCCCTCTCTTAGATTGAGCTTGAGAGTGTGAATGCATGTTGATTAGTTGGGATTTGGGTTGGTAGTTATTGAATCATGCATAGGTGTTCAGAAATCATGTTTTCGGCATATTTCGAGAATTATCGGGTAACTGTGAACATGTTTTGTGTTATTAATTGACCCTCTTTGCTATGTGAAGTGCTTGCATGCTTACTTACTGTTTATTTGAAGCATGTTGGGCCTTAGTTTAGGTTTGACTAGGACTTGCCTTAGAAATACATGATTCGGATCCGATAGGCCTTAGTTTTGCCCCGACGTTGCTCGGCCGGCTTAGATCCCTGTAGACTGGTGTAGCAGACTTGAGTCTGATAGTTTGGGCCTTAGCTAAGCGATACGTTTGCTCTGATGATAGTTATCATTATTTACCCGATGCTACGGCTTTATGAGTTAAGTCGGTGACGCTAGTTCTGCTTCGCGATTTGAATTTGATTTTCGATTCGGTTCTAAGGACTTACATTGATTGGCTAAGTATGAACGACGTTTCACGGACATTTATGAGCGTGGATCGATTAGGACTCTTTCAGCAGCTACATTGGCACCTTTATGGAGCATCCGATTTAAGGTCTGGCCTCTATTGCCCAGATACTTATATAGAGCATCCGGTTAGAGTTCTGGCTTTATTGCCCAGATACTTATATAGAGCATCCGGTTAGAGTTCCGGCCTCTATTGCCCAGATACATATACAGAGCATCCGGTTAGAGTTCCGGGCTCAGATACTTGTGATTGGTTACTTGGTGAGCATCCGATTCGAGGTCCGGCCTTCGTACTGTCAGATTCTACTAATTGGGGTTGAGGTTCTGGTTCGATGTTATCCATTATTGGATTCTTATATGCAATTCCCTTTAGTTATAGTTATTCTGTGTACTCGTCGGGCTTATAGGGGTCCGTTCGGGTTTTTATTTAACTTGCGCACGAGTGTACCTTCTGGGCTTATGGGGGTCCAGTTAGGTGTAGTTAGCTTATAGATTAATTTAGTTAGTTCTTTCTACACTTGTGTGCATTTCATTGTTAGTTAGATTTTCGTTCTTGACTTCGGTTTGTGTTATTCCTTCTTTTCATATTGCCTTTACTTTTCAAGTTCAGTCGGCCTATGATGCCTACTGGGTACCTGTTGTTTGGTACTCATGCTACGCTCTACATCTATTTCGTGATGCAGGTCCGAGCACCAATGGCCAGCGTTGATCCAGTTTGAAGTAGTTTGATCCGGAGACGGGGGTGAGCACACGACGTTTTGTACTATTTCAGTCTCCATCTGTGTATATAGACTTGTCTTTTACCTTTCGAGACAGTCCAGTCTCTGTGGTCCACTTTTGGGACTTGTACTCGTTTTGTTAGTAGCTCTGTACTAGTGACTTCCAGGTTCCGGGAGGGATCTTTATTTGTATATATGTTTTGGTTTGCCTCCGCCTGTTTATATTGTTATCTTAAATTTTGCCTACTCTTGTTTAGTTTCTGCCCTCAGGCCCATTACTTGTTGTTCCGGGTTACGGGTTGGCTTACCTACTGGTGGGTTATAGTAGGTGTCATCATGACTTGAGGAATCGGGTCGTGACAATGACTTATCTCCAAAAAGTAAGAAAAAATATTTTCCAAAATTAGTTTTCAACCTCACACCAGAATTTTCCACTCTAACTCAAGTATTAGGGTACCAATTTTCGACTACTACTCCAAACTTTGACTCCTGATTCTCGATTTGGGACATGACCTTCAACCTCGATTCGAGACCCAACTTCCAGGTCCTAGGTCAAGTCAAGGTTGAATTTGATTTGGGTGTTAGCCCCAGTAAGAATTTGAGGTTGGATTTTGAATTGAGTGTCGGGGTCAAATTACGATTCGAAAGTCGGATTTTGAATCGAGTATCAGAGTCTGATCCTAATTTTAAAAATTGAATCTTGAGTCAGAAACCAGAGTTAGGTTTCAGGTTGGAAGTCGGGTTTGGATCACAAATCAAATGTAGTGGTTGAGTTCCAATCGAAAGTTAGGTCTCGCATCAAGTTGGGGTCAAATCCCGATTTGAGTGTTAGTCAGAATTTGAGGTCGGATTCTGGATTGAGTGTCGAGACCGGTCCTGATTCGAAAGTTGGGTCTCACGTCGAATCAGGGTCGGATCCCAATTGATTATCGAGGTTGGTTTCTATTTCTACTCTCTAGTCGAAAATAAAAAATATTTTATATTCACCAATCAAACATTAAAAAGTATTTTTCACTTACCAACCAAATGAAAATAAATTAGAAACCAAAAACATTTTCCATGGAAAATCCTTCTTTTGTACCATACACTGAAAAACACACGTATAATACTCTCATTCTATTTATTAAAATCAAAATGTTTGTATTGTAAGATGGGAACAGTAGTCAAAATGGAAATTTCTTGGAAAAAATAATGGCATAAAATGATGGAAGCAGTGATGGACATATTGCCATTCAACAATGCCACATCAGACTTTGCATCTATATTCGAAAACACGTCCAGGTTCAATGTATCTGCAAACTAGCCTTCTTTTCTGCTCCCTTTATAACCTCAACCCCTACCTTTTCTCTCTTCAAATACCCTCCTAATTCCGGGACAATTCATCAACAATTTAAGCTTTTCTTTTGCTGAAATTCAGTTGGAAAAATCAATCTGTTTGAGAAATGGCTTTGGCTTTCACTTCTTCAACTGCAATTCATGGCTCTCTCTCTTCATCTTCTCATCAACAACCCATAGGTACACCATTTTCTCTCTCCCCCCTTTGTAAGTTTCAATTTTTACCAGTTTTTTTTATCTGGTTATTTTATCTTTGCAGTATCCCAATTGGGTAACATTCAGCTATTGGATCAGCCAAACAAATTCTTGAATTTTTCTCAGAGGCGTTGTGCTGTGAAGCCATTATATGCTGAACCTAAAAGGAATGAGTCCATAGTTCCCTCAGCAGCAACCTTTGTTGCTCCTGGTATGTTATTGTCTCATTTTAACCCCATACAAAATTTAAGAAAATAAAGCTTCAAAATGGGAAGTTAGAATTAAAGAGTTTGTCAAAAAGTACTACTAAAAAGGGGAAAACATACAAACAAATTGAAATGGAGCTAGTATGCAAACAAATTGATTGTATTGTTTGCTTTGTAAATGCAGAGGTAACGGAGAAAGTAATAGAGGCAGAGGATTTTGAGAAACTGGCTAAGGATCTTGAAAATGCTTCACCTCTTGAGATTATGGATAATGCCCTTGAGAAATTTGGAGATGATATTGCCATTGCTTTCAGGTGCTAATCTTTGTTATTTTGGTCATATTAAGTTGATATATTGTAGTATTTCCTGTCCAAATTATTGTATGAAATCACGTATATGTGAAAGTACGAATTTTGAAGATGGTTGGGAATAGCAATTGAAAAGCTAAATTCATAATTTGAGTAAAAAAGAAAAGGTGAAGTATTTAATAGTGAATGTAATGTTAACAGATGGTTTAGTTGTTGTCCTTTCATTTTTTTGAATGTTTCCACTTGGATTATTACACTGGCAAGGAATGTTATTGAATGCAATGCATGCTTAAATGTGTATCTGTGTCTTAATTTCCATGATTCTGTGTTTGTTCCTCATTGAATGATGCCATAGGGAACTCCTTATATATATATATAATTTACTCTTTATGATAATGCTCTTACACATTAGCTTTATTTTGCAGTGGTGCAGAAGATGTTGCTTTGATAGAGTATGCACATTTAACTGGTCGACCATTTAGAGTGTTCAGCCTTGATACCGGGAGGTTGAATCCAGAGACCTACCAACTTTTTGATGCTGTCGAGAAGCACTATGGAATTCACATCGAATACATGTTTCCTGATGCTGTTGAAGTTCAGGCATTAGTAAGGACCAAGGGTCTTTTCTCATTTTATGAGGATGGCCACCAAGAATGCTGCCGTGTTAGGAAAGTTAGGCCCCTGAGGAGAGCCCTCAAAGGTTTGCGTGCCTGGATCACGGGGCAAAGAAAAGATCAGTCCCCTGGAACTCGATCTGAAGTTCCAGTTGTTCACGTAGACCCCTCTTTCGAGGGATTGGATGGTGGCTCAGGAAGCTTGGTGAAGTGGAACCCGGTGGCTAATGTAGAAGGCAAGGACATATGGAACTTCCTACGTGCAATGAATGTTCCCGTGAACGCTTTGCATTTGAAAGGTTATGTCTCTATTGGATGTGAACCTTGCACCAGGCCAGTCCTACCTGGGCAACACGAGAGAGAAGGAAGGTGGTGGTGGGAGGATGCAAAGGCCAAGGAATGTGGCTTACATAAAGGAAACATCAAAGATGAAAGTGTAAATGGTAATGGGAACAATGCTACGCAAGCAAATGACACTGTTGCTGATATTTTCGACACTAAGGACATTGTTACGTTGAGTAGACCTGGAGTTGAGAACCTATTGAAATTGGAAGACCGAAGAGAGCCTTGGCTTGTTGTTCTTTATGCTCCTTGGTGCCAATTCTGCCAGGTAATTGATCATTTAATCATTGAATAACTGTTACATCCCACCATCAACTTAGTCCGTCCAATTGGAAGTGTCACTGAACACGGGACACTTGTTGTCAATTCTTATTTTTCTTATCAATGTTTGTTTTAATTAAATGTTGACAGGCAATGGAAGGATCATATGTTGAATTGGCAGAGAAGTTGAGAGGTTCTGGTGTAAAGGTAGGGAAGTTCAGGGCAGATGGTGAGCAGAAAACATTTGCACAACAAGAGTTACAGCTGGGCAGCTTCCCGACAATACTATTTTTCCCTAAGCACGCTTCACAGCCAATTAAGTACCCATCAGAAAAGAGGGATGTAGACTCCTTGTTGGCTTTTGTGAATGCTCTTAGATGAAGGCAAATGGTGCTTCAGTTGTTTACACATATAATAGATAGAAGTAATAGAAGAGGGACTTGAATTCTTGTACATGTCAATTTTGTGGTTTCTATGGCAAAGAAGTTGCTCTTGCTATTGCTGCTTTGACAATACATACACAAGGTTTTCTCCCTTTTCCTATTCTTTAATTTAATGATAATGTGAACAAGTACAAGTTCAATAATTGGTCATTGGAACAATTGCATTGAACATGTGACAAACCAACCAATTAGATTAGGCATGTAACTTACAAACTCGGCACGTTACTTTGGCACATTGTATAAACTCCATCGAATATTAGAATACAACGACATCTAATTGTATTAGTTCGTGCTAAAATATTATTTTGGACTCAAATATGAAAGTCTCGACATTATTGATATCTTTTGAAAGTTGCCTAAAATTATATGCCTCAAACTAAAGAAAAATTGGCATAATATGGAAACCTTCAGTTCAAACTTCTATATTACAAAATGCATCTCAATTATTTTTCAAACCATAGTATCTATCAGTACTAATTCTCTTAAACCTGTTATATTATGATGCCCTAAATTCAGGAATTCTAAATCCAAAAATCTATGTTTTTTCTTTAATTAACTACACATTTTTGTAGCATCTATCATCAGCCACGGTCAAACACTTCCGCCCCTCATTATGTACTCACACAAATTTTCGCAAATCTACATTCTACTCTCTCAACCGTCAAGTCTTTCTCTCTGATTAGATTATTTTGGGGCAATCTTCAAGCTTATGGATAAATCAATGCTAAAAATACGTCAAATATTGAGGGAAGACAAAAAGTGCACTAATATTGAAATATGAGGACTAATGTTTCATGTGGTAATTCAAGAATGATTTTGAGTCCTCACCCAAAAATAATGGAATTTTTTTTTTGACACTTCGGGTCTGTTTGGAAAGCTACCTGGTAATTGGAATTGGTGTAATTACTAGACAATGTAATTACCAGCCTAGTATTACATTGTAGAAGTGAAAACCCTAAACTTGAAACCCTACCCTTCTTTGCTACTCACTATCTAAGGGGCAAATCCGAAGTNTTTGGATGCACAATTGCAATCATAAAATTATAATAAATTTTAAAAATAAAAATTATTTATTTAAAATTTATACTAGACAAATAAGAAACTTTATAAATGACATTAAATTAAATATTTAAGATATATATTCTTTTTTGAAAATATACTAATTAATAAACATATTTTCTGTAACTAATATTATGAAAAAATAATTGATTTATATTTTTTCAAATTAATATATTTCAATTGAATTGATCGTAACAACTAAAAGTATGAAGTTTCTATGAACATCGTGAAATGCATGTTTGATAAAAAGACTAATATATAAATAAAATGTCATAAATTATTAAATGTTTGACAAAAATATAATTTATCAACTCTAATTAAACAATGACGTGCAATGTAGATTTAATATTACTAAAACAAATGAAACTGAAAATATAACATAAGTTATAAATTCAAAACAAAATTTTTAACATAAGTCTCTTATAACAAATTTCAACATAGCAATAAATATGATTTAGTTTTAGTTTTTCTTAATAAAGAAAACGTGAGTCTATAACCTTACTTAACAATAAATTCTATTTTAATTTAAAAATTAGAATATAATAAAATTATGCTAATGAGAAAATAAGCATGGCATAAAGAAATAGATAATACGAAAAAATTACATAGAATCACGTAAAGTAAGATTGAGAATAAGAAGAAAATGGAATATAATAATATAAAATAAAAAATAAACTTTTACAATTTTTTAGAATAATAAAATTAAAAAAAAAGAACTTAAAATAATAGAAGTAAAAAAATTAAAACAAAAAATTAAAATATAAATTAAAAAGTAATCAGGTGGTAATTACACAATGTAATTACCAGCAATTCACAGCCTCTGCATGTGAATTGTAGAGTGTAATTACCTCTGCCAATTGCATCAATTACCTGCTGACCAAGTAATTACATGTCCTTCCAAACAGGACAAGGCAATGTAATTATACCAATTACACCAAATTCAATTACCAGGGTGTCCTTCCAAACAGGCCCTTCATTTTTTTTTATTAAATAGTCCATTTGTCCCTAATTACTTGTCATCTTTTGAATTGGCACACCAATTAAGAAAACAATTATTGACATAGTGAGTTTACCATTTTACCCCTATTAATTATGAAGTTGATGAATTAAAAACTTAAGATTTTTAAAAAGTTCTACCTTTTTCAAAGTAATTAATTAAAGGTATAGTAGGTAAAAAAAATTGTTCTTTCTTGATTGTCAAAATGAACAAATAATTATAGACAACTAAAAAAAGAAAAGTGGACAAGTAATTAGAGACATTGAGAGTAGGGACATGCTATTTCATCTCGGAATTTGAAATCAACTTTTGGACATGCGAGTTCATTTTTTGATTCTCCAAAAATGCTTGATTAGAAAATTTCATATCATGATTTTACATTTTCAAATACAATAACTGACCCACAACTTATATTTGTAAAAAGAACCCACCATTTTATATCTACATACTCCCTTTCCCTCTGTTTAAAAAAGAATGATATAGTTTCATTTTTAGTCTATTTCAAAAAGAATGATCCCTTTCCTTTTTTGACAACACTTTAACTTCAACTTTACAACATGTTTAAGGTCACAAGATTAAAGAGCATTTTGGTACATTTGACATAATTTTAATTTAAAACTACAAAATTAAAAAGTCTTTTTTTTTTCTTAAACTCCGTTCCAAGTTAAATTAGGGCCTTTCTTTTAAAAACGAAGGAAATATGTTCTTGCAAAAATACCAAAGGAATAATAAAATATTCATGAAATATGAACATGATGATATAATTACTTCAATTTGATCTCATATCTAGGACCCGTTTGGCAATAGATTTCCCAAGTAATATTTGGAGAAATATTTGGCAAATAGTGTTTGTCCATACAATTTGCCATTATTTGGCAAATATCCCAAATTTCTAAATATTTGAGCCAAATCTCATTATTTGATATCTTTTAAAAATTGAAATTTTACACCAAGCTTTTATCTTTTACAAAAACACNATAATAAAATATTCATGAAATATGAACATGATGATATAATAACTTCAATTTGATCTCATATCTAGGATCCGTTTGGCAATAGATTTCCCAAGTAATATTTGGAGAAATATTTGGCAAATAGTGTTTGTCCATATAATTTGTCATTATTTGGCAAATATCCCAAATTTCTAAATATTTGAGCCAAATGTCATTATTTGATATCTTTTAAAAATTGAAATTTTACACCAAAACTTTTATCTTTTACAAAAACACATATTCAATGAATATGAAAGTGGTGATATGGTTGTTGATGAAAATGATGAACAATCGGCTTAAGGTAACAAAGTCATGTGTTTTGTCTACTTCACGATGTATGGAATAATGTTTGTTGCACTCACTCCAAACTATGACATTGCTTCAGTGTCATGGACACTACTTATTATTTGTTGCAACGAAGATTCAATTGATTTGTAATACAAACTTATGGTTAGTTTTGATAGTTTTTAAAACTTATGGTTATAAATCATATTTTTCTTAAAAAGTGAAATATGTTTTCCAAATATTATGATCAAATACATGGTGAAATTTCATCCAAATAATATCTATCAAGAATATTTGAAAATCTATGGTCAAACGGCCCTTATAGTTTGTTCCTTGCTTTTTGATAATTGTGCACCGCCGACTGTAGCGGCAAACAAACACATATGGTTTCAATTTCAAAATTCCCTTTCACTTTACTACCCAAAATCAAACCAATTCTTGTCAACCTAAACCCTAGCATGTCTTGGTCATGTTCACGATGCACATTCTTGAACCCTCCTTCCCAAAAATCATCCTGCCATATATGCTTATCTGACTCACCATTATCAATCTCATCAGACCCTTCAATTTCAGTCCCAAAACCCAAATGGCCATGTAAAGCTTGTACCTTTACGAACCCTTATCACAGTATAAGTTGTGAAATATGTGGTACTAGGGTTTCAGCTTCAGGACTTGCTACACTTGAAACTGATGATGATGATGATGATTTGAGTTCTTCTGTTGGCAACGTGTTCTTGCCTTTGAGGCCTTGTAACAAGGGTAAAATAACAACTAGGGCTCCTATTATGGTTGAAGATGATGTGAAGGAGTCTGTTAGGTTTAGATGTGCGAATGCGGCAAACAAGAGGAAAAATAGGGAGGAACCACTCGGGGTTGAAGAGGCTGAGGTTGATGCTGCTATGGGGTATAGGGGTGTAAAGGCTGCTGCAACTAAAGCAATTGAAATATCGGGTATATTGGAGTTCTTCTTGTTTGATTCTGATTAATTTGTCAATATTAATTAGGAGTTTGTTATGTTTCTACATGAATTATCTGATAAAATATATTTCTTTTTTGTTGGTTTTGCGCATACAATGGTGTTCCTTGATTAGGTTTTGAATTAGGCAGGAACATTGCTTTAGTGTGATTCTTTAGTATACGTCGGAGTAAATTTTTGGATATGTGGATGTTGTGAATGAAATGGGACTGGAAGGATGTAAAGTATTCACATAGTTGGCTTATCTAGTTTGGGTTTGAGGTTTACTAATATGTGCTGTGTGTGCTTAATGATATATTTGTAATAAATCTATCTTGTTAAGTGATAGTCTTGGTCAAGAAGATATGCAGTTCCTGTTTTCCGTTTGTGCAAATTTTCTGATTGATTGGTGGTCGCTTCAGTTGTATGCCAATCATTTTGCAGACTAGTTCATGATCTTGTAGACTGGTTCTATCATGTAGAGAGATATAACAATGGGAACTTCTCCCATGAAAATGAAAAAGTATAAAAGTACTGTGTAGGGAAAGAGTGTTTTTTTTCTGGGATTTATGATGTTTAGTTTGCCGGAAAAGGCTTAATTGTGGAAGCTGTTAGTAAGTTTTTAGGATGTTAAGCCTTTTGATGCTATTATATACTTTGTTTAGCTGAGGGATATCTAGATTTTGTGTTGGAAAAGTTCACCTTTTCGGATGCTATTGTTCCTTAAATTTTTAAGTGCAATGATTTGTGGTGCAGATTCAGTGGAACAGGAACCAGGCAAAACTTTCTCAACCAGTAAATCCAAAGTGTTGAAGATCTTGACCTATAATGTGTGGTTTGCAGACATAGAGATGCACAAGAGGATGAAAGCCATAGGCAACCTTATTGCGCTGCATACGCCAGATGTTATATGTTTTCAGGTTATCATCATTTATCTACACATCTATATGCAAGAAAAATTATGCCTTGCATGAAAGTTATTGACTCTGTAATTTGTGATACCTATTCAGGAGGTTACTCCAGAAATATATGACATTTTTCAGCACTCTGGTTGGTGGAAAATGTATTCTTGTTCCATTTCAAATGTGATGGAATTGACGAGAGGATACTTCTGCATGCAAGTAATTACTTAATACACCTTGAATATTTGGTATTTTATGTGTATTCTGAAGGCCTATTATACAATGCTTTAGTTATGTTCTGTTCTTTTTTCTTTGCGATCCTGGTTTATCTTCTATTATGTGCACTTGGTTTGAGCACTTCTATTGGATCTGGAATTCTTGCAATAGTTAAGATAATTAGTTCTACACTATACCCAAGGACACCTTAGTTTTCAATTACTTACAACGGAGCTTTCCAGTTGACATAGCCCATAGAAGTCTCTCTATAGTACTCCCTCTAGTCCATACTAAGTGAATTATTAGGATTTTTTTCATAGTTCAAAATAAGTGACTTGTTCAAAGTTCAAGAGATTTATTGGGCCTTTTTCCATGTTTACCCTTCATCTAATGAGGTTCTCAACTACTTTATGTTTTCTAGGAAAATAGCTTGAAAATAATCAAAGGTAATAGTGGAAAGTAGCCTTTTGTTTATCGTCCTTAAATATTTTTCTAAGGGGTGTGCCCATACCCCAACAATTCACTCAATATGGATTAGAGAGAATAGTACTTAACATTTACTCTCCCTTTCAATAGGAAAAGTTAATGTTGAAGATCTGGAACATCTCAATAATTGCTCAACATGAATCCTTGCAGTTTTTTGAAAAAAGTTGGTCCATTTTTTATAGTTAAACTTGGTCTTTGACAAAAAATTTGCAGTTGAGCAAACTTGCAGTGAAATCCTACAGTTGCAAGCCATTTAGCAATTCTATAATGGGAAGGGAACTCTGTATTGCTGAGATTGAAGTTGAGAAAGATATGACCTTGGTTGTTGCTACCAGCCATCTTGAGAGTCCTTGCCCTGGGCCACCCAAGTGGGATCAAATGTACAGCAAGGAACGTGTGGAGCAAGCCAAGGAAGCTGTGGAGCTGCTTGATAGAAAACGGAATGTAGTCTTTTGTGGTGATATGAACTGGGATGACAAATTGGATGGTCAATTTCCTCCAACTGATGGATGGATTGATGCTTGGGGAAAAATGAAGCCTGAAGAAACCGGATGGACATACGACACCAAGTCAAACAAAATGTTAAGCGCCAATAGGACACTACAGAAACGTCTGGACAGGATTGTCTGCAAACTGCAAGATTTCTGTGTAAGTGATGTTAAGATGATTGGAAAGGATGCAATCCCAAATCTTACATATATAAAGGAAAAGAAAGTGAAGAGTGAAGTTAAGAAACTGACACTACCTGTTTTGCCTAGCGATCATTATGGTCTACTTTTGGAGATCTCTCCTCAGTAGTCCAAAGTTGAGAGATGTATTGCTTATTATTCTCTCAGTGTATTCAATGAATGTAAAAGGGTCTTAAAAGCTTTTGCAGAGCACTTGTTTTTTTGTACATTGCTACTACTTTACTAGTGCTCATGTTTGCACCAGAGGATATTTTGTATGCTATGTTCATAGGCTTCTTATGATATCAGTATTCACTTCTGTGCTGCATTTTCCATTTGTTGTAACTNTATTCAATGAATGTAAAAGGGTCTTAAAAGCTTTTGCAGAGCACTTGTTTTTTTGTACATTGCTACTACTTTACTAGTGCTCATGTTTGCACCAGAGGATATTTTCTATGCTATGTTCATAGGCTTATTATGATATCAGTATTCACTTCTGTGCTGCATTTTCCATTTGTTGCAACTTCTCTTGGGGTTAAGTTAAATCAATTTTTAGCAATTCCTGACTACTGCTTCAAGCGTCCTATGAATTTTTATAGCAGCCACGTGATGAACGTATATCGAACTATTCTTTCGCCTGAATGTTGTTAGTGTGATCCCAAGAATTTTAGTTATAATGTTTCTATTGTTATTTAATGAGTTAAAAATGTCATTTGTTCAAATAAATTTATTATTTTAAACATTCTTTTCCCAATAATAAATTTTTTTATTTGCATACTTCAATTCGGAAAAGATTAAGATATAAAAATATTTTCTAAGAGTTGTACACCTTTAGTTACAAGTGTTGAATCCAGCAGTGGTTCTGGGCTATTCGTTTTCCTAGGAAGGTTATATCCTCTTTGACTTAACAAGTATTGGATTAAAAGAAGAGAATAAAATGATGTTTCCTTAGAAAATCATAGACTTAACACTAACTTTTAGAAGAAACTTAAATAACTTGGAGACAGAGGGCAGCTGAATTTTCACAGATGAAAATTTTATATTGAAAAATTCCTCCAAAAACGACATCATTCTCGTGCTTGAATTCAGAACTTGTAATTAAAAATAGCGGTATGTTCACCTTCACCCTATCATAATATTAAGCTCCTGTTTGACCATAGATTTTAAAGTTGAAACTTGAAAATTTTGAATTTTTAAAGCTGTTTTTGGATTTTGGACATGTCATTTTACTTCAGAAAAACTCAAACTCAACTCATCGAATCCCCACAGGAATAGACAAACGGATATAACATTTGCATCTGTAAAGTTTGCCTAGTACCATCTTAGTGCTAAATTTTAACGAAATCTCTTTACTTTTTTAAAATAAAAATAATGATTTTATTCAGTAAAATTGTGAGCATAAATTTGTTTATTCCTTATTCTTCGCTCCTAAGGTTTCTCTATAATTCAAGGGTCATTAGTAGTGTATTTTAAAAAGGAAATCAAATTTATCATGTCAATTTTTCAAATGTTGGAATCAAATCAAAATATTATAATTAAACCGATTTTTCTTGCTACGGTTTTTATTATCTTTTTCTGTTAATTCGTTCTGTCTTTTTTCTTGGAAAATATATGATAAACCTCCGAGCATAACACTAACGTACAAATCAATCACTCTTTAAGAAAAGAATCAACTATATATAAATGTACTCAAATTATATATATAGCTTATTTGATATAATTATATGCATTATTTAAGAATTTATCTATTTTAATTTCAAGGAACATAATATCTAAAACTTCTTACAATAATGTTTTTTTTGTGCAAAAAATTAGAGAGTTGTGATTTAATGATAACTGAATCAAATAAATTATGAATAAAGGACTCAAATACAAGTTATTTTAACATGAAATAGATTCTTTGATTTATTAAAATAAAAGCTACGAATAAAACTACTGAATACGGGTAAAGAATTAAATTAATTACTACTAGTAATTAAGTCAAACATCTAGATTAAAAATCAAGAGTGAAATAGATTAATATGTAGCGTAAAATTTTATATAAAATGTATATACACACACAATATAAATAGAGTGTGTACAAAGGGCAGGGACGTAGTCAACGCCACAGAGAGAGTTTGGTTGGTTTGGTTTTTTGGATATTTTTTTGTTAAGACCAAAATCAAATTAAATAGAATCTTTTTTAAAATAGAAAACGTCTAAAACCAAATCAAACAAAACAAAATGTCATGATTTTTTTCTTTGATTTGGTTATATTCCCGTAAACACCCCTACACAAGTATGTTAGATTATCAGCTTCAGAGATTCACTTGTTTTGATAGACAATCATAATGAGTACGTTATTATTTTCATGGTCATATTTTTATGAATGAGACGTAATTAAAATATAATCAAATATTGAAATTGAAAATATTAAAGGAAGAAACTAAACCAGCTAGTATAAGAAATCAAGTAAGATGAGGTGAATAAAGATTAATGCATGTACATTTGAAGGAATGATGTAAGGGAAGAGTTAGGTTGATCACGAAGGTTTTGGCTTTTTAATAAACAAAAATATTATACTACTAGTCAATATATAACAGGCAATGTATACATGACTTAATATCTTCCTACCTAACTTTCACATTATTGTTAATCTTACTTTACTACTATATAAGTTGAGCTTCCAAAACTCAAAATTCTCATCAATAACATCTTAATTGCTACTAACATCTTATACAATGGCAACCGATATGATGATTCTCCTAATTGTTGCTTGTACACTTGTTTTATCCACAAATGCAATTAGGAGCCTTGATTCCATGAAATCTCAATCAGATGAACATATGAAGTTTATACGCCATCCAATTTTACCACCATTTTTTGGTGGCCACGGGCTTGGTAGGCCCGCATTTGGTGTAGGGCCGGTTATTGGATTCGGTCCTTTTGGAGGAATTGTGGGGGGAGCTAGTCCAAACAACGGTGCTGGATTGGGTTTCGGAACTGGAACTGGAACTGGAACTGAAACAGGAAGTGGAACTGAAATTGGAAGTGGATCAGGTTTTGGGTCCAGCAATGGAGGAGGAGGTTTCGGGTCCAGCATTGGAGGAGGAGGTTTCGGGTCTAGCATTGGAGGAGGAGGTTTTGGGTCAGGAAATGTCGGAGGAGGTTTTGGTTTTAACGGTGATAGTAATGGAGGTGCTAGTCCTATTGGTGATGGTTCATTTGCTAGTGGTCAAGCTAAAGCATCACTTGGAAATCAAAAACCTTGAACAACTCGTCATCACGATATGATATGATATGATATGATATATTACTATTATTTACTAGATTTCACACAAATAAGACTAACTTCGCATATTGCGCTAGTTACTAACTAATTAGGAGAATTACTCATCTTTCTTTCAAATACTTATATGTTATGGTTTGATTTTGCATATTTAAGTATAATTCTTATATATGAGTCAAATTTTATACGTATTGGCCCTAAAATGCCCTTATTTTTGACGGCCACATTTTAAAATATTAATAAATGTATCATTTATTACGTGACACGATTTTATTGGTGTGTTTAAAAATTAACCTAACTAGTTAAATCTCCATCCAAGATCCACCTAAAGAATCCACACCCACCCGCCCTAAATACCCATTAAATTAAGTGCAAAAACCTTAATTTCATCTTGTTCATTATGCTAAATTTGATTTGCTCTTCAAATTATTATCATCTTCTTCGTGAATCCAACTACAAATTCGTTCCAAGCTATCCTAATTCATCTTCAATGCCCTCCAAAATCAAAATACAACTTCACAATGATGGCAAGACAATAATCCGAATCACCGACTTCAAAATAAGTAACAAATTATACATCAAAAATTTGTAATCGCCATTAGAGTTCTATCTGAGCTTCAATAGTGTTCAATATATTTAAACCGGGTTTTTTTCTTCTCAATATCGAAATTCTTGATCAATGGAGGAACAATATCACCATTTTTGTTCAATAAGATACCAAAGTGGATGATTGACTCATTCCATACTAGAAATAATCGCAGAAAATCCTTTGATAACCCGGATTCTCAGCTGACTTACAACGAGTTTAAGTTTCAAATACAATACCAATTATTTTCAAGCTTAAAATAGTATACTTACCAAAATCAAATTTATCTACTGATATTTTTTGGAGTTCGAAGGATTCCGAATCAGGTTGGAAATCTATTTAAAGTTGAAGGTTCTTGAATCCTTAAATATAATTAATTGTGAAGTAATTTGGTTTATGATTTGGCTGTTGATTTGGTGAATAAGATGGAGGAAAATGTCGAACGAAATCAACGGAACTCCATTTTTGAAGTCGAAGAATTTCACATCTTTCACATCTCAATTTCAAAATTTGAGAACTTAAGTTTGTAGGTTACCATTGTCAAAATCGTTTGCAGAATCAGTTATTGTACTTAAATTTAGGTTCACTTACTAATTTGGGTATGTATTAAGGAAAAGTAAATTCACTATGGGAGGATTTTACTCTAAAATGCTTGAAGAACACCCTCTGTGAGAATTAAGTTTTTTTTTTTCTTAGTTTAATGGGGTTCTTTTTAGGTGGGGCGGGTTTGGGTTTATTTGGTGGATCCAAATTTGGGTCGGAATTTGATTAGTTTAGGTGAATTATAAACACACCAATAAAATCGTGCCACGTAATAAATGATACATTTAATAATATTTTAAAATGTGGCCGTCAAAAGTCAGGGCATTTTAGGGCCAATACATTGACGGCAAGGGTATTTTAGGATCGAAAGGTCGACGAAGGGTATTTTTATACCAAATCTCATAGTTCAAGGATATTTTAGGCCCTTTTCCGTAAAAGGAATGATGCTTCACATTTTCAGAGGAAATTATCATCAAAATATCAAATATAACATTGAACTGATTATTTACCCTAAAATCGGTACTGTTGAATTTATAGGAGGTCAAGTGTTGGGTTTGAAAGAATCAGAGTATTACGTGGAAGCTTACCATTGCAAATCATATGACGATAAATTAGACGACACATAAAACTATACTAAAAGAAACATATATTATTATATGATATGCAATTGGCCTGCATATTTAAAAAAGGGAAAACTATACAAATACGACCAATAATTAATGGAACTATTTACCCAAATTAAACCCTACCCAAGCTATTTATCCTTAATGGACCCCTCACCCAACCTATTTACACGCATACCCCCTTCCCCATTAAAGTACAATTAGGGGATTTTGAACTCAAAGTACTGTCGAACCCATAAAATCGTTATACTAACTCTCCTCTTTGAATCTATTAATCTCCATTGCCCGATATATGCTTTCTTCTTTCATTCTTTGTTGTTTTAAGCTAAAGATTACTAATATCGAAGCTTTTTTTTGGACATTAAGCTAATATCAAATTTGACTCANGTACTGTCGAACCCATAAAATCGTTATACAACTCTCCTCTTTGAATCTATTAATCTCCATTACCCGGTATATGCTTTCTTCTTTCATTCTTTGTTGTTTTAAGCTAAAAATTACTAATATCGAAGCTTTTTTTGGACATTAAGCTAATATCAAATTTGACTCAATTAGTTGTCTTTCTCCTATCCCTCTGGAGAAAATTAAATGGTACGTTTATTTTGACATTCAGCTAATTATAAAAAAATAGTTCAATTAGTTGCCTTTTGTCCTATCCTCATTACTTTGCTTTTTATCTTCTTCTTTTTTTGTATCTCTCCTCTCTTTCACGTTACCTAGATATCCCAAAAGAGGGTAAAGTTTAGATCTGAAACCTGAGAAAATGGATTTCAAAAATCAAAATCGAAAGTTTTCTATGATGTTTGGGCAATTGTTCTATAAAATATCACTAGAATGCATAAATGGGTATTTAAATATTGTATATGAATGTATTGATATTGTATAACACTTTATATAAATATATATTCATCTCTCGTACATAATTATACGTTATATATACATGATTGTATATTATTTATACAATATAGATATTTTGTTTATAGATGGCTATTTAGCTGAATTTGTTTTTTTTTTGTTGCGGCATATTTGTGTAAGATACTTTTTTTAAAGGGACAAATTTTCATTTGCATAAAAAATTGCTCAAAATTAGCAATACATGCAAATAAAAGTTATTTTCAATAAAATGGTCATATGTATATATAATGTATCGATATGTATATATAAAGTATGGATATGTATAGATGATTAGCTATATGCCTATATATAAAAAATGTGTGTATATATATATATATATACACACATTATTGATACAGTAAAATATATAGTACAGATCAAATTTTCAATCTCAGCCAACTCAAATCTCCTTTAAATAGTCTTAAAATTTAGATATAAGATCCTCTCAACATTTCAATTCTTTTAATATATTATTCACTCAAAACGATTCATGTTTGTGACAAATTTAGCTCGTGATTTGTTTGTTAATTATGCACGATGTGAGAATTTTTAAATCATGAATCGACAAACTTTTATAAAGGTGATTTTCATGATAATCATTACACGTACATTTCATTAAAAAGACAACTATTGCTTCAAGAAGTTAGTTATCATCAGATAAGCAAAAACTATTATTATTATTTTTTGTGCTTCCCCACTAGAGGTGAGTTCCATGGAACAACTCATTTGCGAACTCTTACTTATCGTCATCGAAATGATCTAAGAAATCTTTTATAGGATATGAAAAGATACAAATTTGAAAGAGTTAGAATCACGTAAATGAGAAAAAGGGGACGGAGACCAAGCTAAATTTGTAGAGCAAGAAAATGTTCATATCGTTTAATACTTTATCGAAGTGATTCCTCTTTTCATCTGTTAGAAGAAAGAAACTATGATAATTGCTAGTACTCTTTTGCTGATTATTATGGGCTTCTTCTAACCATAAGCTCCATTTGAAAAGAAGAGAAAAAATTAAAGTACCTACCTAGAAATAAAATGGA
Source organism: Solanum stenotomum (assembly GCF_019186545.1). Taxonomy (NCBI): domain Eukaryota; kingdom Viridiplantae; phylum Streptophyta; class Magnoliopsida; order Solanales; family Solanaceae; genus Solanum; species Solanum stenotomum. The sequence goes on from NC_064293.1 coordinate 10,893,435, forward strand.
AAGATTCACCCCAACCATACTCACAAACAAACAACATATATTGTGAATTAATTACTTAATTTTGAAATGGTTAAAGTCTTATATAAAATCCAAATAAAGATAGTCATGCCTTAACTATGAAAAGAATATCAAAATCCTACCGACATTGGGCGAAGCTAGATCACACGATGAACTAATAATTGGGGTGAATTTGGTTAGTACAATGTTCGAATGAATAGTAAACTAATAATTTGGTTAATTTTTGTTAGTCGAATGAACGAATGGTCATTATTCCTTTTAATTTTTCATTTTTAAAAAAAATAAAAACTCTTTTTTTTGGGGGGGGGGGGGATTCCACCTGGTGTCCGACTCCGATTAAATCCAAATCGTGCAATGCACGGTCCATTTGGAAGTGACGCTCCAAATAAGATTTTTTCTATACCCAGAGTTCGAACTCGAGACATCTGATTAAGGGTAAAACAGTTTCATCATTGCACCACAATCGATGTTAGTAGGGGTGTTCATGGGTTGGATAAAGACCAATTCAAATCGTAAAATTGAACAAACCATTTTTATTTGAGATTGGTTTGGTTTTAGATTGTTAAAAACCTATATTATTTTGTTCGGGGTTGATTTTATTCGAAAAAATAACCGAACCGAACTGATAGATTATATACATATATTTTATTATTATACATAGATAATATAATATTTTTACAAACAATTTTAAGGATCTTACATACGTTTTCATCAAAATTTATTTTAATCTATTTATGAAAGCAAAAATGTCCAAGAGGAAAACATTTATCTTATTGGTTTCATGTATATGAATGTCTATGACAATTCTTTGTGGAACTAGAAATATCAATGTCTCTTCCTTCTAGGCAAAAATGGTGAATTTTGAAGTTTTTTTCACAGTAAATTTAGAGATTGAAAGTTTTAAAATGTCAGTCGCTAACTATTTTTTCATTTTGAATGGATTGTTATCACTTTTTTTCCATTGCTTTTATTTTTGAGTATAGTTAATAACCAAATCAATAAATGTATATTATGATTGATTTAGGGAATTTAAAAATCAATTAAGTTGATTTAATTTTGATTTTGATCAATAACTGATCCAATACCGACCCGTGAACACCCCTACATGTTGGTTAGGGAATCAAATCCATCAACAGTATTGCCAAGCCCATATTCATCTTTAATGGGCCGGATTAGAAATCAAACAAATGTATTCCGAACTTCTTTCTTCCCAAACCCTCCGCTTGTTTCTCTTTTCTCTCTCTCTCTGTTTCTACTACAAACTCCTTCAACTGACTAAGAAGAAGAGGAAACAAAGGAAAGAAGAAGAAAATCTATGGCGGATGTTGTACAGTTCAAGCTGGAGCGTATGCTCCCTGAGCTCGACGACCTTGAAAAACGAGGTCTATTTAGCCGCCAGGAAATAGCGGAAATAGTGAAACAGCGCCGGAAATTTGAGTACAGGCTGAAGAGACCTAGTCCATTGAAGCAGGATTTTGTAGCATACATTGACTATGAGAAAAGTCTCGATTCTCTACGACTTCTACGTAAAAAAGCTCAGATGAAAACAACCGGCGATAGAAAGTTGAAAAAGTCTGTTTCAGATTATGCTGGAGTTTCCAGGATTATTGAGATTTATCGGCTCGCCACCACTAGGTTTAAGGGAGATATAGAGCTTTGGTTTCAGTATTTGGAGTTCTGTAGGGAGCGAAGGAATGGTCGAATGAAGAAGGTACGTTTACCTTTGCAGAAACTTGTTTAATTGGAAGCTCAATTTTCGTGTTTTATACTTAAACGTAGTTATTATTTTATAATCCAGTCATTTGAGAGTTCCTAAATTGTCTAAAAATGTGTGTAATTCTTTACTAATGGAATGATATAACAAAGTTATTTGGCATTGAGGCATAGTTGATTATTGATGAGATTAATATATTATTAGAGAGCAAACAAGTTCTAAAACATTGGGATAAAAAAACTTAAGATAAGATAATTAGTATAATGGAAGGGCAGTTAATTTCTCTTATTATGTTAAAATGTCTTTTATTTGACAAAGTTCCATTTTTTAAGCATCGAGGTTTGTCCTTAGTGTATTAGTTTTGCCCCTTCTGCAAACCAGTGAATTTGATGAACTTATTTTCTACATAAAAATCCAAAGCTGCAGGCTTTAAATGTGTTTGTAAATCAAGGCAGTCAACACACTAAGCCTTGATTACTAAGTTGGTTTACTAAGTCTGTTCTNAAGACATAAAGTGACACCTAAAGTTGTCTCGAATTTTCAAAAAGACACTTTAACTATACGGGTGTCCTATTACCCCGCAAAAGTATTGAATATCATTGTAAAAGGGTCATTTTGACCCATTTTCTCAACTGGTTTGTGAACACGCACAATACGCGCGTGAATGTTTATTTTTTCTGATAAAACCCAATTAAAAAGTGCCACATTTCATTGGTTTTCTTTATTAATTATTTAAGTGCTTTAAATCATCTTCTTCCCCAAAACATTACGTTTCAAACTCAACATTACCATTTTAAAGCTCTTCTTTATAATCATCTCCATTAACAACTTCCTTAAAGTCTCAATTGAGCAATCAATTCTCAAATTCCCTCTATTTTGAAATCCTAATTTGACTGAAAAACTCAAACCCAACAAAAATTGTTCACACCCAAGTGAGAAAATACTAAAACAAATTCAACCCAAAAACAGAGAAAGGCAAAAATCAAAGCAAAACCCAATTACAATACCAAGAAAGAGAAACAAAAAGAGAAAGATAATTATAAGACGATTTATCGATCTTCAACAAAATTGTACTTCGAAATAACTATGTCCCAATTCAATTCTTGATTAGAGCAATAATGGCGAGTTCAGGTCCAAGCTTCTCCTCAGCAACTTTCTCAGCCTTAACTCTAAGTTTTGCCAACTGCTTTCTCCTCTCGTATGCTACCTGCGCCCTCTCCTTCCTCTTGTTCTCGAGTTCCTTGATAGAGAGACAAGAAAATGTGAAGAATTTGGAAAGCTGAGAAATAACAAAGAAAAAAAGACTTTTCTACTTTAGTAAAGAATCGGGTCGGGCTGAACGGGTTGAAAAGAGTGAGAATCACGTGCGACAACCCAGACGAGGGAATGAGTCAAAATGGCTCATTTACAAAGATATCAAAAAGTTCTGTGGGGTGATAGGACACTTCCAAAGTTAAGGTGTCTTTATGAAAATATGAGACAACTTCAGTGGTGACTTTATGTCTTTTCTCTATTTTGAATATAATTGTAAATCAAGGCAGTCAACACACTAAACCTTGATTACTAAGTTGGTTTACTAAGTCTGTTCTGTGGTCAAGTTTCTAGTTTTCAACTCTTTAACTTCTCTTGGGATTTAACAAACAGTATATATTTCTTAACCCTTGGTTCTCTTACCTGTATTTATGCACTTGCATATGATCATTTGCAACATGGTAAAATGGCAAAATCTATCTGGTGTTGATTTCCCTCCTATATTTATGAAAATCATTAAATGTTGAGAAACTGTGCTCTCGGGTGTCTTATACTGTTCTTATGCCTTTTGTTCTTCAATAGGCCCTTGCGCAGGTAATCAGGTTTCACCCTAAGGTGCCTGGAGTATGGATATACGCTGCAGCTTGGGAATTCGATACCAACTTAAATGCTGCTGCTGCTCGTGCCCTAATGCATAGCGGCTTGAGAGCATGTCCAACTTCTGAGGATCTGTGGGTAGAATATCTCCGAATGGAGCTTACATACCTAAATAAATTAAAGGCCCGCAAAGTTGTGCTAGGAGAGGATGAGGGAACACTAGCTCGTTCTGGCAAAAGTGCTAAAGAGGAACAGTGGAGAGATGAGAACAAGGAATTATTTATTGTCCTTGATGATAACAGAGAGGAAGACAAATTATCCAACCTTCACGACGGAGACTCGAAGGAGAAATTAGATTTATTTAGGGAACAAGGTTTAAGTGTTCTTCAGACAGTTTACGGTGGTTCTATTAAAGCCCTCCCTTTCAGTTTCAGTTTAAGAACAAAGTTTCTTGACATACTAGAAGCAACAGATTTAGGTCATTCAGAAGATATGCAAAATGAAATACTTGCTGATATGAAACGGGACTTCTCAAAAGAACCAAAATATTGGGATTGGCTTGCAAGACAGGAAGTGATTGATCTTAATAATCCAGAGACTACTGAAGCAATGACAGCTGATCAGTTAAGCAGAGCAATTCAGGTAATACTAAACCTTTGTTGATCCACATGTTCGATTTTGATGTTATAATCTAATTCCTGTATTGCCTGTAATGTGATAATTTCTGGATCTTTCATGTCTAAGATCACGTGAAAAGGACATATGTTTGCCAGAAACTTAGGCTTGCTATTTATAAATGAAGGTTCTTAATTCCTTATTAATCCTCAATCATTGTTTACTCCAATTTTCCAGTCTAAGGAAAAAGTGGCATGAATTCTGGAATTACCCCTTCTGAGAGTCCGTCTTCTAGTTTGGTTGGAAGATTGTTCCTTCATGTGCAGCAGAGCTGCTATTTGAACTTTACTGTTTGGACAATGTTATACTTCTCCAATGCCTAAATCAGATGACATATACCAAAAGTCTTTGGTTGCACATGAAACATTACGAGGCTTGTGCTTTACTGTTTGAGATCTTCCTTTCCTTTAGTTTTATGATTTGATTCACTCTTTCAGTGCACTGGTAGTAAATCACTGTTTTACAGAATATCCTGTATAGCTTTCTTCGTTCATTAGCAGGTGCAGGCAACTGTATGTTCTTGAGTGACAAATTCTGATACTCTTTTTGTGGGTTCGAGTGGGGGTGGGGGGGTTGGAGATTTCATTATCTGCAGTTCTCTTTTTATGGTGTATATCTGTACCCTGCTGACAAGACTACCCACATTGATTCTGTAGGTTTATGAGGAGGGTTTAAAAATTGTGCCTTCAGCTTCAATGTTTGATTGTTATGCAAAGTTCCTGATGGATGTCATCCGTTTTAAAAATAAGGGAAGTCAATCTTCTGAGCTCTTCAGTACAGCTAGTCATGTTATGGATCCTATTTCACATCTCCTGGTAGTATATGAAAAGGCTGAAACCATGGGGTGCATCACAGAAGATCTTGCTTGCCAGCATGTTTCTTTTCTACTGCAACTTGGGAAAGTAGATGAAGCTAAGACTTTGGCGGAGAAATTGTGTTCTGGAAAATTTTCAGAAGCAGTGCAGCTATGGGCTTTACGGTTCTCAATAGAAATGAGATTTATCCAGAAGAACTGTACTCCAAATAAGGCAGCTCTGTCTTCTATCTTTGAACCCCTGAGAAGTGTTTTGCTGAAACTTCCCATATTAGAAGCAGAAACTATATGGCTTATGGTAGGCCAAAGCTTAAACCTTTCCCTGTTTAGAGTCTTTTTCATGCATTATAAGATGGTGATAGAAACTGTATTGCTCCTTCTGACTTAGCTGTGATATATGAGATCTTGTTTTCCAGTTGCATATATCAATATTTCTTCTGCTATTACATTTTTGGCGTACTTCTGTAGATGAAGCTGAATCCTTACTAGATATTATAGAGTACTTGTAAGCTGACCAAGGATACATCTTGTGCTTCTTTTTGAACATGTAAATTCACTATCTTTGTACTGATGATTAATATAGTGTTTCTTTAAAAGAACACTTATGCTATTTGAATAGATTCCTTTTGCGAGCATTGAGGCTTGATACAACACTACATATAAGATGCAAGTCAGGGCAGTGCTTATATTTCAGCAGATTCCATTCAATGCGCATTATGTTGAGTATGTTAGAGATGTATCAGTGGTTGAGACATGCACATGGCTACACCATTTTACTGTCATTTGTGCTATGCTTTTAATTTTCTATTTGCTTTTTGCTTTTTTAGAATAGGGAAGCATCTGTTGAGTGCCTCATGTGATTACATATGTAATGCAAGTCTGAGGAGTGCTTATATGTTGGCAGATCCCATTGAGTTCAGTGCATGTTACATTGTTGAGCATGTTAGCATGTTAGAGATGTACAAGTAAATGATGGATGCATGAGGCATCACAGTTTCACTATTGGTTGTGTATGCTTTTGGTGATAGAGTTGCATTCATAAGAAGTGCGGGATTTGTCCTTGTCTATGTGAAACTAAACTAATATTACCCAACAGAAACATTAATATTTTCTCAGTAGTTGTTAGGATGGAAGGTCTCTGAGCCAAAATAAAATAAAAATAGGACCTCTTGGAGCCAGTTACATGGTATTTTGATCAAGCACAACAATTTTCTTTGTTTATCATTTTAATTTTTCTTTCAAGCAATATTGTTACATGCCATTCTGTCTGATGTCCTTCTATGCTTTAGTTTTACTAGTGTCGAATGAATGGAATGTTTATAAGCTTGAACTTCATAGATCCATTTACTCCAAAAACATTCTTAAGATCCATTTACATTACATATTATGCAGGCGCTCAAATATTTTTCCACTCATAAGAAATTCTTTGACAAGTTGGTTGAGACTTCTATATCTTTACTGGCCAAAGATGGTGGAAGTGATGATGGTTTTTCCCTCTCTACTACCATCGTCAATTTTGTTCTGCAAAGGGATGGACTTGGGAGTGCTAGAGAGTTGTATAAGAGGTATGCTACTGCTGATTGATTATAGTCATGTATATATAGTGCAAACATCTATGTTTGATAAACTGTTCTGTTATAGTGAATGTGCTCCTGTACGTTAACCTGAAGAAAGATTTGTTTAAGAGCATGGTAAGAATGTGCTGACATCTATCTTTAGCCCACTTTTTTTAGGTTAAGGGAATACAGTCTATAAAATGAACCCTCTTCCAACTGGATCATTTTATGAACAAATCATAGTCCTTCATTATTGCATTAGCTAATCAGTTGTTTTCTGAAGTTGGTTTAGGTAATTAGGTACCATGTTTGTTCACTTGCTTACTAGTATCAAAAGATTAACCTGGTGCAACTCTTACTTGATATTGGGTCCTTTAATATTCAAGGACTTCCAGGTGTTGAGAGATATGAGGGTTTTCTCCAGTCTTTAGACTTTGTTATCCAGTATTATTTAATCAAAACTTCTTCCGATGTGTGAGATCAAATTTAGGGGTGCTGAGATGATAGATGATGTTTCATTTGTTCTTTGAAGAGCAATAGATACATGTTGACTGACATTGACTGCCTTGTGCAGATTTCTTGCTTTACCGCATCCAGGACTTTCTTTATACAGGAATTGCATTGAGCTGGAATTGAACCTTGCGTCTAGTGGAGATAAGATTAGTCTTGGAAATGTCCGAAAACTATTTGAAACTGCACTTACAACTTATGATCAAGATGTCAGATTGTGGCAAGACTATTATAATATGGAAATCAAGGTACACGATATTTCCTTCTCCTCCTCCTTTGGGGAACACATTATTTTTCTCACTAAAACAAATAGCAGAAAATGTTCAGAGATATGCTGGGAATTAGAGGAAAAAGGTGTGCGCTGTTTCAACTCCAATTGTAAACCTAAAATGAACAAGTGCCTTCTCTCTTACAATTTTAGCTTTTAAATGATCACACATCTTGGCATGGTTATAAGTCATGAGTTCTCAAGTCTTATTGTCAGCGCAACAGCAGTTATTTTCGATTGGTTCATGATAAAGAATCATGCCGATGAGCATAAAATTAAAAAAAATACTGATGTCTTCTCTCTAATATTTTATATTTTAGATATATTTGGAATTTGTATTTGGTTGCAAATTTGTTTCCTTATATATATATATATATATATATATATATGATGAGGCAATATATTTGTTGTTATATGATCTACTAATAGTGACATATTCAAGAATTATCCTCCTTTGCCTTTGGAGTCGAGTAGTATTTCTAGTATTTTAAGGCATTGTTTAATTGACTCTCATTAGTTTAAGTAATGATGTGTGTTGTGCCACTAATTATTTACCTATGCTTTTGTAAAAGATTATGATCCAGCGATTGTTGAAGGTAGTGGGGAGGTTTCTTAAATGGGTGTGGGGGGTGGAAGTATTTGCTGCTGCTATTTATTATGTTCCAACTTTGTGGAGATTTTTGTTACTCATGGTCATGGACTATGGATATATGAGTAATCATCTAGTGCTGATTTTTTTTTATAAAAAAACTACTGTTCAGATGGGAACATCAGAAACTGCAGCAGCCGTTCACTGGCGAGCACGGAAAACCCTCAAGAAGAGTATTTCCCTTGTACCCTCACTGGATATGTGATCAATCTCATGTGTGAATACCGTCAAAATTTGACTTGGGAATACTTTGAGCAAGTAATATAACCAAAGCTCTCTGTGGAGGTCTGGCTAAGGTGATTTCTTATGTGGTGCACCCTCTCATATATCATTGAGCTGCCAATCTTAATCTACATCACAATTTGCAGTATTGGTTCTCTTTTGAGGACATCTTGTGTGATCTGAGTCACTGTTAAAGGAGCCTTGCTATATTCTTAGGCAGCAACTGTGATATAAAGCTTTTAGGAGAGCTACTGTCAATTTTCCTGACCTCTCAAACTACTTGGAACGACAAAATTTTGTAGACGAGTACCTTTAGCTTTGTGTGTCAAACAGACAATTTACCATTTCTATCAAGAAAGCCTTCATATGGTTTCTTCTAATTTCATTATTTCAAGACTCTTTCTTTTTGTTTAAATATAGTAATATTTTCCTGTTGAGTTCTAGTTCTTTGATCCACGAGTTTATGTCAAAAACTAAACTTCTCAATAAATCCTTCTTGCACTTGAAATCCGCTTCAAACTCATTGATCAATAGGCGTCTCTAGTTGTCTGTGAAGAACTTAAATCTTTCATTTTGTGCATAAAACTTCTGCAACCCAGTTTCTCTATTAGACATGATAAAGTGTTGATTCTTATCTAGTCGTTTGTCAATCATAAACACTATAGTTTCTTATTTATGACATGTTAAGAATTTCATTTTTGTACAATATTTGTCAATCATCAGAACTTTGAATTCAACATAGCTCAAAAAATAATAAAAGTAAAACAGTTAAAGACACAATTATAGACTTCTGCTACAAAATGACATCAATTCATGAACGAAACGTGAAATAATAAAATAAAAATAATGAACACCATGTTTGAATAAAAAAAAATACTTGAACGTTTAAGGTTGCTTTTAAACGACATATAGTAGTACTTTGACACAAATATTTCCTCTTGAAGAAATACTCAATATTCTTTAAGATGATTTGTCTTACTATACTAATTTTATTAATCAAGTACTGGACAAAATGTTTTTAACTTTGTATTTGAATAAATAATTGTATCAACAATTAAAATTCAAACCTTCTAGATTTTATTATTTATATTAGGGGTACATGATCGGGTTGGTTCGGGTTTTTCAAATATCAAACCAAATCATTTGTGTAAAAGTTTTAAATTTATAAATCAAACCAAACTAATAAAACTTNTTTCCTCTTGAAGAAATACTCAATATTCTTTAAGATGATTTGTCTTACTATACTAATTTTATTAATCAAGTACTGGACAAAATGTTTTTAACTTTGTATTTGAATAAATAATTGTATCAACAATTAAAATTCAAACCTTCTAGATTTTATTAATTATATTAGGGGTACATGATCGGGTTGGTTCGGCTTTTTCAAATATCAAATCAAATCATTTGTGTAAAAGTTTTAAATTTATAAATCAAACCAAACTAATAAAACTCGGGGTTTTTTTTTTGAGTTTTTTAACCTCGGGTTGGTGCGAGATTTTCAAATACCAAACCAAACCATTTGTGTCGGATTTTTAAATTTTTAAATCAAACCAAATTAATAAACCTCGGGTTTTTTCAGGTTTTTGGATTTTCCGGTAAAGTAATCATACAAACATATAATTAACTTGTGCTCCAAATATTTCTTTATAAGTCCAATCAAAATACAACGATCTAAGGTGTTTCTTAAGAAAATAACACAAATATGAGATGGGTGATGACACTAAAATATTCAATAAAAAATAATAATGAAATCGTATAAAATAAATATTGCAAATTGATAAGTCATAATGAAAATGATCATAATTTAAAAGTACTAAATCATGCTAAAATAAGTCTAATAAGTATTAATTACATGATTAAACATTACAGAAAAGTTAAAATTAGGTTATGTATTTTAAATGTCTAAACCAATGCTAAATTGAAAAATTATTCAACATTATTATCATTCTTAGTGTTGAATTAATTTATTTTGTTAGCATTAGTATTCATTTGACTTTGAATTGAGCTTTATTAGAATTACTAATATCTATGGACTATAACTTGAAAAAATATGTTAAAAGATAAAAATTATGAAAGCGTATAAGTAATATTTAGAAATTACATCAAAATAAACACTTTTATGTATAATTTTTTAAAAAAATTATATATATAATGTTGCATTGGTTTGATCTTGGGTTGACTTTTTTTAGTTAAAATCAAACCAACCCAAGTATAGTCATGTTTTTTTTTGCCAATATCAAATATAGTCAAACCAAACCATTAATCAAATTCTTTTTTCACTTTAACTCGATTTCCGATTCAATTCGATTTTCAATTTAATTTTGTGCCCCTCCTACAGAGTCTTAAGCCAAAAGCAATCT
>NC_064293.1:10904168-10929093 GCF_019186545.1 Solanum stenotomum
ATATATTTTTTACTTTTGGATGTTTTTACAGGTTCAAGATGAAACCAATCAAGACTGAAAGTGAGGACAGTTCAACTATGAAGAGTACTATGAGATATACTTTTGTTGCGCCTGGTGCTATTGGAAAGGGACGAGGACGAGGACAAGGACTTAAATCCTTGGGTGAGAAAGGGAGCATGCCAACTAAGAAGTTATTTTCTCAATCTAATGATCTTGTTAACCATTACATCCAAGAAATTGAAACAAGTAAGATATATTTATTTTCTTAGTTAACTGAAAAATTGTTTCAGCCAGTAATCGTTATATACAAACTCGCTAATTGGACTTCCTTAGCACGTGAATTAACCTATTGTTTGTTCTCTTCTCTATTACTCTCTGTTTTTTTTTCTGTTTCAGAACCTAATCTTCTCTGTGAGTTCTTGTCATTATTCTGCAGCTTCTCATGTTTCAAAACACTTTGTTAAGGATTAATAACATGATATCTATATGTTCTATAGGGAAGACTCAAGGACAAGGACCAAAAATTTCTACCGTGTATGCTAGTCTAGGAATGGAAACGATGCATAAGAATGCCCTAACTCTTGAGAAAGAGAACATGAAAATTAACATTCTATCTCCTGCATGTACTAATCAAGTTAAGCAATACACCGAAGAAGTTAAAACAAGTAAGTTTGTTTTCAGATTTGTTATGTTTATTTTTAAAACAATGTTATTTTGATGAACTGTTATATTACGTTTCTCAGGTCCAGGTGTTATAGGAAAGGGATTGGAGAAAAGATCTGAAACTGCAATGTCTTCTCAAAGTACAAGATCGAATTCTACCATGTCTTCTAGTCAAGAAATGCGAACAATGGACAAAAATCCCTTGATTTGTGAGGAGGATATGCAAATCAATACTTCATTTCCTCCATCTGTTGATCAAGTTATGAAACACACTGAAACAACTGAAAAAGGTATTGAATTTTGAATCCATATGTTATTAAATTGTATAACTTAATTTGATTACTATAGTCTTTACAAAACTATGAAAATGTAGGCTCATCTAATCCTAAAAAGGTAAAAAGAGTTCGAGGGAGCAACATGTGCAAAGAAGTAGCTGAACTTGAAATTGGACAGAAGCTCACAGTGACCTTTTACAATAATCGAATTGTTGGAACAAATAGCAAACTGTTTTCGAGGCATTTGGGAAAAATTGTTCGTGATCGTAATATTTGTCCTTTGGGAGTATCATCATGGAATGATATTAAACAAGATAAGTTAAATCACATGTGGGCAGCCGTTGAGGTAACAAATTGCACCTGATTCACATTCTTTATTGTTATCTAATACATCTGTGTATTCTTGTCCATATAACAGTCGTTGAGGTAACAAATGTTTATGTGATTCAAACACATAGTTGTTTGTCGAATGATTTTCACATTTCACATGTGGTACTGGATTCAAGTATATGTGAATCACAATTTCTACTAAATGTTTTTTCTAAGATACCAAAAAGAAAAAGTAGATGTAAGAGATATCTGCTACTGGAATTTTGATGTGCTACTGAAAAAACAAACGTGCTACTGAAATTTCTTTTCTATTGAAATATCTGCTTAGTCTACTAGAAGAAGAGATCTTTTTTCATTTTATGATGCTTTCCTAATAGGTTTCCCTTGGTAATAATTCAACTCATGCTTCAATAATTGTAGCATAAATTTGAGGCTGTGGACATGAATGATCATCGTGATCATATCTTGGGATGGATGAATGAGTTATGGAACAAATGGAGAGGACACCTGCATGCAAAATATGTGAAGGATAAGCCTATCCATCAATCTCTTAAGATTATTCCAAGGGGAGTAGACAAAAAAGAATGGGAATGGTTAGTAAAGGAACATTTTGCTTCTGAAAGTTTCCAGGTATGCCTACTGATTAAATAGTATATTTTCCTCTTTTACCACTTGATTTCCCTCTTTAACACCAAATATATCCAGTTGCTTGATCCATGTTACTGAAATAGTTGTCGTGCTTTGAATTGTTGCATCACCCGCTTGGTATAGCACTCCATGAGTCCCTCAATCTCAGGAGCTGACCACTTACTTCTCATTCTTGGTACGGTGTGTCATGAGGTTTTTTGTTCTCTTCTAATAGTTCCATTTTTATAATAGGCAGATTCTATTTGGACAGTTCCAGTATTTCTATACCATGTACCTTGCCACTTCTTAGTGCACTGCATTTCGTAATGTTAATAAATGTCTCGCTAATGAAAGAAATATATAGGATGATGGGATGTGGAATTTTTGTTTAACCATTGCGAGTGAAAATAGCATGTTACTAAATTAATAACTTATTCCTCATTCACCAAACTTGACAAACTAGAAAGAAGTAGGAATATATGTACATACCTGAGGAGCAACTTCAAACACACAGAACTGCTTAGTAAGATTCTTGTCTAGCTCAAGAATTGCTGCAACATTTCCACATCTGCGATGTATTCAGATGAATACAAATTGTTTTATTCCAAAATAATTGAAACAAAAATACCTCTAACAAAAGAAAAGAGGAAGATGACATTAAAGGAAGAATAAATTACAAACTAACCGTGTGACTTAACTGATCTGTAATAGTAGTTCGAAGTAGACCAGACTGTAACTTTCTGATTATTGAACATCCATTTATATCCTTTCATTACTAACTGATGTGCACGGCATATGTAGTCCATGATGATGTCAGTGCTATTCTCAAGATTAGTATTGTTGTGAAGACATTTTAAGAAGTTGCTTCTTTTTAAAGAAAACATTCTTTGCTATTCTCAATATATTTCTCTGTTTGATAAATTGAATATGTTTGTCACTTGAAATTGTTATGTGTTTTGATAGAAATTGTTTTTTTTATATAATTTTTAGGCTCAACTCAAAGAAATGGTTCAAGTCGATCCATCTCTACCTAGCATAGAGATTGTTGAAAAATGTTGTGGACCTCAAACTCGTAGCCATGTATTTGGATTTGGGGGTGGAGTAAAGGCGAAAGACTTGAAAGGTGGAATTTCTTCGAAGGCTGAATTATTGTCTGTGCTACGTTCAACTCGAGAGGATAACAAATGCTTGAATGAAGAAAATAAATCCTTGAATGAGGAAAACAAATCCTTGAACCATCGCTTGTCTACCTTGGAAGATGCAATGAAAGAAATAATGAAAATGAAGGAATTATTTGCTGCTCAACAATCACATGTCCAACCTACATCATCTCCTATTTCAACTGAATGACCTCTACTTTTTTCTAATGACCAAGTAAGCACCAAGATACCAGACTTTATAGTTTTTTTTGTTGATTTGCATATAGTCATTTTCTACTAGGACTAATTCTAGAAAAAAATGATGGTAACTAATCTTTTCCAGCTAGAAGATAGTACATAGAATTGTTTGAATCCACCTTCATCTCTACTAGTTTCCTTGTTCTAATTGTCTATGATCTTAAATAGAACTAGCTAATACTCAATCAAACGGAAGTATAGATACTGCCCTTAAAAAGTAGAAACTGATCTCATGTCGGCTGGTTGTTATATGTTTTTCAGAATGTATGTACAGTTAAGTAGCTTGATGTTATGACGTACGAAAGATTCGATGTTGGATAGCTGACTTGTTTGTTTACTGCTGTCTGGGATTCTTCACGAGTGTTTTTGGCCATAGTTTGTAATTGTATGATATTGGTTTTTGAAGCTGTGAAATTGGTATGATGTTTTAGATTCGCCAAAGCTGCTACTTTCGTTCTTCGTCTATTTTTGTGAAATACAGCTGTTCATATGTTTACGCAGCTGGAAAAAAAAAGTTGCCAAAATCACACTTAGATCTGAGCTCAATTTCTGTTATTCTCTCTACAGTGCTTGGAGCTCATTTTTTATGTCCTTATTCATATGAACGATTACTCATCCAGAATTTTGCATTGGATTGTCATGGGCATAGCTCTTTTAGTTTTAGGAATTATTCTCCACTTCACAGATGCTATTCCTTCAAATAAGCAATTATACACCTTCAATTATGTCTGTGTAACCTTAGGAGCAGCCGCGTTAGTGTACTGTGCTTTCTTCATTCTGGTTGGCATTTTGAACTGGAAGTACCTATTTCTACCACTAGAATGGATTGGTATGAATGCCATGCTTGTTAATGTGGGAACTCTCCTTTATGTCATCTTTGCTGATATATTGTTTTGGGCTATTGTTGCTGGCCTACTTCATCGATTTGTCATATATTGGAAGCTTTAGTTCTGATGAAATTGGCATCTTTTGCTTGCTTATTATATAAGATTAGATGTAGCATTGTACTTGAAACTAGAAAGAGCTTCATCTAGTTATGGGTATCACTTTTATTTCTCTTTGAGAACAAGTGACTAAGAAGTTCAACACATCTTGCACACCAAATGAACAATACATATATCACTAATTTTTCTAGCTTGTAAAAAAAAGAAAGATGCACAACTGATGATGGAAGACTTTCTTTCAAGCCAACATTATTCGAGAGAACCCTATAATAAAGAAGCTCATATTGCTTACTTCATTAGTTAAAATTTTCTGCACAACTGTACATAAGTGTCTTTTCTATTTGTTAATTTCTGCACTGCTGTATTTTTGGACAGCTACTTTATATGTTAAATTTTCTGCACACAAATAGTAATTGAATTCTTGGTAAATGCATCTCAATGACTTTCTAATTGATTTTTCGTATGTTCCGCAGCTTTTGTGGATATTTCTAGATAACACGTGGTGAAGTTTTAACAACTTTTGGGGTGAGCGATCTATCTAATTCTTGTATAAATTTGATATGTATACCAATAGTTATTTATCGTTTTTTAAAATTTTGAACTTGTAGATTTTGAAGGTTGAAGTTTCAAGTCAAGATACAAGCTTAGAAGAAATGGACAAGCTTGTTATTAGTTTGCTACGAACATTATGCAAAACTCGATAGTACATAGTCTAACTCGGATATTGGCTAAGTTTTTTGAAAAATATATTGAAATAAACATCATGGGATGTTGACCAATTTTTGATTAATTGAACTCTTAATCTCTATGTACTTGTTTCTACCTCCCTATATCTTCTTTTTTGAATCGAAAGTTTTAGTAGAAATTTAGTATTTATTGAAGAATTTTTTTTATTGTGACATCAATTGATCTAGGACCATTGATGGCCAATCTAGGACCAGAAATATCTCATCTCTAAAGAATAATCTAGGACTAGAAGTGTTTCTTGTCTCTAAAGAATAATCTACGACTAGAAATAAATCTTGTCTTTATAACGAATCAAGGACCAGATTATTCTTGTCTCTAAACATACTCAAGGACCAGGTCATCCTCATCCCTAAAACTATTCAATGACCATGACAATATCGTCGCAAAAGCTAATCATGGACCAGGTTGTTCCCGTCTCTAACGATTACTACGACCAGGTGTTCATGGTCGCTAATAAAATTTAAGACCTGAAATAGAATTTCCCAAGTCTATTTGAGACTAGCTATGTAGTCTCTAAAAAGATTTAACGACTATATTTTTTCCCGTCTCAACTACCATATAAGGACCAGTATTTTGTTTTCATCGCGGAAGATCTATAGCGACGAATGCGGTTGCGACGGGTGGCGACCAGCATTTTCTGGTCTCAAATTTGCATTTGGGACCGGATTTAGATCTTCAGGGACCAGATTTCCCTTCCATAGAGGCTGTTTTTCTTGTAGTACTTGTTACGCACAGGCTGATTACCAGAATACCCCTCCGCCCAGTTATCAAAATACTATCCCTCCTAACTACCAAACTCCCCCTACTATCTACCAAACTCCCCTTCCAGTTTACAAGACTCCATCTCATAACTATCGAAATGTCATCCCCAACTTTGCCAACGTTCAGACAAATTACCAAACGCCTCCCCCAATGTACCAAAGCCCAGCTCCACTTTACCAAAATACCCCCTCGAAGTACCAAGCTCCACAACCAAACTACCAAACCAACTCATATCCCAGATATCAAGCCCCCCGTCCAAACGCTTCAAATTATCGTCAAATGCCTCCTCCGCAACAAGGCAATTACGATCCCTCCCGTCCTAGATTAGAGAAGAAGCCTGCTAGAATTTTCACTCCGCTTATCAAAAGCCAAACAAAGTTGTTCGAGCGATTAACTGCGGCAAGATATATTCATCCAGTGGGTCCCAAGCTGGTTGACACTAGTTCAAAGTTTTTACAGACCTGATCAGAGTTGCGCGTATCACTCTAATTGTGTTAGACATGATACTGAAGACTGTATCAACCTGAAGCATAAGATTCAAGACCTGATTGACCAGAATGTGGTCTCTCTTCAGACAGTTGCGCCCAATGTCAATACTAATCATATGTCAAATCATAGAGGCGCTACTATCAATATGATAGAGACAGATGACGATTGGTGCATGACAAAGGCAATAGTTCCGATTGCTCCTGATGAACTAGAAAAGGCCATAGCTTCGTTGAGCATAAGAGAGAAGAAAAAGTTTGTGATTCTGACACCCGAGAAGGCTGTTGCCTTGTTGTCGAGAGAAACTCTTACCCGACCAAAATTTGTGATTGAAACGGCTGTTACTCTAGGCGTGACCAGATCTGGCAGGTGCTACACATCGGAAGAAGTGGCCCAATGGGGCAGAAAAAGGATCAGACTAAAAGGCCGATTAGTGAAGCTAAAGCCGAAGAGTTTTGGAAGAAAATGCAGTCGAAAGATTATTCAATAGTGAAGCATTTGGAGAAGACACCAGCTCAGATTTTTGTATGGGCTTTGTTGATGAGTTCACAACTACATAGGCAAGCGTTGATGAAGGCTCTGGATGATACTTATGTGCCCGTGGGTACCAGCAGTGACAATATAGCAGCCATGATAAACCAGGTCATCCGAGGACACCGAATTAGTTTTGTGACGAAGAGCTGCCCTTTGAAGGCAGGATGCACAACAAAGCTCTGCACGTCACCACCATGTGTCGAGACAAGATAATAAATCGTGTCTTGGTCGATGACGGATCCGGTCTTAATATTTGCCCACTTTCGACTCTGAGGCAGCTAAAATTTGATTTGGGAAAGCCTCACCAGAACCAAGTCAATGTGAGGGCTTTTGATAGAGTGCAAAGAGACACATTGGGTGCGGTAAACTTGAATATTCAAGTGGGTCCTGCGGATTTTAATGTGGAGTTCCAGGTGTTGGATATCAACACCAATTACAACTTGCTTCTGGGAAAACCGTTTATTCATATGGCTAGGGTTGTGTCGTCTACCCTTTACCAACTAATGAAGTATGTTTGGAAGGACCAGGAATTGGTCATTTATGGTGAAGGGAGTCATTCCAATGGGTATGCACCGATCGTTGATGATGTCTCTCGAGGTTATTATTTCTATACGGTGGAGCTGGTAAATGCCACCAGTGATGACTTGGCTCCACAACCTCTTATGCCTGGCGTGTACAAGATAATTGCTACTGTCATGTTCCAGAATGGTTTCAAACCAGATTTTGGATTAAGGAAGCATTTCCAAGGAATCATCGACCCTATCCAAATTCCCACCAAAGGAGCAAAGTTTGGTTTGGGATATGTCCCAACAGATGACGAAGCAGAGATGAAGAACAAGAATGTTGATCAAGCATTGGCCAAGCCAATTCCTCATCTGTACTATTTATTTTCGGTGCGAGGATATGTCAATGATGATGGTCTCGGGGAAGGAATCATGGGCCTTTATGAGGAGATTGATGCGGTCATCGTAGAAGAAGCTAGGACATCAGGCATCCATGATGCAGAACCTGAGGAGCAATTGCAGAATAGGACCTCCACACCGCTCCTGATTTCCCGTGCAACTTGGTAGAAAAGACATGTGTCTCTGTTTGTATTTTTAAAAATCGGTGGTAGTCCGGAAGAGGCCCGTGACCCACCCTTTATGCAATTTTATTTGTTTGAAGTTTTTAAATTCCCTTGTGATGTTTAAAAAGGCAAAATGACCCTCGGCCATGGCCAAAGTTTATGCTTGTCTTTCAATTAAAGTGAAAAGCCTCTTTTATCAAAATTTATTCGTTTACTTATCTGTTTATATTTTATTTTCCTAACTTTGTTTGTATATGATTTCAGTAATATTAATTTAAAACCTGTTAATGTCATGTCATGTCATGAACCGAGTGAACAAAATGAGGCAGGTGATGATGAGTGTGAGGAATATGAAGAATAAAATGGGGTACCCGAACATATTGCTGAGGAGTTTCGATAATTCGAGAATCAACACAAGCCAAACTTGGAAGAAACCGAAACTGTGAATCTCAGAGATGAGGAATGTGTTAAAGAAGTAAGAATCAGTGTCCATCGGACAAAAGCTCAAAGAAGAGACCAGGTTCGTTTGCTCAGGGAGTACATTGATGTATTTGCCTGGTCTTATAAAGGCATGCCAGGGGTAAGCACGAATATGGTGTCCCACAAGTTGCCGATCAATCCAGATTTCAGTCCAGTAAAACAAAAGACTCGGAAGTTCAAGCCTGAGTTGAGTTTGAAGATCAAAGAGAAGATTACAAAACAAATCGAGTCTCAAGTAGTGGAAGTGACACAATATCCGACTTGGTTAGCCAATGTTGTTCCGGTTGCCAAGAAAGACGGAAAGATTAGAATTTGTGTCGACTACAGAGATCTCAACAAAGCTAGCCCGAAAGATAATTTTCCATTGCCAAACATTCACATTCTTATTGATAACTGTGCTAACCATGAGATGCAGTCGTTCGTGGTTTGTTATGCGGGCTATCACCAGATCTTGATGGATGAAGAAGATGCAGAAAAAACAGTTTTCATCACGCCATAGAGCGTATATCATTATCGGGTGATGCCTTTTGGTCTCAAAAATGCCGGTGCTAATTACATAAGGGCTATGACGACCATCTTTCACGATATGATTCACAAGGAGATCGAGGTGTATGTAGATGATGTCATAATCAAGTCCCGCGAGAGTTCGGACCACTTGACTCTTTTGAGAAAATTATTTGATCGCTTACGCCGATACAATTTGAAGTTAAATCCCGCCAAATATGCTTTTAGAGTGCCAGCTGGCAAGTTGTTGGGATTTATAGTCAGCAGGAGGGGCATTAAGCTTGACCCTTCCAAGATCAAGGCGATCCAGGAATTACCTCCTCCGAAGACCAAGAAAGAGGTGATGAGTTTTTTAGGAGGGTTGAACTATATCAGCCGGTTCATAGCTCAATCCACCGTGGTGTGTGAGTCTATCTTTAAGTTATTGAAAAAAGATGTCTCGACCAAGTGGACCGGAGAATGTCAAACTGCTTTTGATGCCATCAAGAACTATTTGTCTAATCTGCCGGTATTGGTCCCTCCACGAGAAGGGAGTCTGTTATTGCTTTATTTGTCCATCTCAGATAACGCATTAGGATGCGTGCTTGGTCAACATGACGAAACTTTGAAGAAAAAATGAGCCATTTATTACTTGAGCAAAAAGTTCACTTGATATGAGGCTCGTTACACTCTTTTGGAGAGAACATGTTGTGCTTTGACTTGGATCGCTCAAAAGTTGAGACATTATTTGTCTTCTTATATCACATATCTTATTTCCAGGATGGACCCGTTGAAGTATATTTTTCAGAAAGCAATGCCGACCGGGAAGTTGGCTAAATGGCAAATGCTTTTGAGTGAGTTTGACATTGTGTATATGACTCAGAAGGCGATAAAGGCACAAGCCTTGGCTGATCATCTTGTAGAGAATCCAGTTGATGAAGAGTATGAACCGCTCAAAACTTATTTTCCCGATGAAGAAATAACATTTGTGGGTGAGGATATTTCTAAAGCGTACCCTGGTTGAGAGTATTCTTTGATGGAGCGACGAATCATCAAGGGAAAGGAATCGGAGCGGTCTTAGTGTCAGAAACCAGTCAACACTATCCTATGGCAGCTAAACTCTGATTTCAATGCACGAACAACATGGCTGAGTATGAAGCTTGCATCCTCGGTCTGAAGATGGCAATTGATATGAATGTTCACGAGTTGCTGGTTATTGGAGATTCAGATTTGCTGATTCATCAGGTTCAAGAGGAATGGGCCGTGAAAAACCCAAAGATCACACCGTATGTGCGGTATATACGGAAGTTGTGCAAGAGATTTTGCAAAATTGAATTCAGACACACTCCCAGGACACATAATGAGTTGGCCGATGCTCTTGCCACAATCGCATCAATAATTAAGCATCCAGATACAAGTTATATTGATCTAGTGGATATAAAGGTAAAAGAACAGTCTGTTCATTGTTCACACGTCGAAGCAGAACCAGGTGGTTTGCCTTGGTATTTTGACATCAAGAAGTATTTAGAGGATGGGACTTATCCCGAGAATGCAACGTTCAACCAAAAGAAGTTGATACGTCGTATGGTCCTCAGTTTCTTTACAAGCGGGGAAATCATTTATAGGAGGACTCCAGATTTAGGTCTTCTCAAATGTGTTGATGCTGGTGAAGCTGCAAAGCTTCTGGAACAAATACATGCCGGAGTTTGTGGTACTCATATGAATGGGCTTACTTTGGCAAGGAGGATCCTTCGAGCCGGTTACTTTTGGATGACTATGGAACACGATTGTTGCAAGTTTGTGCAGAAATGTCATAAATGTCAAGCGCATGGAGATTTGATTTGTGTCCCGCCTCATGAACTCAATGCTATGAGTTCACCTTGGCCATTTGTAGCTTGGGGCATGGATGTCATTGGTCCGATAGAGCCAGCCGCCTCTAACGGACACAGATTCATTTTGGTTGCCATTGACTACTTCACCAAGTGGGTGGAAGTAGCTTCGTATAAGTCCGTGACCAAGAAAGTTATAGTTGATTTCGTTCTCAACAATTTGCTATGTAGGTTTGGAGTTCCAGAATCCATCATTACTGATAATAGAGCAAATCTCAACAGTCACTTGATGAGAGAGATATGTGAACAATTCAAGATTATTCACCAAAACTCAACCGCATATCGTCCCCAAATGAATGGAACCGTAGAAGCTGCCAACAAGTACATAAAGAAGATTTTGAGGAAAATGATTGATAATCGCAGAGGTTGGCACGAGATGTTGCCATATGCTTTGTTGGGTTACCGAACAACTGTCAGAACATCAGTTGGAGCTACTCCATATTTGCTAGTATATGGAACAGAAGCAGTTATACCTGCGGAAGTTGAAATACCTTCATTGAGAATCATCCAAGAAGCTGATTTGAGTGATGTCGAATGGGTTCGTAAGCGGATTAATCAGTTAATATTGAATGATGAGAAGAGAATGGTTGTTGTTTGTCATGGTCAATTGTATCGACAGAGAATGATTCGTGCTTTCCACAAGAAAGTAAGAGCTTGAATGTTTGAGGTTGGTCAGTTGGTTCTCAATCGTATTTTCCCTCACCAGGATTAATATAAAGGGAAATTTACACCAAATTGGCAAGGACTCTACATGGTTCACAAAGTGTTATCTGGAGGTACCTTGGTCCTATCGGAGATGAATGACACCGAATGGCCGAAACCAATCAACTCAGATGCTGTCAAGAGATACTATGTGTGAAGTTTCAGTTTGTATTTCTATCATTTCCTTGTAATTATTCTATTTGCTTGTAAACGCTTTGTTTAAAATTTTATCCCTTTTGGAATGAACTACGTCTGACCTGAATTCTCAAAAATGAGATATATAGGCGGCCTATGTCGGCCTCGGTCACCTCTTTTATCCCCTTTTAATGTTTCTTTGTATTTGAACTACGTTCGACCTGAATTCTCAAGAATGAGATACATAGGCGGCCTATGTCGGCCTCGGTCGGTTTCTTTGTAAATTCTTTATTTTTGTTAATCCTCGAGAGGGGGAACTACGTTTGACCTGATTCCTGCCTCAATGGGATACGTAGGTGCCGTAAGGGCTCGGTCATATCTCTCGTAAGATTTCTATTTTTCTTACAATTAAAACTAGGACAGAATTTTTGAGTTCATTCGCAAGAAGAAGGCCTCTCCAACAATGTCGAGACTGAAGTTACTCTTAAATTTGCAACTGGGACGGAATTTTTGGGAATATCTAAATAATTCCGTGATTCACTCACCAACGGTTCGAGATAAGCCAAGACAGTTAACTGGGACAGAAATTTTGAGGATGGCCTCAAAATTTCAACAAGGTTCATCGGCAGTTTAGAGCAACTTTGAATACTTCCCAGCAAGTAATCAGATAGATTTCGAAACATCAACTCCAAATGACGTTCATTATACTTGACGTGACATAACACTTGACAGTGACTTTTTCCAAAACATTACTTTTGAAAGTCTATTTTCCTTAAAAAACTCTTCCTTCATGTTCAATTATATTTGCATAAAAAAATGTTTTGTCTTATCTATAAAGAAGTGGGAGATCGGAAAAATCAACCGAAGATAGCAAGACAAGGAGCAGACAACCGAAGAAATCGACACAGATCAGTTCATTTTTTTAAAAAAAAACTAACAATTTTTCTGTGGATGGAGGTATACAAGTTTGCCTCAAGATCAACATATTCCACCATTCAATGGATATGGAGAAGTCAAAGGGGCAAAGAGCTCCCCAAAATTGACATTTTTTTTGTGGATGCAGGAAATATTTTATGTTGCTTATATCAAAGATTTTGGAATATGAATAACATTATTTCATTCAATTCCCAACAAGGCGAAGTCCGTAATGAACGTGCAACTATGTTTAGAGATGGGACAAATAAAAACCACGAAGAGAGTAATATTATTATTTCCCAGCAACTAGAGATACATGGAAGACGTTTATTTGGTTTATATTATCAGATATGATAATATTCTTACCCTGAAGGTTATTTATATCGTATTATCGAATGAGACGATACCACTACCCGGAGAGTTACTTATATCGTATTGTCAAATGAGATGATACCATTACTCCGAGGGTCATTTTTATTTATATTGTCGAACGAGACGAAACCACTACCCGGAGAGTCATTTATATCGTATTATCAAATGAGATAATACCACTACTCCGAGAGTCATTTATATCGTATTGTCAAATGAGATGATACCACTACACCGAGGGTCATTTTTATTTATATTGTCGAACGAGACGATACCACTACCCGGAGAATCATTTATATCGTATTATCAAATGAGATGATACCACCACTCTGAGGGTCATTTTTATTTATATTGTCGATTGAGGCAATACCGCCACCCAAAAATTACCCCAGAAGATCACCTATGTTGCTTGGTAAAGCATTATCTCCGTTCGGTACCGGGGACGACGTCATCAAAAGAAATCATGCATTGCAAGAGAAAGAAGTCATGCATCGCGGAGAAGTCATGCATAGCAAGAGAAAGTAGTCATGTATCGCGGAGAAGTCATGCATAGCAAGAGAAAGAAGTCATGCATCACGAGAAAAGAAATCATGCATAGCAAGAGAAAGAAGTCATGCATCGCGACAAAGAGATTTATGCATAGCAAGAAGAAGAAATCATGCATAGCAAAAGAAGTCATGCATCGCGGGAAAGAGATTTATGCATAGCAAGAAGAAGAAATCATGCATAGCAAGAGAAAAGTCATGCATCGCGGGAAAGAGATTCATGCATAGCAAGAAAAGGATTAATGCATCGCGGAAAAGAAGTTATGCATTGCAAGAGAAAGATTTACCCATCACAAGAAGATCAACATCGACTGCATCATTTTTTCTTTACAAAGTGACATCAAGAGAATTAGCAACAACGACGTCAAGAGAACTGTCAACATATTACATCAGCCTATTTTATTAATCAAAGGAAGAGTACTATTGGAGATTATATTGCAAATATGAAACACTAGCTTTATTTGCTTTGCGTCGAACCCGATGGAGTTGACGCCAAATGTTCAAGGAGAGCAATTAAGTGTCAACATGATAAAAGACATTATCCCTCAATTTGAATTGCATTTTATGCTAATGAGTTTTATCTCAATCTTTGTCGCAAGCATCCAAGAGGATGAATTCTCAAAACAAACCACAGGTGCTGACGACATCAATTAGGATGCGGCACAACGTGGAACTTTTTCTTAGCAGCGAACTGGGACATAGTCCGAAGAGGAGTGTCAAACTCTTAGGACGCGAGCAAAAGAGAGACTTCCACCACAATCAAACCACACCCCTATTAGAAGGCATGTGGGTTTATTTTTGGGTCTTCGGTTTCAGTTTCGCATCCGGTAATTTTTTGTCTCTACCGGAAGCAGCTTTCCAATCTAAGTGACAAATGCACCAAGAGCTTTGAGAATTATGTCCGTGTAAATTCTTAATTATGGGTGTGAAGTGCACCACATTCATGACTAAGAGGTTGCAAGCCTCTTTTTGATACTCGACTTACTTTGTCATTTTCCAAAACCAAAGGTTATCTCGCATGATAGATTTCCTCTTCAACCGATAGAGTCGAACTACAAGCAGCATGATTCCCTAAGTTGAGGGATATGTAGGCGGGATCAGTATTGAAAACTCGGTTGTACTCCGACATTCGCTCTTAAATCTTATTCTCGAGCATTTCGGTCCCTTCATAATACGGTATCGGGATGGCTTTTGAGTTCTTTCAAAATCGTGTGTCAAATCAAGTGTATCGAATTACAAGTGGCCTGAATTCTCATATAGCCTGAGATATGTAGAAAACTCACTTCTGGGGTTCGGCCATAATTCTTAAAGTCCGCACCAGATTCCTTTTCCAAAAGATAAAGATGTGGTCGGTCAAAAATTGGATTAGTCAATTTCATTTTCCTCGGATTCCTTGCATCAATCCAAGTAAAATAAGGGACAATTGTTGACACCCAATTTTGACCCTCCCCGATAGGAATTAATTCACGAGCTTCTTAATTTCCAAACGATTTAGAATAATTAGTTTTATAAAATTCAAATACTTTGCAAAGTCATCTTAAGTGATTTTGGTCGATTTTCATAATTTATAAATAATATATATTTCATGTAATTTTATATATTTATAATTAGTATATTTTATAAATATTTGGAAATCACCTCGAAAAGATTTTATTTTAAATATTCTATTAAAAGTAGTTTAGTTATATAATAGTTTATATTTTAAAATCATTTAGTTTATAATTAAATTGATTATTTTATTTCGTTAAGATTAAGAAGCTCGTTAATTAATTAATATTAATTTATCTTATTTGAGTTTTAGCTAATTTTATTAATAAAATTCGAAATGGCTTAATTCAATTGGCTATAATCTAAACCCATTTAACCATTCTTAATCTAACCCTTTTAACCTCCCCTTAAACCCAACAACCCAAATAATTTCCAGATTTATCCAAGCCCAATATAATTAATCCCTGACCCACCAATTCTTCCAAATTCAAACTAACAGCAACACGTACAGGCATACGTTCCAAATCCCAATTACTAACAGCCCTTTCTAGCGACTCGGCCCAACTCTCTTCTTCACAAAGAGATCCAAACATTCCAACAACAACCAAACAGTAAATCAAACGGAAAAGCACGCAGCAGCATGAAAATACACAACAAAGCAACATAGATAGATGGAAAAGCAACAACAGAGGGTAGTACTGCGTCTCCTTTGTCTTCTTCCTCCCATCCCTATCGATAGTACTGTTTCTAGCCGAGTTTTGCGGCAAAAAGCATCAGTAGCAGCAACGTGAATCGTCCTCCTAGCGTGAGATTGCTCCACGTTGCTCGTCCAGGATGATTGAACGGATCGAGTCCATCCATCCCCTTTCCCCTTCCGGAATGGGACGAAATGTGAGAAAAAAGATGTTTAGCCAAAATGGTGAAAGGTTTTTCGAATTTGAATTTCGAGATGGGCCTTTTCTATTCGGATTTTGTTATCCCTTTTCCCACCTAAAATTTTCGAACCTTAGTTCCTTGCTATATATTTGCTTCTGTTCACTGTGGGAGGGGGGGAAATTGAAGAGGGTGGGAAGAAAATTGAGAAAGGGCATAGAAAATTGGTCACATTTTAATAGCTTACTAAAGGTCTTGAATAGTCGATTTTACATTTTAAAGAAATCCTTGGACAGATTCTCTAAGTCTTAAATTTTGGGAAGTTTTCTTAGTTTGGTTTCATTTGGATTTCTTGGTTGTTACTCGAGTCGAAACTCGTGTGGAAGAGGTCGTTGCCGCCTTGCTCGTTCTCGTCTCAGCTCGCTGCCCGGAAAAGGTAGCATCTCCTCTGATGGCTTTTCTCTATTTTGTTTTGTTAATATTGGGAATTACTATTCTGCTGGTTGTTGGCTCTTAGCTGCTGTTAAACTAATGTACAAGACTTATATTCTTGGTTGGTTTTCCCTGAGATTAGTCATAATATCGAGTTAAGCTTTGGAAATGTATTGGCGTTTTCTCTGCTACCCTACCCAAAGTTTAATTTTGCCATTTTTGCTTCTCGAAAATCTGTTTTATTGCTCAATATTTGACACCCTATCTTTCATTCCTTCACCTTTAGTTGGACGAATGAAATAAGGGGACTACATTCCAAGTACGCGTGTTGCATTTGCTATTATATTGAGTTCGAAGGTCGTATTTTGGTTACTACTTGTTTTATCTCTTTATTTGTTAGTTTCATTGAGTCTCCATTGAGATATATGCTTTATTTTCCTACTCCTATCAGCATGTTGGTTGATAGCATTTTTAGAATCTGTGTTGAACTTATTTGTTAAACTTGATACAAAGATGGGGACCAATGATAGATTGATATAAATTTTGTCATCACCTCCCCTACTGTCGTTTCTCTTAATATTTGATGTTGGAACAAGTTTGAATGCGTTAAAAGAGTCTCCACCTTTTTGATGCTTATGGCTGTTCACTGGAAACTAGAAATTCACGTTGAAATAATAGGCAATATGTTTTACTTGTTAAAAGTTGAAGTGTAAAACAACTTCACCATATTGTCAACTATCTGGACCCACAAATTTAGGATATGCATGCTTATGTAATCTAATATTGAGCATCTTTACGGTGATTGATTTAAACCAATTGATTTGATCGAATTATGAGCATGTTTACCTTGTAAATAACAAATCTGTGTGAATCTAATGTCATAATTAAATATTCAAGAAAAATGTACTTGCCTTAGTTGGTCGTTACCTTCGGTTTAATTTTGACAAATTAGTCGGTTATTAGAGATAAGTCAAATTGCATTGTCGAAATTCACTCAAACATGCTTTTGTCTTTAATTCGGGAAGCAACCGGAAGCTGAATATTTTTTTTATAAATTATCATATTTGTCCAGAAATGACTTGAGTTGATTGTTTAATAGTTATTCTTGGAGCATTATAAGGTATAATGTCCATTGTTGCTTTTAAATTTTGAGGAGGTCCACTCTTGTCGTTTGCTACGTAGAGACAAGCTGTCAATTTCACTTTCATTATTTGAAGTTAGTGGATGAATTTTTATCATTGACCCTTTTCTTTTTTTTATATATACATATTTATGTCCTTTTTCTTGGCTAATTCAAGTTGTGGGATGGTAACTTCATTGGTCTTATTTTTAATTTCTTTTGCCAGTTCATTCTTTATTCCATGTCAGTTTCCTCTTTTGCTAATTCGTTCTCTTCACTTGCATGTGATATCTGCTCGGGTCCTCGCGGACTTTATCCTCGCATTTTCCTTTGGGCCACAGAGGCTTATATTCAAATTTTTATTCGAGTTAGCCGGTCATTAAAATCGAAGAACAAGTCCTTAAAAAATTGACGAACAAGATTTGGAGCTGATACGAGATTTTATACACTAGTATACACCTAGTGTATACGAAAAATGAGAAAACGGGCTTAAAGAGGCCTACTCTTCCTCATGAATTGTATTTTGTTACTTTGGGCCTAAGCCCCTCCTTTGTCTTGCTTATTATTATTTCGTTAATTATTAGGACAGATGAAAAAATCAGGCCTAAGGCCCAAAGAACAATATTTTTTGTTATGTTAGACTAAGACAGGTGCAAGTGATTCGAATGGGCCTTCGACCCAAAACAAGATTAGGCCCAAGTACTGGCCCAGGCGAACAGTAAACCAGACTTGGGCCCAAATTTCGTTCTTTACTGATTATTTTATATATGTTTACCTATCGATATTTGTTTTAGTCTTAAGGTTACTACGGTTTAATTCCCCGAAAGATAGTCATTCTAAACTAATCTTCTAAAAATTAACTAATTAAATACTCGCTTCCTATAATATTGAAACATAATCTATCAAAATGTTTAACTTAGATAATATCGCAATACCTCTCCTTATCCCTTTTTAAAATGGTCTTAACTAAAAAAGTTCAATTTTGCAATTCAAGTTGAGTTAAATTATTTTAGTCAAATAATTAATTACCGAATAATCGCATATTAGCGGGCATTTTAGGTGCTTTCAAACCCTTTTCAAAATTCTAATAAGAACCCCGAACCCCTTTTAAGTTTTCTTTAGGTTCTCTATTTTAGTCTTTTGAAAACAACAGTTTTCTTAATTTTACTTTAAAATTAAGTGCGACTCTTAAAAGCAATAAAATAATATTTTCCTAATAAAACAGAATGGCGACTTCCGCTGGAGATTTGAATGGTTCTAACCTTAAGATTAATTTATTTGGCTATGTGTTTTAACTGTCTACTTGTTTTATTTATCGCTTATATTGAATTGTGGCATTCATGGCACCCGATTTCGCCAAACGCAAATAGACTGCATTAGGAAAAAAGGCGGTTACGTGGCTTACCACAGCTGTCCTTCAGAAAAAACACAAGTTGAATTCTTTGGAAGTGATAAACGAATAGTTGGCTTGTGGTTATCCAACGTCGTTTATTAGACTTCATCCCGTTGTTTGTCCGACTCGAATAACCGTCATTTCTCAACCAATTCTAGTCAACCTAGAGTAGAGCGAAACCAAATCCAAATCTAAGCATTAGCCTAAGACGGCTTAATACACAAGGCGTATTAAGTCCATTAGTAAAACCGCCAAAATCATATCCAAGGTCCACGACCTAACGACATATCATATTATTTGACATTTGAAAGATGTATGTGTGGAAACCTAATTGTTGCCTATTTGGGGGAGGGAATTTTAACTGTGCTTTATTTTGTAGGTATGGATCGATTTCCCAAATTTGACATGGTAGTGGAAGCCCCGGTTCTGCTCAAAATGTGGTACAACGACCTCAATACGTTTCACAAAAGAGACCTCAACAAATATGTAGGGGGCCTTAACAGAACTCATTAACATGGTCGGGTGGCCCGAGCTGATTGAAGTCCTCACAGGTTATTGGGACAACGAGAAAATGGTGTTCCGATTTTGAACCATGGAAATCACCCCGACAATTGAGAAAATTCGGGACGGAATAAACACAGTCGGTACAGGGCTTGAAGGAAGAGTGAGAAAATGGGAAAACATCTTAATCCCTAACAAGCCTACCCTCGAGGATATTGTAAACTGGCTCGGATTAAGAAAAGATTGTGCTTACTGGGCCGAAGGTTCTAGCGTTTCTTTCATGGATCTCTATGTTAGATTCGGGGATGCGAGCTTTTATGCGAATTACAACCAAGAGTTCAGGGTCACTTTTAGAGAATGGGACGGGATCAGACCTTTGGCATTCACCGTCGCACTATTGGGCACCATGGTTTTTCCACACGGCCCGAGCCTCAACATCAACACCCGAGTGATAATGCTTGCACACACTCCATTCCACGAGCATCTGAACCAAGGGCAAGTAAAGTATTATCCTATCGCACCTGTCATCCTTTCTGACATGTACCGTGCTTTGGGAAAATGCAAGGAAGGGCATCGTTACTTTCAAGGTTGCAACCTTCTTCTTCAATGGTGGATAATGAGTCACTTGGTGAACAGACACGAAACTCAAGAACTCCATACCCTTGATGAACATAACGCTCTTAAGAGTTTGAATGGCATATTGTTCTGGGTAGATTGAGAAAAAAGAAGAACCAGAGAAAGATGGGCTCAAATTTTTTCTGAGTTAAGAGAAGAAAACATCCAGCGGATGTTCGACCGTTTCATCTCGAAAGATGACATAGTACGGGGCAACAGACAACTTGTGCTTCCTCTGCCAGGTATTTGAGGTATTCGCCCATATGCACCCATCCGGGTCCTGAGACAGTTCGGAAGAAGACAAACTACACCTCCAGAAGCATACTACCGTATCTATGTGTTCGACATCGGGGATGATAGAGTGCTTGAGGCTTCAGAGATGCTGAGAGAATGGAAAAGAACAGTACCAATGAATAAGGACACCATTGGCACAGATCGATTTAATGCGGGGTACGATGAAACTTACAAAGCTTGGTTGAAGCGCAATATACAGGGTAACTCCTTCTCAGTTCCGAACATTTACCGCAGTGTAGAGGACAAAGAGTCCAAAGCTTTGATAGAACTAAGAGAGGTAAGAAGAGAAGCCCAGGAAATGCACGAGGAATTTCTCCGAAAGCAAGAAGAGGATAAGTACGCCCTCGAGAGCATAACTCAAGAATTAGAAAGCTTGAGAAGCGATTTGGGAGAGCTTAACTTGTGGATTGGAGATAAGAAAAGTGGAATGTGTCTCGAAAACTGGGAAGAGAAAGGCCGCCGGAGCGAAGGATACTTGCTAATGATTCAATATAGGCTTCAACATCTCATGGCACAGAACAAGAGAAACATATCAGAGGCGGGGCCATTGGGAGCATCTTAGCGGATTTCACCCCTGCGTGGGTTTTTCTATATGTACTTATTGTTATTTGCCCCTGCGTGGGCTTGCCTTTCTTGTATTTTGGTACTCTTTTCAAATGACCCCTATGTGAGCCTTTCCTTTGTATTTTTCGTTTATTCCTTACTTCCCCTGCCTATTTTCGCTTCTTGAACATCATTTTATATGCAAAATTTGCTCTGGGGTAACGAAATGGTTCAATTCTACACATACATCTTCAAATACGCTAGACCTACCCTTGGCACAAAAGGGCCCCCTACTTGTTAGGACACGCGATATATGCTTGTGTGCTTTAACCGTTTATGTGGTACGTTGCTTTGAATGAGGACACCCTTATCCCACTCCTTTTCAAAAACTTCCAAAAATTCCTACAATATCAAATACAAGTCACTACCAAATGTCCGACCAAAATTCCATGAGTCTTAAGTTTCCCAGTCAGAAATAAAATCCTACCACCAAATCCTAAAATATTACTCTATTATCTCAGGAAAGGTGAAATTGCTGCTAAGATGGAAAAAGGCAAGGGTATCGACATAGAGCTAATCGAGGAGGATTTGAGGATGGAATTGCAGCGGCTCAGGTGAGAGATCCAAGAAACCAGAGAAAAGAGAATAGAAGTAGAGTTTGCCACCGCGGTCGCACAAGCAGCAAATGCGGCACTAGATGAGGAATTGGCAGCAAAGAGGACAAAATGCGATGTTATAAGTAAAAAGACAGTTGTTGTGCGGAAGGAACATAACGCCTTCAAGAATGACATAACTATGAGACTCCAGAAGATACGCGGGAAATGTTCTTTCTTCAATCAAGAAGTCAATAGTGGTCCAAAAGACACTCACCCTGGAGCTACTGAAGAAGATGCCGATGAGGAAATCATCTATATGTCTCCCTTCTTGGGACGTCTGAAAGGAGGAGACCAAAAGATCACTCTCCCGGCTTATGAGCGGACACATAGCATGGGGGCAAGAGTCGTGTCGTGTGCTCTCATTTACGAGCACCTTAAGGCGTCAGGTATGCTGAAGCCTCTCGAAGTAACCACTTTTGGGTTTGGGCATGAAAGCTCTCAAAAGACATGTGCCTACCACCCGAACCAAAGAGGACACACTATAGAGGAATGTGTGGAGCTTAAGGCATTAATCCGCAACCTGATCAACATTGGGGAGATCCCGTATATATGGGGTAGGAACACCATCCTTACCTATGACCAACAGGAGCCTAATATGCCAGTCACTGAGCACACTTTGTTTTATTGTCACTATTTCACGCCTTTCAAGAAAACATTGCTGGATATCTATAGTCAGTTGGTTCAAAAAGGAGTCTTAGCCTCTATCAGAAAGGATGATGAAACGATCGATACCGTTGGAATTGAGATCTGGAAACCCTGCCCTTATCATGATGCCATAGATCACAACATTGGAAGGTGCCTTGGGTTTCGCTATGACGTGGAATCCCTCGTCAACATGGAAAAGATTCAAGTTGAGTTTGTCCCCCATGGCTAATACGGCAGTTAGAGGAAGAAGATTCGGTGAAGGCACCATCTATCTTTTAGGAGCTTTCTTATATGTTTTTCACTTTCCTTGTAATCACCAGAAATGAATGAAAATGAAAATTTCATTTGTATTCGAACTACGTAGGGCCTGAATTCTCCTTGGAAGATACGTAGGCAGCCTCAAGGCCCGGCCCCTATCTTTTTCAAATTTTCTTTTCCCCATTTTTCATTCTACAAGGAAACATTGAGTTCAGATCAACAGATGCCAGAAGATGCAGCAAGAAAACCTTAGCTCAACACAATTTAGCCTTTCTGAGTCACTAGCCCCAAAATAAAACGAGCAAATTCCTGCTTGTTCAAAATATCAGTCCCCATTACTCGTGGGTTAACGTGTCCTCAAACGAAGCAACTTTTATGTGTTTATCTGCTTTCTATGTGATATCTTGCATTATTCATCCAGAACTAATACTGACAGATTTGCCTTTGAGTTGTTTTCTCTATAGGTAGTTAGAACTGATGTGTTGATACACTGGCCGATCATCCTTATTTCACTAGATCTAAAGGTCCTACAGATTCCTTCCCTAGTCAAAGTTTACAAAAGGGAAACGCAACAATGGGTGATAACAACGAAGAAACCAGCCTTACTGATGTCGTGGTGGCTCAGCCCGCCCTTGCTGATCAGAATAACTAATCCTGTAGTTAATGCAACAAATTGCTGAGATAAGGGTCGAGATGCAGAGAAAACAAGATTTGCCTCCTCCGATTTTTGCTGTCAACACTCAACCAGACGGAAGACCTCTAGCTCAAATTCCCCATCCCAACGTGGAACAAGCTCAAAACCCGTCTTCAAGTCCTGCTCGTAATCCCTCCATCATTGACCTTACCACCCAAAACCCTCATTACGCCTCAGCCTCTTATCAAACACCACCCCCTCCTCAAAACACCAACCTCCAAGCACCACTCCCTCCCCCTAATGCAAACCACCAAACTNCCGCCCTTGCTGATCAGAATAACTAATCCTGTAGTTAATGCAACAAATTGCTGAGATAAGGGTCGAGATGCAGAGAAAACAAGATTTGCCTCCTCCGATTTTTGCTGTCAACACTCAACCAGACGGAAGACCTCTAGCTCAAATTCCCCATCCCAACGTGGAACAAGCTCAAAACCCGTCTTCAAGTCCTGCTCGTAATCCCTCCATCATTGACCTTACCACCCAAAACCCTCATTACGCCTCAGCCTCTTATCAAACACCACCCCCTCCTCAAAACACCAACCTCCAAGCACCACTCCCTCCCCCTAATGCAAACCACCAAACTAGCCTACCCCCTCACACCTAAAACGCTAATAACCCACACACTTCCCTCCTTCACCAAAACCAATATACTAGCCCCCAGACTTTCCCCCAAAACTACCACACCCCTTTAAATGGCCAGAGTCCCTCTATCGCTCCACCACTACCACAAAAGGCTACTTCCAAATACCGGTCCCAAACGAGCATGACTCCCCTGGTTCGGAGCTCGACCACTATGAGGAGAGAGAGAGAGAGTGGAGGTCAAAGGTAGAGACCGCCAAGATAGATATGAATGAGTAAATTAAAAAAGTATGAAGGAGTTGAACTGCGTTCCTAAGGTCGACGGGTTGAGTTATGAAGACCTGTGCATTCATCCGAATTTGGACCTCCCGGAGGGGTTCAAGGTGCCAAAATTTGACATCTACGGAGGAACGGGGAACCCCTTAGCATACCTGAGGGCCTACTGTGACCAACTCGTGGGATTTGGGAGAGATAATTTTGTTAATGCGGCTTTTTAGCCAAAGTCTGAGCGGAGAGGCTCTAGAATGGTTTACGTCTCATGAAACGAGACAGTGGTCTAGCTAGAATGCTCTGGCTAAAGACTTCATCGAACGATTCGCCTACAATGTGAAGATCGTTCCTGATCGTTATTCCTTGGAGAAGATGAAACAAAAGTCGATCGAAAGTTACAGAGAATTCGCATATAGATGGCGAAAGGAGGCAACTAGAGTTAGACCTCTCATGTCAGAAAAGGAAATTGTCGAAGTGTTTGTGCGGGTGCAAGAGCCTGAATATTATGACAGAATCATGTTGCTCGTTGGAGCAAAATTTGCTGAGATAGTCAAGGTAGGTGAGACTATCGAAGATGGATTGAGAACCGGGAAGATTGTCCGTGTTGCTACCACGCCCGACTCTTCGGGCTTGTTGAAGAAGAAAAGAGATGATGTGTCCTCTATCTCTTATGAGGGGAAGAAGACCCCAAGGAAATCCTCATCATACCAAGGTCGTTCTCGACCTTCACAAAGTACATACCCGGCTTCACTACAAGAAAAAGGTTCAGTTAAGACCAACATGTAGGGACGAGTTAATAATCCCGTCACAAAAAGTATATATTTTGAGACAAGATTATATTTCGGTCCTAAAAGTTATATGTTATTGAGAAGGTAAAAAATCTCGTCCCTAAGAAAACTAATGACTCGTCCCAATTGTAATTGAGAGACTTAGCGGGAGCGCCAAAACATTGCTAAAAAATTTACTAAAACCCAAAAAATAATAATTCTGAAAAGTAGGCGGCAAAAAAAAACACTATTTTCTAAAAATCCAAAAAATATCGTTTTTCTCTCAAAATCCATTGGTCACAACATTGCCCTATCAAGCCCAAAAGTGTCTCTTTTTCATCTCGATCAACGTATGAGCTAGGGCTATTCACCTCTGCCTCAAATCCTCTGAACTATTCTCAGCAGCAAAACGTTCTCTCAACTACGAATCTAAGGTATGGTGTCTCTT
>NC_064293.1:10932745-10959902 GCF_019186545.1 Solanum stenotomum
CGATTCAATTCGATTTTCAATTTAATTTTGTGCCCCTCCTACAGAGTCTTAAGCCAAAAGCAATCTAACTTTGTAAAAGTAAAATCGAGCTTGTATAGTTGTACTTGTATTAAATCAAATTTCAGTCTAGTCTTTAATATTTAGTTATGTGCCTAACTAGTCTATTAGAAAAAATATATAGTCATATTAGTTGTAAAGTAGTCACAGCAGTAGTATTTTCAATTCGATGAGCCAAAATGAATTGTAGTTGGAAGCTAGTGTGTACACATTAGTTCCACAATTAGGTACAAGTTAGCTATGCCAGATGTTTTTTTTCTTCATTTGGTATTCGATATCTACATTAGAGTCCGATTAAATTCGAATTTCACTAACAATGACAATTCCGTATTCAAGAAGATTCGAACCCAAGACCATTGATTAAGAATGAAAAAGTATTTACCATTCCACCACAATCATTGCTGGTGCAGATACTTCTTTTTCACCATATGCTTATCTTACTCTTACACTATCACATATGTTATTACACTCCCGTTCTTCTTTCTATGTCACCATTTTAGATTTCACGTTCCTTAAAAATTAGGTAAGTTTACTATTGCATTATTATTTAGTGTTCTCTTGAAGTCAAGTTTTCAATAAATGAACATAGATTAATTAAATTGACCAATAAACATGAATTAATCATTTAGTTTTCCTATGTTGATCAAATTCATAGATCAATGATTGTTGGTGTAATATACCACAAATAATATAAATTACAGTTGAGAATAAAATGAAAAAAATGAATAAGCAAATCTTTAGGTTGAGGTGCGGATATCTCGCTCTCTTTAAGGAGATTCAAGCTCACTGTGTCATAATTTACATCGATCCAACAATAATACTCTTGACTTGTCCTCTCCAGGATACAATAGCCCAACAACGTGTACAACTCAAACAACTTCGGATTATTGAAGAGTCCAAAGCTCCACATAAGAACACATTCCTTCAACATATAATTATTCTCTTTTATATAGTGAATATAGTTGAAGACTTAAAATATTTTCTTTGTCTCAACTCTCTCTTTCACTACTGCATACTCTAACATTATTTCACACTTCTCATCTTTCTTGACATCTTCACAAAGGAAGAAACTGTTAGGGTTTTGCCCTGATTTTCTTACCTTATTTGAAATTTATTTTTCTCTTGAAGGAAAATCAAAATATTACCATAAATGCTTCAACTTTTCTTGAAATGAAAATATATCTTTCTTCCATATTTTGTTTATTCTTTCCTTAGAGAAAATTTTTAGAGATCTATGAATTGAAGATCCCTATTTTCGTAACAAAACAACAATATCATCCACAATGTAGTCGTTTAGAGACTTTTGTTTATGGGAAGATTTTCTCTCTACAATTTTAATGTTTTTTTATTAGTTTTTAATATGTAGGCCAGTTGGTCAAATTTCATATAATAATATTTTTATTTTTTAGTATAAGTTTTTGTCATCTGATTTATCAATGTCATGATTTGCAATTGTAAGCTTCCATATGATGCTCTAATCACTTTCGAACCCAACAGAAACACCACTATTTATAGGTGAAGAAGTCTTTCATATAATCAATAGGTAGAATGAGGGTAAGTAATGTGGATAGATAAATATGATAGATATTAAATAAGTTACAAGAAACTAATGGTCATATGAGTTATAACAAAATAATGACCACAAGGGTTACAATAACTAATGGTCATATAAGTTACAAGAATCAATAGTCATCTTCTACCACAATTTATATCCACTAACATATGCATTTAATATTTTATTAATAATAAAATGTATATACACCAATAATAACTTTCAGGGTAAAATAAAAAAAAATATTATTATTTATATATTAATTTTGTAAAATGATAAATATTAAAAAAAATTTATTTTTAATAAGAACGATATATAAATTGAAACGGGAGAAGTAATAAAATAAGAAAAAAGAAACTTGTAATCTGACTTCTTGTTGTAATGGTAGCAAATCTCCAATAGAAAAAATTCTGTTGGAGTATGTAGAAACATTAAACTCTGTTGAAATTTTATTATTGATATTCCCAAGGCATAAATGCCTATCACAAAATTAAGGTAATAAATACTCCACACCCCTTATCCTCAATTCACTTATCTTTGATTGAAAATATTACTTCATCTTGGTCTCTTCAACAATATTTTTCTATTATTGACTTTATACGCTCTTAAGAAATTATAAATAGAAGAATAATTTTACTATTTTATTCTTTAAGTATAATAAATACAGTATCTTAAAAAATATAATAAGAAAATGACTATAATTAATAGTAAAGATGAATTAGGAACTAAGCGTAAAATTATCTATTGATTTCATAAAATGGACAAATATTGTTAGACATCCCAAAATAGTATAATGGACAACTATAATTGAATGGAGGGAGTATTTAAAAAGAAAAAAAAAAACAATTTGCTTCTGTTAAATAAAAATAACTTAATAAATTATAAAAAGATAGCCATTAAAATAGGCCGTGGAGTTTAACTATTAATATTCTATGTAATTACTTAATAATAAAAATAATATAAAATAATACTCTCTTATTTTATTTTTTTG
Organism: Solanum stenotomum; assembly: GCF_019186545.1. Taxonomy (NCBI): domain Eukaryota; kingdom Viridiplantae; phylum Streptophyta; class Magnoliopsida; order Solanales; family Solanaceae; genus Solanum; species Solanum stenotomum. The sequence continues at coordinate 10,935,346 of NC_064293.1, forward strand.
TAGCCTTCATTGCTACGTTCTTCCTATACAAGTATAAAAAAATAATATATTTTTCCTTTTGGAAGGGGAACAACAATTCTAACTCGAGTACCATAAATTTGAATCCGTTACAAATTTGACTATTGTTGAACGATTGAACTTCTTCACTCATTTGTTTAATAATGTGAAAACAAAATGCTGTTTACTTTTAATCTTATGGAAGTTTCTATCATTTGATATAATTTATTCCAAATCAGAACAAACAAACAAATTACTTATTTTAGGAATTTAATTTCTTTTATTCATAAAAAGTAAAGCAATCACATGTCCAAAGGATTTATGAGCCTCGTTTACAAGTCACTTTAGGCTTATATTATACTAGCTGTCACATTTTAATTGGCAAGGTTAGTAAAAGTTTTCATTTCAAAATAATTATTATTTTATAAAATTAACTAATTTTGTGTTATTTTGCCTTTAATATTAAACTTTTATTTAGACATGCGATATAAAATTATGATTTCAAATTAGCAGATGTGATTTGGGATCATGATTACAAATCTCATTTTCTCAAAAAAATAAACATGATTTGGGATTTCAAATCATGATTTCAAATGTTTTTAAAATCTAAAACTTGACCATGAATTTATATTTGGAAAAGAAGAAGAAGAAGATTCGTCATTTTAATTTTGAAAAACTCATGCTTAGCGTGAAAATATTGTTAGTAATATGTACATTTTTATTTATATTAAACAAAAACAACTAGTTACTACTATTTATAAAAGGACAAAAATAATCTTATAGTAGATCTTTATAAGATTTCGTGCACCAATTTGAAAATTTATAATCACAAATATTTATTTATAAAAGGAACATGAGATAAGTGATTTATCAATATGGTGGCTAAGGATATTCTGATATCTTGTTTATTATAACCTTTGGTTTGCTCATTTAGTAAGATGTATAAGAATTGGAGAAATTTTGATAGTTTTCATAACTTATGAATTCTTCAATTACATGTACAAACAAAACTTAGACTTCACATTAATTTGATTTCATATGATGAATTCATATCACATGTCCAAACAAACCTTAAGTATTTTAAAAAAGGAACCGATATTAATTACTTAGTATGAAAATTATAAATTTGAAGAGTTCAAATAAGTGATTATTGATTGATATTAGGATTGTTCAAATAACACTAGTTTAACTTAATTTTATTTTTAAATAAAGAAAATATTTATTGAAAAGACATAAGGGTAAATTAATAAACAACTTTTTTTTTGTTTTATTTCTTAAGAAGCATGCAAAATCAAAAGAGAAATATGATAACTATGCCTTTCATTTTATTTTTACTTGACCAATGTTGACTTGATATTTATTTTAAGGGAAAATGGTCCCAAAAATACTCTAACTTTGGCCGAAATTGTTGTTACGATACCAAACTTTATGGAGGACCTTTTTATCCCCTGCACTATTTAAAAAGTGTATTTTAAAGGTATATATGTGTCCACATGGACACATTACTATTTATAATAATGCAATATTTATGATGTTCACGTGGGCACATACATACCTTTAAAATACACTATTAATTAGTGCATGGGTAAAAGGTCCTTTCCAAAGTTTGGTATTGNTTATAGCATTTAATTTGAATTAATAGTTTGCTATTATATACAATTTCCCCTATTTATTTTAAGGGAAAATGGTCTGTAAAATACTCTAACTTTGGCCGAAATTGCTATTACGATACCAAACTTTATGGATGACCTTTTTACCCCCTGCACTATTTAAAAATGTATTTTAAAGGTATATATGTGTCCACGTGGACACGTTACTATTTATAATAATTCAATATTTATGATGTTCACGTGGGCACATACATACCTTTAAAATACACTATTAATTAGTGCATGGATAAAAGGTCCTTTCCAAAGTTTGGTATTGTTGCAACAATTTCAGTCAAAGTTCATATATATTTCAGACCTTTTTCCCTTATTTAAAAAAAGTATCTATTAGGAATTTATTTTACTAAATTAATCTTATAAATTATATGTTAAAAATATAAATTTGACTAATAACACTTTATATAATTAATTAATAATAAATAATACTTATTATCAATAATATTTTTTCTTCTTAATTTACTAAAATAAATAAATAAAATGAAAATGGAAGTAACTAAAGAAGCCCCCAACCCAGTACACCAACCAAGAACACCAAATTTACATTTCTAAAATATTGAGGGACCTGATTGTAATTAAGAGCCCTGTACATAAATGCAATTGAAGATGCAAAAACCTTTCCAAATCAAATTCTTCTTCTTCTTCTTCTCTTTTCTTCGTCGTGGTCGCCCTTCTCAGCTGACTCTCCTGCTCTGAAATCCATCCGTAGAAATCGATTTGAATTATGATTCAGTTACTTTTCACTTTGATTTTTGCTGAAATGGCATTAATCATCATCTTCGTCTTCAAGACGCCATTAAGGAAACTTGTTATAATGGGGCTTGATCGGGTGAAGAGAGGACGAGGCCCAATCATTGTGAAAACTGTTGCTGGAACTGTCTTCGTGGTTATGATGTCTACCATCTACAGTGTTGCATCGATCCACACAAGGTGGGTTGATGAAGGTGGTGATATTACTCCAACTGATCAGATTCTTTTGGCTCAACATCTTCTAGAAGCTTCTCTTATGGGTAACTGAACTCTCATCTTCTGTCTCTCTAATTTAGTTTACCAGTTTTGATATTGACTTGTATATCCGATGTGATTAGACTACCTCCAATTATACTATTTGCACCGTTCCAATTTATTCGGCACCTTTGGATTTGATAGTCAAAACTTAAGGTGTTTTAAATATTTAATACTTTTCAAATATGTAAATTTTATTTCTAAAAACTTAATTTCTTGTCCGAATTAATGGTCAAAACTAAAAATTAGACTATTGATATCCAAAAGCGCCACAATTTGACAGAGGAAGTACTTGTATTTCTGAAACTTATGGATGTAAATTAATTAATTAATTATTAAATAGATGAATAAATTTATATAAAATATGTGTGAGTAGAGGTAGATTCCGGATTCGGAGTTAGTAGGTACAGAGTCCTCTCAATGTACATACAGATTCTCAAATGTTCCTTCAAATTTGTTGTATGCATATACAACATAGTTTGAGGCCTCATTTGTTTGTACTTAGGTCTAAATCTGAATGGTTTAGACCTTAGGTCATTAAGTGCATTTTTTATATTAAAATTTAAACACTTACTTGGTCTAATAGATCTTGATCATTGTGAACAAAGTCTAAATATAATTCAGAGATATTTTTGTATGGATAATTTTCACCACCACTATATTCATAACCACCACCAACTACCTTTGTCATCTCAACCACTACCACCACCATCCACCACCTCTGCCATCACAACCACTATCTCAACCAGTATTGTCACTTGTCACTCGCTGCCACACCTACCACCTCCGTCATTATTATATGCATTGCCGCCATCACCGCCTCCGACAACACTATCAATTGCTACCACCACCGCGACTAATCCCTTCTACTAACCACCTCCACCATCACATTTAGCACAACCACCAACACCATCATCAACCACCACTACCAATACCGCCAACTGGCAACATCAACCAACTCCACCACCACTACCAACACGGCCAACTACTAACATCAACCAACTCCACTATCAGTCTATCACAACCACCACTATCAATTGCCACCATCGCGGCAGTCACTACAACACTAACTACCTCCACCATCACAATTGCCATTAACATTACCGCCACTACCAACCGCCATCATCGCGTTACTCACTACTACATCAACCACCTCTACCATCACACTTATCACACTCACCATTACTAGCCATTAACACTAACTATCACCACCATCACTAGCAAACATAAATCTACATTCTTTATATCAAATAATGATTTATTTTATTAAATTTATGTTTTTTCTAATATTTTAATTACTTTTTATTCGAATTATACACTTATTATATTTAAAAATAAATAAATTATGCTCATTCAGATATTGACAACATCTTAATCATTTAAATTTGCATTCAAATTTTCAAATGTCTTAATCTTAATGCAAACAAATGGGGCAAAGGTGTAAAAAAAACTATAAGGTTCATGGGCTTTGAAGCAAATGGGGTGAAGCAAAGTGCATGCTTCTTTGAAGTGAAACACACAGTTCACAGAAAATTAAAAATACCATAAAGATATAATCGAACTCCTCAAAAATTGTGATTTGGAGAACCGACCTCCTCTAGTTGGGATCACTTTTTGCATCAGCGTTGGAAGTGTACGCTTCTCTAAAGCGTATGGCTTAATGCATAAAGCTATAACTCCTAAATTTACATCGCTTCATCACTATATGCAATGAACCAATGGCTTTATTAACACATGCTGTGCACGTGCATCCACTGCTTGTATGCAGGATCAGCTCTCCGACATACAAACAGTGGGTTCACTTGCACTACCATCTCAGACTCAAAACTCTATACATACATACATACATATATATAAGAATATACACACACAAATGTATGTAGAAATGCACCTATCTATACAATGAACCTTCCTCTTGTTCTGTTTTTTGAAATTCAATTGCCTCTTCTAAGATACTTTTTTTTTTCCTTATGTTTTCTGGTATATCTATTTTGCTGCATTGTTGTCTGAATTGCTGCATTTATAAACTGCAAAACTTTCTCTTCCTTTATCCCTGCAACTTTTTAACTAAATGATTTGAATTATTGTTCATATGTATACTGCTTCTGAAGTATGAGCAAAAATCAGTGATTTACTTGGTATTACAGATTTTATGGTTTATTTATTCACAGTGAAGCTTTTACCTTTTATTTCATTTTGTATGTAGTCTATACTAATTAAGGTCTAATTGATCTGAATAATGTTGACTTTTCGGTTTGTTAGCTTAAGTGTCAAATTAAAGTTTGATTCTCTAGTTCTTTTTGAGAATCTTATTATATGATAGTGGTTCTATTCAGTCCTCGCTAAACATTGTTCTATTACTCTTGAATCTTGATAAGTGACATACTTATGAATAGTTCAGGACTATCTGTGTATTAATGATTGAATGGGGCATGCTAAAAACTGTAGATGCTAGTGACACACTTCTTTTTGCACAAGAACTGTTGTTGTCCTTATTATCCATTGCTATATAACATCATTCGATCTTCACTTCTTTAAGCATAATGGTGTTACAAAAACTAATAAGAATGCATAGTTTTAGTGCTCTTAAAAAAGGAGGAAACCTCATTTATTTTGGTAAAACTTTGGGTTAGGATGGAGTGGTGGAGATCTTGCCTTATACAGTCAACTTTGCAAACTTATGCATGGTTTTCTCCACCCGTGGCATCGGGCTATAGGCCAGTCAGTGCATATTGTGAATACTAGATAAAAAATCACTTCCTTTATCCCGTTTTCCTTTTTTTAGTTTGTCCCAAATAATGATTCATTTTTCTTTTTAGAAACTATATAAGCTTGTCATTCCCATTTACCATTAATGACAGGATTTCTTAGTACTCACTTGTATAAAATTTTCTTTCCTTTATACGAGGAGACAAAATAAAAAGACATCTAAAACTCTCACCACCACTCATTTAAAAGATAACTTTGGTACTTTCATATATTTGGCTTATATGTCAAAATTATTCTTCAAATTTTTAACTCCCTGCCTAGCAACCACCTTAATGGAGGGAGTACTATGTGGGTACTGCAGTTGAATATGAACGGCTAGGTGAATATGCTCTGGCTTTACTTTCTGCTTTCCTCTACAAATTACTTCCGACCAAAAGTTCATATCTTAGCCGTAGAAGAGTGTACTGAAATAATGATCTATGGATTATACTTGCTTGATCAAATTCTATTTGATCTGTTCTTACTGTCTGCATCTCAACCATTCTCCTTCACTTTGATTCTTTTTTTCATTTTTCCTTTTGGGGGAGGGGTTAATCTATATCTGTGATAGCCTCATCTGTTGGTTTTTGTATTTAATTATATGTTATACGTTCGTATACCATAATTTATTTTATTAATTCTTTACAAAGACATTCCAAGGGTTCTTTGGAAAGGCAATTTAATTTTCATTCAATACAATGTCTTTAATTTGTTCTTAAGTGAGCATTTAGCAACTACTCGATATGAGAATGGATGATTTGAGTCGAACCACAAATTCAATCTACTTTTATGTTCTCGCCGCCACTACTCTGCCTTCTACTGTTCTAATTAACAGATTATTCAACTCTTATGAGAAGGAAGTAAAAGGTACACATTCAAACATGTCATGGCCTGGTGTTGGTCTTTCTGGCTGTTTATTTCCAAGCTAGAGTTTTACTTTTAGTTGAGATGTTTCAATAGGCATTCTGCCAGATTCTTGAATCAGGGCATTGTCACTGAGATAGTTCTGAAACTTGCATCTGTGAAGTCACATTTGTGCTTACTGTCTAGATGAACTACGTTGTCCTCCTAGCCTTGTTCTCCCTTGTTATTGCCAGCAGAGGCAGATCTAGAACTTGGAGGTTCTGGTTGCACACTATCTTGAACGTAGGCATGTTGCTATTTACTCTATCCAAATAGAGTAAACATTTGGTCTGTTTGACCAACTTTGGGTTTCGGTTTGTGTTGTTAGTTTTCTTTTTATTTATATAGACAAATGACTGAATGGAAAAATGTAATAATTATGATAATTTGGCACATGGCATACAACTTAGAAGAGGGAAATTATTTATCTTTTATGGTTAAAATAAAGAGAAGAAAACTCAAGTCGTCAAAATTTCATAAAAGAACAAAGATCAACAAAGATTAAGTTAAAAAGTTCTATAATTAATATATCATATTGATGTATGTCCTAAATGCAGCTTACTAAAAATGTTTTGTGAAGTGCACCAGATAGGAATCAAACACAAGTCCTTGAGAATAAAACTTGACCCTCCACCACTGGACCTTTCGGTCTATCAGTTCTCCTGGTGGCACAATCATTAGTTATTCTATTTCTTATACACGTATTCATACAAAGTCTAAACTGAGGCTTTCAGGTGGTGTGGCACCCCCACCCTTCTACATAGATCCGTGCTGCTGCTAGCCCCCTTTTAGAGTGATGCCCATAAAGAGAGTTATGTCACTGTGGAGTGGTTATATGGGCGTTTAACAGATAAGAGTATTGCTCGATTCTTCCCTTGGTTTGATTTTGGAAGTTTTTTCAATCAAAAGGAATAGAAGTTAAGACTAGGAAGAATCTCAAGGAAATGGGCTAATAGGGCTTTGATCTAGTGGTAAGAACGTAACGTATAGTGTGTGGGTTAGGAACATGTCATGGGTTTGAACCTGCCGCCGACTGAAGTTTGGTATTTAAGTGGGGAAGGGTAGAGGGGCAAGCCCATTAGTCATTGAATTGAAACCGTGTGCCACTGGCTTTTGTGGATTTATTGGTTATTAAAAAAAAATCATTCAAGGGAAATGCTCATGGATCAAAGATAGAGAAATTGGAAGAACAGTCCTGCATGGACATAGTTTTGTGCAAGCTATTGATTCTTTTCAAGTCATCTTGTCACAGTGATGCATAAATGTTACTAATGATGGCTATGTTTCCACTTTTACTGCTATGGCATGTAAAAGGAGCTAGCAAGTGATACTCTCTTTTTCCCATATTTGTAATGCTAAGTATATTTAGCTGTGTATTAGTAAGTATTTGTAAAATGTGGTTCACAAGTTCTTTCTCACTTGCAATCAACTTGATATGTTTTCCTTTTGAGGTTTATCTACAGCCTGGTCTTATAGTAAACTTAAAGTTATTTACTAGAGAATTTGCTTTGTATTTATGGATTAATGCTGGCAATTGTATGGCATGTAACCTTCTAGGCTTTTTTTAGTGTCTAGAAAGACATCTGATTTGAGGGAGATGTATTGCACTTTATCCCTGTCTTTTGTTCCCAGTTTCTTTTGGTGTTGTTTGACTTTTGGATTTCACAATTAACCTTGTGTGCAGGATTCTCCCTCTTCCTCGCCTTTATGATTGATAAACTACATCATTATATAAGAGAACTTAGTATAAGGAGGAAGACCATGGAAGCTGTGAAAAAGCAAAACAGAGCCTTTGAGGATGGAAAGAGTGGAGTTTCAGAGGAGATCAAAACTTTGGAGGGAGAGGCAAGTGCATTGCGTGAAAAAATTAGGCAGCTGGAGTTAGAACTGGAGGAGAAGGCCAAAGAAGCAAGCAGTGCTGAAGCCAATGCAGGTGCTCTAAAAAAGCAGTCAGAGGGATTTCTTCTTGAATATGACCGCTTACTTGAGGAAAACCAAAATCTTCGTTCTCAATTGCAATCACTGGATCGTACATTGTCACGTTCTGATAGCAAGAAGGTTTCATAAAGAACCATGTCCCAGCCGTGTGAAAAGACCTGCAATTTATATGATGATTTTGTCGTAACGTCCCTGCTCAAAAGCTGGATGACAAGCTCTGAGAGTGTTTTTTCATTTTTCTCTATCATAGTCTTCATGTCGTAAAGAATTCTGCGATGCAAAAGGGGTTTAAACATTATGAATACTAGAATTTTCTTCTTTCAACATATAGTATAGTATACTCTATCATCAGGAAATGTGATCCGTCGTTGCCAACTTCGTCCACTAAGACGGCTTTCCAGAAAGTAGGCGTAAATTTGGTGATGACATTTCTGTAGCTTTGTTAAAGGGTTCCTTTAAATGCACTTTTGCCCATTCTTGTTGAATTCTCCCTCCCATCTTATTTTAACTATTATCACTTTAGCTCAAAAAAGTTGTCCTAAATTAACTGTCAATTTAGGCAATCCAAGACTATAGTTGACGATTAATTTCAATTAGACCTTAGCATTAAAAACTCTCTGGTGGAAGATATGGATGAGAACGAGGTCGTGGAGGCAGAACAAGTTACAATTCACATGGACAACATTCAAACAGTTCCTCTCAGTGGCAAGGTGCAACTAATTTGGTCTTACAGCACTCAACTGCTATCATCATTTTGAGCATGCCTATCAAACACAACTTCAAAAGTCAGATGACCTTGTTCTTCATATTCAGTTTACAGCGACCTAGTCCTAAATGATTATGAAATCTTAGAGTGTGTTCGATATGATTGGAAATGTTTTTTCCACGAAAAGTATACTGTGTTCAATACACAAACACAAAATATTATCCTAAAATCATATTTTCATTAGGGAACTCATTTTCTTAGAGAAATGACCAGTCCAACATGAAAATAATCAGAAAATAAAGTCATTTCAGAAAATGTTTTCTTCCATACCAAACACACCGGCCTTAAAGATGATACAATCTTTAACTGATTTCTGTAGCTAAATTAGAGAAAGAAAATGAACTTATATTATTCTTGCACACACAAGGAACAATTGATGAAGTAATTTTAAGCTCTCTTCACAAATATCAGTAAAACACACAGTATATAGTAGCAGTGCTACATCACGCAGTCGAAGAGAAAAGGCAAATATTTACAAGTATGGTTTTTCTAACGCCTTGGAGTGTTCATACATTCAATCCCATTTGTTATATCTCTCTCTATATATTTAAGAGGGGTGAATGTAGAGGCATTAGTTACATTAAGCTGCTTCAGCAAATCCAACTCTGAGTTTGCCATAATCGAAGACGGTGTGATATCGACCCATGAAAATATCACCCAAGATCCTGTAACCATAGACAGTACAGCATTAAAAGGATCGTTGGCTATTTATAAGCTTCGAAAGAGAAAACATATGAAGATAAATTTACCAGAGAGGTCCACGGGGAGGAGGAATATCCAAGCCAATGAAACCACTAATACATTGTGCTTTATCACCCTCGCCAACCTTGAGTATGTACTGATAGCAGGAAAAGAATCCAAAATCAGTACATACATTCATATCTAAGACAGCAAGTTAAAAGGAACACAACTGGAACAATCTGAAAAGGATCCACACATCGACTTGCAACTTTACACATTTAATGTTGGAAAATATTCATTGGAAGGACAGGGAAGACTCGGGAGAGGTGGTCTGGTAAAGAAAAGTTGCATATGGACATAGTGATTTTGTGTAGTACCTGAACTCCTTTTTTTTTGTAAGATAAGGTCTACCCTAAATTATTCAAAGCTCACCCTCTTTACTAAACCATACAACAAACAAATTTAGAAAAAAAATCGAATTTGATCAAGTGATTTGGTGTGCACTTGATGAGTTTTCTTCTTTGAAAGATTAGTTCTATGCTGAATCTGACCTAACTTTTTGTTATGGGGTGGTGAGGGGGTGAGGTGTGTGTGTGTGTGTGTAGGAAGACAGCATCTAGTCTGGATTCCTTGGACCTTCTCTCAAGCTGTATGCCTTAGCAAGGTTGTCCAGTAATATACTTCCACAAAAACAACAAGTACCTTTACAAAGCACAAAGATCATATGCAGATTTTCTTAGATATCCAAGTTGGAAAATATGATATGTAAATTGACGTAAAAATCCAACTACTCACAATCTCAAATATAGAAGTACTTCTTGTTTTTTTTCCTTTCATGTTTGACAAATGTTGCTCTAGAGAGGCATAGCTAAGTATTACAGTTAAAAACCATTTTAAAGCATACCTCATTGGGGGAGAGGTCAAACACTTTGCCACCAATTGTGAAGGAGACTGTAGGCATGGAAGAAAGCTTGCCACAGTCAACAGCTGATTCTCCCATTGGGCTTGGGAGATGCTCGCAAAGCTATCAGTCAGTCAGCAATCTGTATCGAACAAAAGGAGAAAATTATAGCGACAGGACTTTTTACCTCGTTCACATAGTCCAATATGCGATCTTGAGTCTGGTTTTGTCTCAGTTGATTCTCCATCCATATGACTGCCATTTCACAAGCAGAGCACATACCATCGTGTGGTCCTGCTGATCTGCCAGCTTTCTCATTCACAACACTCTCAATTCCCATACTGCAGAAGAAGGCCACAGAAAGATCCAGCATTTATATCAACATGATGGATTAACTAATGCACTATATGGTCCCCGCAGGGCAGATAGAGCCTGAAGATTTACCTAACTCCGTGAGTTCCATCAAAAGTGCATACTCCAACCTGTGAGCAGACCTTCTTTGGATGTGCCTACTTAAAAACTGACCAATGAGATAATCGGGAAAGACAAATAGATACCAACTGCTATTCTGCAGTAATTGCACATCAAACAAATGAAACTGCAGTGAAACAGTTGAATGCTCACCTCTGCTAACAGCAAATCCATGATTGTTTGCCCGTACTGCTGAATTACAGCTTTGCATTGTTGGCTTGCAACTCCAGAGGCTCCAATAGCTTGATTTATCATAGTAATTACAGTCTGCAAGAAAAGGGATGTTTTGAGACTGCTCAGCCTTGGAAGCATTTCAGGTGTACAATTGCCGAGACAAACAATTGCAGATTTTTCTCCTTAGATTATATTGATGACATTCATAAAGTTAACAAGATAAAACTGGCAACAGTTTACAAGTTGGGTAATTTTCTTCTCAAATAGAAGAAGCGTAAACAATAAATAGAGAGAACGATGAAGGCAAAATAAGAAGCATCACACTCATTTAAAATATCATAAAAGCAAGACCATCAGCAAGAAGCAAAAAACAACAGTACCTACTGTGGCAGCTTTGGCCATTAAACAGAACAAGCCAAAGAAATAAGAAGATTTACAGAACTTGGCCCTGCTCAGCTAATAAAGCTAAAAGATGGTATATCCAAAGACATAATCAATTTCAGTANTTAACAAGATAAAACTGGCTACAGTTTTCAAGTTGGGTAATTTTCTTCTCAAATAGAAGAAGCGTAAACAAATAAATAGAGAGAACGATGAAGGCAAAATAAGAAGCATCACACTCATTGAAAATATCATAAAAGCAAGACCATCAGCAAGAAGCAAAAAACAACAGTACCTACTGTGGCAGCTTTGGCCATTAAACAGAACAAGCCAAAGAAATAAGAAGATTTACAGAACTTTGCCCAACCCAGCTAATAAAGCTAAAAGATGGTATATCCAAAGACATAATCAATTTCAGTACTATCCTCTATGTGAATGAAAAATTAAAACACAACACAGATATGAACTTCTTGTTATTAACTCATGAATCTTAGGAATACATCACTTTTGTTGTGGAACAAGCTGTGGAAGGTTCAGAGAAAAAAGGAAATCGACAATGCAATTCCTGGTAGTGATGGTGGAAACAATTAAGAAAATAATACTAACAAAAAATATTGACTTGTTTAATGTTCCAAAGTGAGGGCTATATATATTACCGTTGGACCAGCCAAGAGAGAAGTCCCTGAATCTGCTATAGCAGAGCACCCACTTTTACAGTATCCTACATAATTGTTCATGTTAGAAAACTCAAATGAAGTGCAGATTCTATATCCAGGTAGAGACTGACTTTCAGCAATAGCCCCTAATTTGGCAATCCAATTCAAAAGGTACAGAAGCAAAACATACCGGTAGCTTTACCATCGATCAGAACATCACCCATGTCAAACTGCCAATCATATTACTAAGATAAGATAGCAGTTATGCAAAACATGAACATGCAGACAGTATCCAATTGATGGAATAACCCACCTGCCAATAACCTTTCCTCGTGACTGGGGCATAAGTGATTTCTCCCTTAAAGTGATTAGGATCAACACCACCAAACACGATTTCTCCCCCTTGCTCTTCCTCTGTGTTTCGGTTGAGCCAAAATGAGAAGACAGGCTCCTTGATAAGGCCCTGTTTGACCATGTTGTACCTGGAAAAGACAGAAGATGCTGCCCAGGTTAATTATCAAAGTGAATTTAACCAAAAAGAGACATCCAGCATATCCTACATTCATGAAAATTTAGTCCTTAACGCGTTAAGCAACATCTGGGAAAAGAAACGGTGTAGAGCATGAATTTGGTCTATGGGAAAGAAAGAGAGGAAACAAAGCATCATCCACGTACCAAACTGGAACAGCATTTCCAACAGAAATCTCCTGGAATCCAAGACCCAATATACCATCAAATTTGGCTACCAAAAATGTGACGCTTGGTTCTCGGGTTGCCTCAATAAATTCCTAATACATTAACACCTTGAGATATGAGATTTATACTTCAAGACAATTTAAAGCAAGTGAGGGGTGATTGTAGTTACCTGATCTGTTACCACAAGATCACCAACTTTCACATTATCCTCACTGAAGAATCCAGAAATAGCTCCACTACCATACTGAATTGCAGCAGACTCCCCTGTATGCCAAATTGACGAATTATCACGGACTATATCCCAGGAAATACAATGCAAAATAAGGTATTTTGGAAACATTTGACAAGATCGATTATATTATTCACAAGGTAGGAGCAAATTAACACATCTAGTAAACCTAGTCAACTGCTATAGGCTGTATCAGATCGATATATGAACTGCTAATGGAATTGTGATAGAACACAAATGCAACAATAACTAGTTCTTTATGCAATTATTTTTTATGAGAAAAACTTGCAAAGACACAGATGCAAAACCTAGTTAATAAGGAAGAAGTAAGATCTTCCATCCATACAGAAAGAACCAGAGGTTAGAATCACAACTAGACACCAAAAAGCTCACCGCAGAGAGAGCATTTATCAGTGTTGTCAAAGGCGCGCTTAAGCCCTAAAGTGAGGCTCAAAATGTGTTGAGCGCTTCGCCTCGCTTTATGTGCACTTCTGTTGTCGTATTCAAGATTTTAAGGCAAACTTTTCCTTGCCAATGAGCTTCTTTTGAAGAAGTGACACTATACAATTGATATTTCACTTTATCATAATTTTTTTTTCAATTTCTTTGGTCATTCATGTTTATAATCATTAGTCTTGGACTAAAGACATATATATATATATATATACATACATATATTTGTATTTTTTCTCCCTTTGCACTTTTTATCATTAAAGCCCATGCTTTATTTGCACTTCGCGCTTAAAGCACCAACTGACCTTAGAGCTTTTTTGCGCTTTTCACCTTTGATCACACTGGCATTAATGTTCTTTGCAAAATCCAACCATGGTATGTACTGAGAAATACAAAATAAACAGCCTCCATTTATGTCCCAACAGTCTGAGACATACACTCATCATTTAACCTTTCCAAGAGAATTCCTTGATGCACCGTGAGAATCACACAAGGACAATAAGAAAGGTGGGTACAGGGAGATAAACCTATGGCCCTCTGAGAGAAAACCCTGTACACCCCACCATATTCCATATTGAACAAGAAGGCACATATTCTAAAGTTAGCAGCATTCAATAACTGGCATTAGAAGGCAGCATATGTTTCACACAGCAACAAGCTAGCAAATGACCGTAAGAAAGTATTTGCATCCATATACAAAAAGGTAAAATAACATACCATTCTTCTTATAAGTACTTGATAGGCTTGATTTGTATTTGGCATGAAAGAAACAGGGAACCTGCAACAAGATAGACAATCATCAGATTCAAGATGGATGCATGGCTAATGTTAGCATTCATTACTATGCTTTGTATCATAACCATGTACAGAAGCTTACAGAGAAATAGCACTTGGATGATGGCACCCACAAATTCGAGCTACCAGTGTCAAAGATTACAGTGAATTTTTGAGGTGGAGTGCCTACACCAATCTCCCCAAAGTATTGAGCATCCATATAGTTCTTCAGTGCTACAATGTCTGTATCCTCAGAGTCCCCAAGTTTACCACGGAAGTTATACTTCCTAATAGACGGCCTCAGAAGGTCCCCCTCCTTGGACTCAAGGCGTGCAGCAAGTCGGTTGTTATGATCAAATTTCATTTTTTTCAACCCAATTCTAACATAGCCATCATTTGATGAGGAGGCTAATGGAAATAACAGTGCTGAGAGAAACAGGGCAACAAGAAATATTTTTGCTCCCATATTGACCTATTAGATTTTAAATCATTATTCATTTTAGCCAATCAATCAAGAAAAAAACACTATCATAACATTCAACCAAGACAAATAAATAAATAAATTCTTCTTCTTAATAAACCATCAAAACCTCCTAAATCATGACATTTCAGCAAACTAATCACTTGCAAACTCATGGTTTAGGCACAAAAATTATAGGAAAATGCTAAGTACTAACAGCAGCAGCTGAAAATAGATAAATCAATTAAGCCTCAATTCGAAAAGCTGGGTGCAGTTATATGATTCCTCTATATCCATTCTATCCCAAGTTCCGTACCCAATTCAGCATAAATTCAAAAATAAATGCCAGAGAATAACAAAAATCAGGCCCTTCATCTCAGAAATTTGTACAATTTCTGGTCCTTCCAACTAGTACTACATATTATCACCTAAAAAACACCTGGAGACAAAACCCCTCACACCATGCAAAGCATAAACATAGATAAATGTCATTAGACCTGAAACATGAAAAAATTGACTAAACAGCAAAATATATAATCCTAAACTCCCCTATTACCACCAGAGGCGGAGCCAAGATTAAGAGTTTGGGGTTTTAGTTCACAAATTAATATACATATATATTTAATTAATTAATTAGTACAAATACAGGGTCTACGAAAAAGTTATTGAGTTCGTCTGAACCACGAACACCCATGTAGATCTGTCACTGCCCATTACCATAAAAATTGAAGCAGAAATCCAAAATGGAAATAAAAAAAACAGAAATAACTCTTCCATTCCTGACCAAAGAAAACAAATGTGTATAAAGCTAACCCCCTCAAAAACCATATAATCTGAATGTAGATAACACAAGAATTGAAAAGGGATAACAGAAAATACTAACCAGATTGACGAAGCAAAGAGAGGAAAAAGGGTGAATGAAAAGAAAAATTCCTGCATGTATAAATAGGAACAAGAGAAAAAATCGAGATCAGCTACTCTTTTGATCTTAGCCGTTAAATCTTAGAATTAAAATTGGACCGTTGATTTGTTTTTAGATCAAAATTCGCTTTCACGAGATTTTTGTTTTGAGAAAGCAAAGAACAATTAGTAATTTGATCTGAACCGTTGGATTGTGAATCGACGGTCCCGATGAGAAAATAATGGGGAACAAGGATGGAATAACGTGACGAAAAAGGACGGGGTTTATGGGGGAATAATATAACAGAAAGCTTACGTGTTGGAGGAGATGCATGCAGCACTTTTGCCTTTTCACCTCACTATTTTTCTTTTTCCATGTTTCTTCTTTTTTATTTAATTTAATTAATTTTTAGAAACGTGCATTGAAAGTTCATCTCAAAATATTTAAGATAAGTTATGTAGTGCAAATGATTTATTTTAAAGGCATATCATAAATATACCATTTAATTTGAATTCAATTGTCATCTATGTTCTCCGACTTTAATTTGGATGTGCATAAGTAGACACATAAACTTATATAAAATTGTACAAATAAACTCACACATTCAACATGACATAGATGTTATGTAGGATGTGAGAATTGTCACGCATAGAGTGTCATGTAGGACACGCGTGTCTATTTGTTCAATTTTATGTAAGTTTAAGTATGCACACCCAAAATTAGAGAGCATAAATGACAACTGAAACCAAGTTAAAGTGCATATTTATGTATTATGCCTAAAGCATGAATATTCAATGCATAATTTCCTGAGCTCTAAACCGATGAACATCAAAAACCTTCTTCGTTGAGTTAAACAAAAGCATGAATCTAATATTGCAATAATAATATAAAGACATTATTGTTTCAATAAAAAATGAAAAAAATAATCTTAAATAGTCTTATGCAATTAAAAAAAAAAAATATATAGACAAAAAGTTAAAACAATATCATAAAGTATCTCAAATTTATAAATTAAATATTTATAGGTTATAAATATTTAAAAAATATGAAAATTATGAAGAGTAGAAATTTAATATGTAATTAGGTATGAGTTGGGAAAATAAAACTTCTAAAACAAATAAAGAAGGAAATGATAACTAATGGATTTAAGAACAACAATTGCTACGTCAACATAAACAAATGCTTATTTAACTCTTAAAGGAAAAAAAAAAAGAATCGACCTTTATTAGTATTTGAGATTTGTTAGGCAAAGAAAACAGGTCAATTTTTATTTATGACTCCAAAGTGTTAATAATCAGAGATAAAATGAAAAAAAAACACAAAAAGGAAAAAAAACATTTGATATATTATGTTATATTATTTTATTTCATAATAACGACAATGATTCTTTTTTTTACTTTCTAAATTGAAAAAAAGAAAAAGAAAATATGATTAAAAAATATTTTTTAGATTTTTTAATAAATCGCATAAAAAAAAAGTGAAAAACAATGTTTGTAGGTTTATGTTTTCCTCTGCCATTTTGATTGTATAATCATTATCAAGATTAGGATTAGTCAATAACAAAGAAATAAATGATGGCCCAAATTTGAGAAAATGATCAAAATGGTCCTTGATGTATTGAGGTTACTTTATTTTGGTCCTTAATATATTTTGGGTGATTGAAATAGTCCTTCATGTATAACAAAATGTGTTCAATTTTATCTTTTACCCTAAACTTAACAATTTATCCCCAAAAACTGTTAAATATAATTGTGGGGCCCACATAACTTACAAAATCCACTATTTTTACCATCTTTATTAGCTCAAAGAAAGAGTTTCATGACCATTTTCTCTAACATCTAACCACACAATTCACAAAATAACTATTGTAAAAAGGTTGAATGAAATGGATCATCAAGAATTTCATTTGTCGGTAGAACATAACCAAGATAGAAAATTAAGTTAATTGTATAATCTAGGAATTGAATGGTATAATATTTGCATTTACGTTGTCCTTGGTACTTTCTATATACATTATTGCTTTTGTTAATCTATTGATATTTCTTTCCTTTGGTTATAATCCTCTTTTGTTTATTGTTTATTTTAACTTTTTTTTGTCTGGAGTGATTAATTCTCCAGAAAGGTCAACATGTGGGATGGTGGAGATTTTTGGTGGGTAATCTAGAACAAGTTTTACTGTATTGGGGTTCTTGAATTTCATGTTATTGGGGCTATTGCTGTGAATTTTTGGTATCGTCCTTGTTTGGTTGTTGACACGTGGGTTTTACTAGATTTATTTTTTGGTATTTCTGATTGAAGTAGCTATATAACTTGTGTATTCATTCCTGATGTGGCTCTGCGGTTGATGAACGGGACAAGATTTAGTGTATGAATTTGGGTTCTTCTTTGTGTGAAGTTATGCTATGTTGTGCTGGTTCTGTCTTGTGATTGTAAATGCTAATATGGCTAGTATTGCATTTGTTCTTGATAAAATAGTGTTAGATTTTGAAGTAATAAATTAAGAAGAGAAAAATAGTGGATTTGTNACAATGATTCTTTTTTTTACTTTCTAAATTGAAGAAAAAAATTATTAAAAAATAATTTTTAGATTTTTTAATAAATCGCATAAATAGGAAAAAAAAAAAGTGAAAAACAATGTTTGTAGGTTTATGTTTTCCTCTGCCATTTTGATTGTATAATCATTATCAAGATTAGGATTAGTCAATAACAAAGAAATAAATGATGGCCCAAATTTGAGAAAATGATCAAAATAGTCCTTGATGTATTGCGGTTACTTTATTTTGGTCCTTAATATATTTTAGGTGATTGAAATAGTCCTTCATGTATAACAAAATGTGTTCAATTTAGTCTTTTATCCTAAACTTAACAATTTATCCCTAAAAACTGTTAAATATAACTGTGGGGCCCACATAACTTACAAAATTCACTATTTTTACCATCTTTATTAGCTCAAAGAAAGAGTTTTATGACCATTTTCTCTAACATCTAACCACACAATTCACAAAATAATTATTGTAAAAAGGTTGAATGAAATGGATCATCAAGAATTTTATTTGTCGGTAGAACGTAACCAAGATAGAAAATTAAGTTAATTGTATAATCTAGGAATTGAATGGTATAATATTTGCATTTACGTTGTTCTTGGTACTTTCTATATACATGATTGATTTTGTTAATCTATTGATATTTCATTCCATTGGTAGGTCAGCGATTTTGATTGTTTAATGGAGTAACGACATTAAAACAAAATCGCTACCCCAGTAGCGATTTTGCCCCTTTGATTAAAAAAATTTTTGATGTGCCCTTTTGAAATTTTTGTCAATTTTATTTTTCCCTTTAGGCCCCGGACTCTTTGATTAACCTTGTTCTAAAGCAATGTTTCTTGATAAAATGACTATTGTAAAACATAAGAGCCCAAATTATTCTTTTTTTCTCATAAATTTTAGAGTGGAAAAATGATTAGAAATGAACACATTTCTTTACGACACTGATTATTATTTGATTTTTTAAAAGAAAAAACGATTATAGAAAGATAATTCATTTATATTAAAAGTTCTCTATAGAAGAACATTTGTGGAAAGGTAAAAGAACTAAAAATGGTAAAGTCCAAACTAATGTGTTTAACATATAAAAGTTTATTTTATTTCAAATTACCAATGTTAGGACGTATACCAAAACTCCTAATAGACTTAGAGAACTTGAAATGGAACTACAACAAATTACAGTAAAAGATAAAAACTGTACGGCAATAACACTTTAAAGTCTTAAATTTTAGAAAATGATTCTTATAAGGTAAAATGTTATTTTATTTTGAAGTGCTTTTATTAAATGACTTCCTACATAGTTCAAATAAGAAAGAAAAATTTTGATAATTAAAATTTTAGCTGATCTCAAAGTCCTAAATATAAAGACAATCAAATAATAAATTTTTAAAAATAGTAAATGACAATTTTATCTATGGTAAAGATTTTTAATGTAGGGCTAAAAGTTCAATGAAAGCAAACAAAACAAATCACAAAATTAGGTTAAAGACAAAACTAAAACAACGTACACTTAAATGCTATGAACTTAAATTAATTAAAGAGGCAATGTTTACATAAAATTATTATTTTTTATATAAGTACAATTCTTAACAAAATAGGCAACATATTTTTGTTAATTACTGGGGAAAAGATTTCTTAGAACTCGTTTGAAGAAGTTGTCAATGTGATAAACAATATAATGTAGAAACCAACCAATATGTAGTAGACACGTGTAGAAGATACTCTCATCCTTGCACATAAACAACTATTTAGGAATAAAGTTTTATTAAAATAATAAGCAAAAATGCTCTAGAAAACATTTAACAATGTTTACATAAATAGGTTGAATGAAAGGGGCACCAAACAAAGAAACTTGTGTTCAAATA
This sequence comes from Solanum stenotomum, assembly GCF_019186545.1. Taxonomy (NCBI): domain Eukaryota; kingdom Viridiplantae; phylum Streptophyta; class Magnoliopsida; order Solanales; family Solanaceae; genus Solanum; species Solanum stenotomum. The sequence goes on from NC_064293.1 coordinate 10,955,552, forward strand.
ACGAGGGAATTTCATAAATAGCAAAGAGATTAAATATAATAAGCTTCCTTAGCTATATTGTTTAATTACTCTCTATAGCTATAGTTTCATTTGTAATGGGTATTTTCATTTGTATAAATATTGACTTGCCAATATATAAGTAGGGTAGGTATATATAAATTTTGTATTTATACATTTAAGAATTTTCAGAACTTATACAAATCAAGTATCAACATGATAATTATATACAAGCTAGGGTAATCATATACAAATTCTATATTTATACAATTAGAAAAATTCAGGATCTATACATTAATTAGGAACCGAACTATACAAATTTTGAATTTATATAATTAAGAATCGAATTATACAAATTCTGAACGTGGGCCACATAATTATGATTGTAAGTTAGTGGCGATTGATAATTTAAATAAGGGGACTTGTGCTAATTTAGGGGGGAGCCGCCGGGNGGGGGGGGGGGGACTAATGTGTACTCATAATGGGGCCTAGTTGTAACATCCGGTAAGTTGAAATAACTATGAAAAAGCTTGAAATTGGAAATAGTCATTTTTGGAACAAAATTCTAAATCTGGAAATTTGGTTAAGTGTGGGAAATCAGTGAGTTTTGGCCAACTTTGAGCAGTCATAACTCCTAGCTCCGGATGAGTTAGGAGTAGTTCCAGTTATGATTGTGAATCTTGTGGAATGATCTTTCCAACACCACCGAGTTTGCTCGATTTCGAGTTCGTATGAGCGAGTTATGCCCTTTGAAAGTTGGGCAGTTGGCAGGGAATCCGTCCGGAAATTTTAAGGGCATTTTGGTCTTTTCCCTAGCTATTTCTTTTGGGGTTATATTGTGTGTTAGGATGATTTTTGGATCATTTTTGTCCCATTTTAAAGAGTGAGAGCTAGGGCTTGAGAGTGAAGAGGAGAAGAAGAGAAGCAAGAGGAGATCAAGAAAGTTTCCGTCAAGGATCGTCGTGGATATCGTCGGGGGTGATCCCTACTAAGTATGTGAGTTCATAGTGTTGGGTTGATCCTTTCCCCCACACACCAAAATCGTTTTATTTTCGAGAAAAGATTGGTTATGTTGTTGATTTTGTTGGGTTGTGTTGTTGATGTTGTTGATTGTGTTGTTGAAGTTCTTGTTGGTTGTGGGACATGATTTGGTTGTGTGTTTGAGTTGAATCTCTTGTATGTTGAGGGATTTTATGATCCTTAGTGTTTGGGGTTGAATCCATTGAAGTTAGGGTGGTGTAGAGTTGGGAAAAAGAGGAAGAAAAGTCGGATTTTCTGGGCAAGGGGCTGGCGCGTTGCGCCTGCCAACGCCCCCCAAAGGGGACTCTGAAGTCCAGCCTTTGGGGTGGCACGCCTAGCAGAGCGCCAGCAGGTCCCTTCTGAGCTTCAAGGGTTGGTGCTCCGTGCCTTGCAGAGCGCCAAGGACGCTAAGTTCCCCATCCTTTACACACTTTCTCATGCATGTTCCTTGGTATTGTACCTATGTTTTATAGTTGTTTCCAACACTGTAAGGTACATTTAGACATCCCGAACTCATCCATAAACATGTGATCATATACCTTGAATCCATAGTTCAATTCAAGGCAAGTTAGGATCGAAGTTAAGGGAAGTTAGAGTCAAGTCAAGCAAAGTTAAGAAGCAAGTCTCTGAAGCTTTTCAAGAGTCGTTATTAAACGTTTTACCTTTGTTTAAGGTTCAAGTTCAAGTCGAGTAAAGAGTATAGAGTTCAAGCCAAGTAAAGAGTCTCAAGTTTCAAGTTAAGTCAAGAGCATAAAGTCGAGTCCATTTCTCGAAAGTTATTAGGGAACTATGTATTTCCCAAAGAAGTTTCTAAATGTTTTTACATTTGAGTAAGAAAGGAACATCAATTCCAAGAAAGCCTTTGGGCTAGTTTTTGAGCAATTATCTCAAACTAAAGAAAGATGTGTTTAAAACACTTATGACCTAAAGTATATTTTTTTGGGAGTAGTCTTGAGCACCGAGTTGGGGACACGAGTTCATATTAACTCAACTCTCTATAAGAACCATGCGGCCAACATGGGATTTTCTCGGGTCATACTTTTTAGATGATCACGAAAGTTAAGCTAGTGGATCCACTTAGTAAAGAAAGCTTCCTATACCACGATCAGGTATAGGATGGTCCTTGGGCAACGTGAGGTAAAACGTTGTATCACTACTAGGGCTCATGGTGGTGATTGTTAGTTAAAGAATCTCCCACTAAAGTTATATTACTTTTATATAAGTAAAGTTGAGTGTGTTATTGTTTTATCATTAACGAGCTAAGTTGTTTACACTATTTTTGCAACCTTTATATATTGCATATGTCTTATTACTTTATATATTGAGTTCAGTTATTCATAAGTCGAACAGAGCCAAGGTAAGTGTTCTCTTGTACTCTTTTCAAGTTTAAGTTGCAGTTTAGCTTTCCATCTCGCATACTCGTACATTCAATGTACTGATGCCAGTTGGCCTACATCTTATGACGATGCAGATTCAGGTACCCTGAATCAGCATCATGCACGTCGTTGATCCAGCTGAGCACTCCAGAGTCAGTTGTGAGCCTCCTTGCATTCCGGAGGACTCAATCATTTTGTGTTCTTAGTTTTGTTTTATTAGGGTGTTGCGGTGTATGTCCCAACATCCATCTCAGTATTTTAGAGGCTTCATAGACAGTTAGTCAGTTAGTTTTGAGTCTCTCATCTATGTATATATGTAAATATTCTATTTTGAGATTCGAGTTTTCTTTGTGGCCAGTTTTTATAAGTTAAGTTGTTATGTAATCTTGCATTTGCATTGATCTATTCTGTTGAGTTAGGTTTTCGCTGAGTTAAGAAAGTCAGGCCAAGGGTTCGCTTGGGGCCAAATATGGTCTCCGGGTGCCGGTCCCGCCCAGGGTGTAGGTTCGGAGCGTGACACTAGTATTTGGGTCACTGATATATTAGTGATGTTTGGGGTTGTCCAATTGATATATGTTTGCATGTTTACTATTTTTTTTTTATCACTTGTGTAATGTATAATGGGGAAATCATAGGGGAGGATATGTAATGACATCATGCTGATAATTTCATGCGATGAATCTGTTTATGTCACTTGTGGTTTTAAGTATTGTTCATTGTGATTGTTGATTGATTTAGATACCATGCATGTTGGTATATGAATACTAATGATTGAATCGGATACCATATTTGATATGAGTACTAACTTTGGTTGGCTCGGGTACCATATTAGTACACTAATAATGGTTGGCTTTGGGTACCACGCCGATAAACTAACAGTTTGTGTGTTGGTTCCATAAGAGTACCAGATATGTGCATTTTATCATGTCGGACATGTTTCATGCATTAATTGTGTAATGACCCTCTTGGTCATTTTTGTGTCTTGCCTTCTGTTTGTTGTTTAGAGCGTTCCTGTAGCGACCCCAAGTCATTTATGACTTGCTGGGACTGACAGTTCGGTCACCTGGTCGTTCGTTTGGTCTTGCTGTGAGTTTTTGTGTTTTGGAGCTTATGAACCTTGAACGATCATTTTCGATCAAAGGTTCAAGAAGATGACATCGGAATCCAATTCTGATGATTCCATCAGCTCCGGAAGGGTCATTTTAAGCTTGTAGCATGGTCGACAAGACTCCCGAGGTTTTCAGTGTGAGTCGGTGTGATTAGGCGTTTTAGCCTTTGAATTTTGGCTTAAGTTTGACTTTGGTCAACATTCTGAGTAAACGCGCTCGGATGAGAATTTCGTCAGTGCAGTTAGCTCCGGCATGTCGAGTTTGGTCTAGATTGACCCTTCTTTGGTGTCCCGAGGTTTTTGATATCTTTTCGAGCCCTTTTGTGGGTTTTGGCTTAAAATTACCTTTGGAAGTGGGACCCACTTTTTATCGAAATGACCTCTGATGGAAATTTCGACCGCGCCGTTGAGTCTGGAATATCGAATTTGGTATGGTTGCATATCTCGTTTGCGTGCACGGGGTTCCGAACGAGATCGGAGTACCCCGTCGGGGTTTTTAGTTGTTGGAAAAATTGCAGAAAATCTGCAATATAATGCAGATTTTCAGCAATATTTCCAAAATTTCAAACTCTCTTAACTCTCTCATCTCTCAACCGATTTGGGCGATTCAAAAGGCAAAGTTGTGATATTTTTCGAGGGCAACGCGTTGGTGAGCTCGGATAATGGTTTGGGGTTCCCGTTTGAGGTAATTTCGCGATAAAACCTGACTGCAGTGCCTTTTTCGAGTCCTTATTTTTGGTATTTTTGTTTTGGTCATATCTCACTCATTTTAGCTCGGTTTTGGGTGATTCGAAGTCCCACGTGTTGAGAATTGTCGTGGCTTCATCGTAGAGTGTTCAAAGAGTGTTGG
>NC_064293.1:10965744-10967078 GCF_019186545.1 Solanum stenotomum
CTTAAGATTTGGAGGCACTACTTGTATGGAGTTCGATGTGAGATCTATACCGATCACAGGAGTCTTCAGTACATCATGAGCCAGAGGGACCTTAATTCGAGGCAGCGTCTTTGGATTAAGCTCCTAAAGGACTATGACCTCTCTATTCTCTATCATCCGGGAAAGGCGAATGTGGTAGCGGACGCCTTGACCCGAAAGGCGGTGAGTATGGGTAGTCTAGCCTTCTTATCTGTTGAGGAGCGACCCTTGGCTATGGACATTCAGTTCTTAGCCAATAGCATGGTTCGGTTGGATATCTCAGATTCTAGACGTGTCTTGGCCCATATGGGAGTTCAGTCTTCCTTGCTTGATAGGATCCGTGGTTGTCAGTTTGAGGATGAGGCCTTGGTGACCCTTAGAGATCGAGTGTTAGCGGGTGATGGTGGCCAGGCTACCTTAGATCCTGATGGAGTGTTGAGATTCGCCGGCCGCATCTGTGTTCCGAGAGTTGGGGATTTGATACAATTGGTACTTTCTGAGGGCCATGAGTCTAGATACTCTATCCATCCGGGCACAGCGAAGATGTATTGTGATTTAAGGCAGTATTACTGGTGGAGTGGCATGAGGAGAGATATTGCTGACTTTGTTTCCCGTTGCTTGTGCTGCCAGCAGGTAAAGGCTGAGCATTTGAGGCCTGGTGGTGTGTTTCAGAGATTACCCATTCCGGAGTAGAAGTGGGAGCGTATCACTATGGACTTCATTGTGGGGTTGCCTCAGACTCCTAGAGGTGTTGACAGCATTTGGGTCATCGTTGATTGATTGACCAAGTCAGCACATTTCCTTCCTGTTCAGTGTTCATTTAGCGCCGAGATGTTGGCTCGTATCTACATTCGGGAGGTGGTTCGACTTCATGGGGTGCCAGTTTTTATTATATTAGATTGGGGTTCTCAGTTCACATCCAGCTTTTGGAGGACCTTTCAGGATGAGTTGGGCACTCGGGTTGACCTTAGCACAACTTTCCACCCGCAGACGAATGGCCAGTCGGAGCGTACTATTCAGGTCCTTGAGGATATGTTGCGGGCATGTGTTATGGATTTTGGAGGTCAGTGGGACCAGTTCTTACCTTTGGCGGAGTTTGCGTACAACAACGGCTACCACTCTAGTATTCAGATGGCCCCATTCGAGGCATTATATGGTAGGCGTTGTCGCTCTCCAGTTGGTTGGTTTGAGTCTACAGAGCCTAGACCACATGGTACAGATTTGCTGCAGGAGGCCCTGGATTAGGTGAGGGTGATTTAGGATAGGCTCAGGACGGCTCAGAGTAGGCACCAGAGTTATGCGGATCGGAGGCGCCG
>NC_064293.1:10967158-11007866 GCF_019186545.1 Solanum stenotomum
TCGATGTTGCGGCGGTATGTTCCTGATGAGTCTCATGTGCTCCAGTATGATGCAGTCGAGTTGGATGATCGTTTGACATTTGTAGAGGAGCCAGTTGCCATTCTAGCCAGAGATGTGAGGAGATTGCGCTCGAGAGCCATTCCTGTTGTTAAGGTCCGTTGGAAGCATCGTCCAGTCGAAGAGGCTACCTGGGAGACCGAGCAGGAGATGCGAGAGCAGTTTCCCAGCTTGTTTGAGCCTTCAGGTACTTCTTAACCCTTACTTTCGCGGACGAAAGTCCTTTTAGTAGTGGATATTGTAATGACCATCTTGGTCATTTTTGTGTCTTGCCTTCTGTGTGTCGTTTAGAGCATTCCTGTAGCGACCCCAAGTCATTTATGACTTGCTGGGACTGACAGTTCGGTCACCTGGTCGTTCGTTTGGTCTTGGTGTGAGTTTTTGTGTTTTGGAGCTTATGAACCTTGAGCGATCATTTTCGATCAAAAGTTCAAGAAGATGACATCGGAATCCAATTCTGACGATTTCATCAGCTCCAGAAGGGTCATTTTAAGCTAGTAGCATGGTCGACATGACTCCCGAGGTTTTCAGTATGAGTCGATGTGATTAGACGTTTTAGCCTTTGAATTTTGGCTTAAGTTTGACTTTGGTCAACATTGTGAAAACGTGCTCGGATGAGAATTCTGTCAGTGCAGTTAGCTCCGGAATGTCGAGTTTGATCTGGATTGACCCTTCTTTGGTGTCCCGAGGTTTTTGATATCTTTACGAGTCCTTTTGTGGGTTTTGGCTTAAAATGACCTTTGGAAGTGGGACCCACTTTTTATCGAAATGACCTCTGATGAAAATTTTGACTGCGCCGTTGAGTCTGGAATATCGAATTTGGTATGGTTGCATATCTCGTTTGCGTGCACGGGGTTTCGAACGAGATCGGAGTACCCCGTCGGGGTTTTTAGTTGTTGGAAAAATTGCAGAAAATCTGCAATATAATGCAGATTTTCAGCAATATTTCCAAAATTTCAAACTCTCTTAACTCATTCATCTCTCAACCGATTTGGGCGATTGAAAAGGCAAAGTTGAGAGATTTTTCGAGGGCAACACGTTGGTGAGCTCGGATAGTGGTTTGGGGTTCCCGTTTGAGGTATTTCGCGATAAAACCTAACTGCAGTGCCTTTTTTGAGTCCTTATTTTTGGTATTTTTGTTTTGGTCATATCTCACTCATTTTAGCTCGGTTTTGGGTGATTCGAAGTCCCACGTGTTGAGAATTGTCGTGACTTCATCGTAGAGTATTCAAAGAGTGTTGGGCACCTTTTGATTTTTGTTTATTTTGAGTTTTGGACTGCTGCTGTAGGGTTTCTTTTAGTAGATTAAAGTGTGGTTTCTTGCTTGTTGGTTTTTGCTATGTTTTGAGCCTCGAATTATGTTCCATTTTGGGACATAAGTTTGGGGTGCTGTTTAGGGTCTCTTGACGGAGTCAAATTCGGACAGTTCGATGCGGGTCCCACAATTCTCGTTTTGACTCCAAAATTGACCCGTCTTCGTTTGTTGTGATTTTGATGTCTAAATGACCGTAGTAACGTTGTGACTCTATTTTTGATAGCGGGGCAGCGTTTTGAGACTGTTCGAAAAGGGAAAGCTACGGTAAAGTGATTAGAGAGCGCACGGTTGGCCTTAAGGTAGGCTACGACTTTCCTTCTTTTAGATTGAGCTTAATTGTGTAAAAACACGTTGATTGGAGTGAATTGGGGGTGGGTACCAGTTTACTACCTTACTTTGATTAGATACCTCATGTTAGGATTGATTGGCCATATTTCGGTATACGGTTTAGTAGAGTTGCATGTCTATGTGCTAAATGCTATTGTATGCTTGTATGCTTTGTATTGTATGCCTTAGTCTAGGTTAGGCTANTTAGCTCAAAGAAAGAGTTTCATGACCATTTTCTCTAACATCTAACCACACAATTCACAAAATAACTATTGTAAAAAGGTTGAATGAAATGGATCATCAAGAATTTCATTTGTCGGTAGAACATAACCAAGATAGAAAATTAAGTTAATTGTATAATCTAGGAATTGAATGGTATAATATTTGCATTTACGTTGTCCTTGGTACTTTCTATATACATTATTGCTTTTGTTAATCTATTGATATTTCTTTCCTTTGGTTATAATCCTCTTTTGTTTATTGTTTATTTTAACTTTTTTTTGTCTGGAGTGATTAATTCTCCAGAAAGGTCAACATGTGGGATGGTGGAGATTTTTGGTGGGTAATCTAGAACAAGTTTTACTGTATTGGGGTTCTTGAATTTCATGTTATTGGGGCTATTGCTGTGAATTTTTGGTATCGTCCTTGTTTGGTTGTTGACACGTGGGTTTTACTAGATTTATTTTTTGGTATTTCTGATTGAAGTAGCTATATAACTTGTGTATTCATTCCTGATGTGGCTCTGCGGTTGATGAACGGGACAAGATTTAGTGTATGAATTTGGGTTCTTCTTTGTGTGAAGTTATGCTATGTTGTGCTGGTTCTGTCTTGTGATTGTAAATGCTAATATGGCTAGTATTGCATTTGTTCTTGATAAAATAGTGTTAGATTTTGAAGTAATAAATTAAGAAGAGAAAAATAGTGGATTTGTAAATTATGTGGGGTCCACCGTTATATTTAACATTTTTTGGGACAAATTTGTTAAGTTTAGGATAAAGGATCAAATTGAATATATTTTGTCATACATGAAGGACTATTTCAATCACCTAGAATATATTAAGGACCAAAATAAAGCAATCCCTATACATGAAGGACCATTTTGATCATTTCCTCCCGAAATTTCATGTATCTCTTAAGCCTAAAAGAAAAAAAAAAGATCTCAATTTTTCGCCTGTTTTGATTAACGAGTTCGGAGCCTAAAGGGAAAAAAAATTGACAAAAATTTCGAAAGGGCACATCAAGTTTTGTTTTAACCAAAGGGGCAAAATCGCTGACCTACCAGCGATTTTGTCCAAAAAATTTTTTCCATTTTTTAAAAGAACATCGCTGCCCGTGCAGCGTTTTTAGGGAATTTTTTTTTTAAAAAAAAAAAATCACTGCTATGGCAGGGTTTTTATATAAAAAATTAAAATTATATTAAAAATCGCTTCGCAGGTAGTGATTGTAGTGAAAAAAAAATTCTTTTTAAATCGCTGCCTTGGCAGCGATTTTGGTGAATGTTTTTTTAAATTTTTTTACTAAAATCGCTATCTGTGGAGCGATTTTCAATATTATTTTAATTTTAAAAATATATTTTTTTATAAAAAAGCTACCATAGCAGCGATTTTTTTTTTAAAAAAAAAAATTCCCCAAAAACGCTGCACGGGCAGCGATGTTCTTTTAAACTATGAAATTTTTTTTTGGACAAAATCGCTGGTAGGTCAACGATTTTGATTGTTTAACGGAGTACCGACATTAAAACAAAATCGCTACCCCAATAGCGATTTTACCCCTTTGATTAAAAAAATAAATTGATGTGCCCTTTTGAAATTTTGTTAATTTTTTTTGCCCTTTAGGCTCCGGACTCTTTGATTAACCTTGTTCTAAAGCAATATTTCTTGATAAAATGACTATTGTAAAACATAAGAGCCCCAAATTATTCTTTTTTTTTCTCATAAATTTTAGAGTGGAAAAATGATTCATTTCTTTACGACACTGATTATTATTTGATTTTTTAAAAGAAACGACTATAGAAAGATAATTCATTTATATTAAAAGTTCTGTATAGAAGAACATTTGTGGAAAGGTAAAAGAACTAAAAATGGTAAAGTCCAAACTAATGTGTTTAACATATAAAAGTTTATTTTATTTCAAATTACCAATGTTAGGACGTATACCAAAACTCCTAATAGACTTAGAGAACTTGAAATGGAACTACAACAAATTACAGTAAAAGATAAAAACTGTACGGCAATAACACTTTAAAGTCTTAAATTTTAGAAAATGATTCTTATAAGGTAAAATGTTATTTTATTTTGAAGTGCTTTTATTAAATGACTTCCTACATAGTTCAAATAAGAAAGAAAAATTTTGATAATTAAAATTTTAGCTGATCTCAAAGTCCTAAATATAAAGACAATCAAATAATAAATTTTTAAAAATAGTAAATGACAATTTTATCTATGGTAAAGATTTTTAATGTAGGGCTAAAAGTTCAATGAAAGCAAACAAAACAAATCACAAAATTAGGTTAAAGACAAAACTAAAACAACGTACACTTAAATGCTATGAACTTAAATTAATTAAAGAGGCAATGTTTACATAAAATTATTATTTTTTATATAAGTACAATTCTTAACAAAATAGGCAACATATTTTTGTTAATTACTGGGGAAAAGATTTCTTAGAACTCGTTTGAAGAAGTTGTCAATGTGATAAACAATATAATGTAGAAACCAACCAATATGTAGTAGACACGTGTATGAAGATACTCTCATCCTTGCACATAAACAACTATTTAGGAATAAAGTTTTATTAAAATAATAAGCAAAAATGTTCTTGAAAACATTTAACAATGTTTACATAAATAGGTTGAATGAAAGGGGCACCAAACATAGAAACTTGTATTCAAATAACGAGGGAATTTCATAAATAGCAAAGAGATTAAATATAATAAGCTTCCTTAGCTATATTGTTTAATTACTCTCTATAGCTATAGTTTCATTTGTAATGGGTATTTTCATTTGTATAATTGACTTGCCAATATACAAGTAGGGTAAGTATATATAAATTTTGTATTTATACATTTAAGAATTTTCAGAACTTATACAAATCAAGTATCAACATGATAATTATATACAAGCTAGGGTAATCATATACAAATTCTATATTTATACAATTAGAAAAATTCAGGATCTATACATTAATTAGGAACCGAACTATACAAATTTTGAATTTATATAATTAAGAATCGAATTATACAAATTCTGAACGTGGGCCACATAATTATGATTGTAAGTTAGTGGCGAATGATAATTTAAATAAGGGGACTTGTGCTAATTTAGGGGGGAGCCGCCGGGGGGGGGGGGGGGNGGGGGGGACTAATGTGTACTCATAATGGGCCTAGTATTTGGGTCACTGATATATTAGTGATGTTTGGGGTTGTCCAATTGATATATGTTTGCATGTTTACTACTTTTTTTTATCATTTGTGTAATGCATAATGGGGAAATCATAGGGGAGGATATGTAATTACATCATGCTGATAATTTCATGCGATGAACCTGTTTATGTCACTTGTGGTTTTAAGTATTGTTCATTGTGATTGTTGATTGATTCGGATACCATGCATGTTGGTATAGGAATACTAATGATTGACTCGGATATCACATTTGATATGAGTACTAACTTTGGTTGGCTCGGGTACCACATTAGTACACTAATAATGGTTGGCTTTGGGTACCACGCCGGTAAACTAACAGTTTGTGTGTTGGTTCCATGAGAGTACCAGTTATGTGCATTATTTATCATGTGGGACATGTTTCATACATTAATTGGTTGATTCTAAGAATTGGTTGGTTTCATGATATTGTGACTAGGAATTTATGTATTCGTGATTGTTGTTATATGTGACTGGCATATATTTACGGTAGTGGAAGTTGTGCATATGCAGGAGCCGACCCACATGGGGCTATCTGGGTGCTCGAGCACCCATTAACCTCTTATCGAATTATATATACTTATATCGAAATTATGACAGTATCGTATAAAGAAAAGACGAGCACGCAGTGAACAAATGACTTAGTTTATGCAGTGGTTGTAAGTGGGTGCTGAAGGTCATATATTGCTTGTGTATTACCAAGTTTGATTTCTTGCAAGGCCGATTCTTTTATTTTAAAATCCAACTCTTTTTTTCTACCTTTTCTTTTTTTTTCTTTTCACCAACTGTCTTTTTCTAACTTTTCTTAAACAAAATTTCTTTTTCAAGATAATTTTTATTCTAATTTTTTTTATTGATTTTTTTGGCTCTCATATTTAAATATAATTGTCTTTTCAACTAAACTTTCTAACTTTTCTTAAACAAAATGTCTTTTTCAAGATAATTTCTATTCTAGTGTTTCTTATTGATTTTTTCTGCTCTCATATTAAATCTAATTGTCTTTCTTATGACAAGTGTTAAATTGTACATTTATATTTTATGATTGATAGCTTAAAAAGTAACCACTATCTTAAAATCTTGAATCGGTCATTGTTCATGTCTATTGTGCAACTTAGTCTCCCAAATATAAACAATTCATGATCTTCCATGTCTATTTACTCTTTCTTTCTCATCAGTATAATTAGGAAAAATGAAAAGGTAAGGAAAAAAATAATTTGCTCTAGCACCTTCATTTCAGTTCTCCAATTCAACAGCAAAAGTCCTCCTTCTCGTTGGTTTGCCTTTTTGGTAATTACTATTGTATGTGAAGGCATATTGTTTTGCCTCCTTTTTTTCTTGAACCAATCCAAAGAGTCCGTTTGTCTATTACATTGAATTGAAAAAAAATAACGCCTATGTTAAAGAATTTTAGCTCGCAATTACGCTCTTTGATTGATACTAGTTTATGTTAAAAATAGTGAGCACCCATAGCCGTAAAATCCTGGATCTGCCATTGTGCATATGAATCCAAGGTGAAAACTAAGAGTTTAGGCAATGTTATACTAGGGGACTGGCTATGGTTGTTCGGTGGTTAGAACACACCTGAGAGGGGGATTTGAGTTAAGATGGCCGAGTTGATCTAAGGTGTCAATTACAAGTATTGGTATGAAAGGACCAAGATAGTAGGTTGGTTAACAGAGTTAGTGATGGTTTTGTATTCGGGAATCTCTACGTGATAGAGGGGTTAGATTATGATCTGATATGAGGGTTGCATACAAGTGGGCTTGGGAAGGTTAAAGTGGCAAGAAGATCGATTGAATGTTTAATGGTAGAGTTGACAACGAAATGAGGTAGGAGGTTGGGATCAAGTTGCATTAGTTATGAGTATTATACCTGGAAGAGTGGAAACAAGTGGATAGAAACTTGGGTGGTGGAACCTTCATATTGCATGTTTCTTATATGATTATCTATATATATTATATTATGTGGTAGGTTCAGGTCGATCGATGATGTCTACCAGTATGTGTGTTTGTACTAAAACTATTCTTGCTATGTCACTTGTCATAGTCTAGTTGTATGGTCAATGATGTTTCATAGGTGTAGACAAGGATGATCTCCAACAACTTTTATTTGTTTTCCTTATGGTGGGAGTTGTGTCTTATTTTCTTGTATAAACTGTACTTCTTTAGTAGCTCTTGTACATGTTCAGACTAGTTCCTTGAGAGAGGTTTTTCGGTCAAATGTAAAAAGGTTTATTCAAAGATTGATGTTTTGATCATGATTTTTAAAGTGTTAAAGAAATTCTATAGTGAATTAGTTAATTTTCACATTGCCCATTTTTAAATTGGGTGGAATAGTGTAACGACCCGCAAGGTCGTTTTGAAAACTATAACTATTTTGACTCTTCTCGTAAAAAAATAAATTATAAATGGAAATTTTGAACTATTTATTTAATTACTATTATCTGATTGGTAGTTAATGGGTCAACTCTCTCTAAAACTTATTAATGATTTATACCATTAGGTAACATATGTGATAATAGGTTAGTGGGGTTTTCACGGTTAATATACTCTTATTTTAGAAAAGAAAAGAGGTGGAGGCGGAAACTTACCATAGGCGACCAGCGAGAGGAAAAAAAAACAATAACCATTGCTCAGGTGAAAACAAGCAATTTTCATTCTTTTCAATTCTACATATTGTAGTATGTTGTCAGAGTGCTTTAGATTGTTGTTATTATTATATTGTTATATTGATGGTTGATATCAAAGTGAAAAAAAAACATTTGCATCTGTTCAAAGTCCTTATAAAGGAATGAAAACTTCTTTTTTTAAGAAAATTAATTTGTATCAACCTAAAGGAAGCATTTAATGCCCATTAATGGTTCATCATTCTAAGGGTGGGCGTTTGATCGATGGTTAAGAATTATTTTCATGGAAAACATGTAGTCGAAAGCTGCCAGGTAAAAGAAAATATAATTTAAGTTAATATTGTCATGTGTGTATGTGTTGACGGGTTAGAAATATGTAGAAGTTATTGTTGCAACCCACTGTTTTGTCTCATGGGAGGTAAACCATTCTAATGCTTCTCCGTTCAAACTTCGGCTAAAAAGCCGCATTAATAAAGCTTCATTCCTTCCAACTCCCACGAGCTGGTCACAATAGGCCCTCAGGTGTGCCAAGGGATTCCCTGTTCCTCCGAACGTGTCGAATTTTGGCACTTTAAACCCTTTCGGGAGGTCTAAATTCGGATGGATGCACAGATCCTCATAACTCAACCCATCGACTTCAGGAATATATTGCAGCTCCTTCATGGCTTTCCTGATCTCTTCTTTCATATTCAGCTTGACTGCCTCTTCCTTTGACCTCCACTCTCTCTCTTGTTCCTCATAGTGATCAAGCTCGGAACAGTTGGCATAGGGTTCATTTGGAATTGGGATTTGAAAAGTAGTCTTTTGAGGCAATGGTGGAGCAATGAAGGGACTCTAGGTATTTTGAGTGACTTGGTAATTTTGGGGAAAAGTCTAGGGGTTGGTATGTTGATTACGGTGATGGGGGAATGCTTGTAGATTGTTGACATTTTGATTTTGAGGGGGAGGGCAAGCTTGCGGGTTGGTATTTTGATGAGAAAGGAAGGTTTGGGGGTTGGTACCTTGAGGAGGAGGTGGTGCTTAGTAAGAAACGGAGGCCTGGTGGGGATTTAGGGCGGTTGGGTCGATGGTTGAGGGATTCTGAACGGGATTGGAGGGAGGGTTCTGAGCTTGTTCCGCGTTCGAAGGAGGAAAGTAAAATGGAGGTCTCCCATCTCCTGGAGTATTAAAAGCAAAAACCGGATTAGGAAGATCTTGCATTCTCTGCATTTCGACCCTCATCTCGGTGATCTATTGCATCAACTGCATAATTAATTCATTTTGATCAGTGACGGCGGGCTGAGCCACGAAAACATCAGTCAAGCTAATCTCGTCATTGTTATCACCTATTATTGTCTTTCCTTTATGCAAACTTTGATCGGAGAAGGAATATTTGGGAGCCTTAGATCTTGTAAAATAAGGGTGTTCAACTAGCTTATCAATACATACCAGTTCTAAGTACCTGACAAAGAAAAATAACTCAAAAAAATAAACGTGTTAGCCTATGTAGATGATAAAAAAAATACACAAAATATCACACATATGACCACAAGTACATAAGAGTTGCTCCACTTGAAGATAGACTAGCCCACGGATATAGAAAAGACTTAATAGACATGAATTTGTCTATTTGATTTTGAGCTTAGTGAATCAGAAATGTCAACTTGAGTCGAGACAAAGTTGATTGTATCTTTTATTGTCATATTTCTAATTTTTGACTGAGATGTAACTCTGATTTCTGTGTAAGAGTTAAAAAATATAAAATTTCTCAAAAATGGGGACCGAACCTTGGAAGGCTGCCTACGTATCTCACGAGGGAAAATTTAGGCCCTACGTAGTTCGACCAGCTTGAATCTCATCCGATTTGAGATAAAGGGTTAACCTCTTTCTTTTCCATTTTTTTTTTTTGATGAGAAAGTAAGATTTGAAAAATGAAGTTCGAATTTTATTGTGAAACTAAAGACTCGAAGAGTATTTGGACGCACTTTGATAGTGACTTGATATTTGTGCTTAAAGGGTCCTAGAAAATAATTTGAAGAGGAGTGGGCTAGAATATCTTCGAATAAAGCAATATAATCACACAAACAGTTATAACACATAAACAATTATCGTGTATTTTAAACATATATGTGACCCATTTGTGCCAAGGATAGGCCTAATGATTTGAGAGATGTATACGTCATTTGAAATATATCATTGCCCCCAAAACTTAAATTTATACATGCTTTGTAAATAAACTGAATGGGGATACATAGTATGGAAAATGGGATACAAAATAATCAGTCCCGCACAGGGGTACAATCTTAAACTATGCTTCAATGGAAGGACCTTCGTTCTTGAACTTCTTGTCATCTTCGAGTAGCTTGTGAAGCTATTCCTTCGGTTAGAATAAGTTATAATCTACCTCTTACCCTAATGGACAATGATTTTTCAAATAACGTATATATCCTTCAAATTTAAACAAATAAAACATGATTGTCTTTTATTGACCAAAATGGGTCAAATAGACACAAGGTGGGCATCTAATGGGCCCAACACGCCTTGGGTGTTGGGTCAACTTAGTTCAAAATGCGCTAAATTTGGGATTTGGTTTCGCTCTACGCTAGTTGACTAAGAGTGACTTTTGAGATACCAGGAACCCAAGTGGACAACTTAGGTTGGAATTCACGACAACCATTGGACGCATGACGAACCAATAAATTGTCGATCATTTCGAAAACGGGTTGAGTATAAAAAAATCTGATTGCGGTTCCGCAAAACCGCCCTTTAATATACTATACATACAAGAGAATATGCCATGAAATGCAATGACAGTTATATCAATTTAAACACGTTGAGAGCAGATAAACAATTTAGCAATTAATACAATTAGTCAAACAAGTCAAATCTTATGGTTAAAACTTAATTAAGTCCCGAACAGAGTCGCTATTTTTGTTGTGCCGTAATTTTCCTATCTTAGAAAAATCACATTTTTGAAATGTTCTAAGTATAAAACAATTTGAGAAAAATACTTAGAAAAGAGTCGCCACTTAATTTTTTAAAGAAATTAAGAAAACTTATAATTTTCAAAGATTTAAACAGAAAAAATCATTTGAAAATACCAAAGAGGGTTCGGGGTTCAATTTACACTTCGAGAAGGGTTTAAGCATTTGAAGTGCCCGCTAACATGCGGTTGACCTGCGACTTGACTAATTTTTTTTTTATTGTTTTAGGAAAAAAGTGATTGGACATAAGAATAATAATTTACAATACTTAATTAACTTTGAGAAAGAATAGTTAAAAGAACAATTTTAATTTTTAAGAAAAATTGGACCTTAATTGAAACATGTGAACTAAATTACAAGTGATTAAAATTTGAGACCAAAGATTAATTAACAAATAAGCAAGTAAGAGTTAGACAAATTAATAAATTCAATAGAGAGAGTGAGAGATGGAGATTTGGGCCTTTTTGAGCTTGGACCTTGGCCCCATTTCCTTGTCCTAAACTACTATAAAGGCTGATCAAAATTAGATGGGTTTTGGCCCAATTATCTTCCAAAAGCTGCTTGAATTTTCTTGGGGCTTTTGGGCCCATTTTTTTTATTTTTTGTATACAAAGTGTATACTGTCCATATATCAGTGTATATAACTCCGTTTTTAACCCCCGAGACCTGTATTTCTTGTCTTCGACCTGTATAACCGCAGTCCAGATCTATATTTCAGCACCTCGACCTGTATATCAGTTGTGTACGGCTGTATATCAGTGTATCGTAGTGTATATCGGCATGTGCACAGTCCATTCTGGACTTTTCCAAGATTTGTAAATCAGTCTTTAACCCCCGTTCATAGGTTCCCTTGACTCGAACAATGAAGAGGCTGACTCGAAGAAACTCAACTCAAAGAAATGCAAGAAAAGAGTCCGAAATAGATTCGAATGGAGTTTTCACATGTACAACAAACGAGAAGAAAAGAAAAACAAATTAGTATCTAACTTATAGCAACGTTAATCATTTAAGGAAACTAAGCATTTGAAATTACAAATCTAAATTCTAGCTAAGTGGTCAGTGACTTTCTAAGCTTATAAGAAGACAAATTTAAATATAGTTCATATGCATCGGATGGAGATGATGAAGTAAGAAATAATATTTTCAACATAAAGATAATGCACTTGGATTAATGAGATATAATTGTATTAAACTAATGACAATTCATAGAGTTGATATGGTCATTTTTTGGAAAGAGACTTACTCATAAATGTGAAGAAAATCCATAATAAATAAACAAACCCAACAATGACAAAATAAATGAAGTAAAACACATTGATTTGAATGCTAACATGGGACGGCTAACATGAATTTCAAAATTTAGCATGGTCACTAAGAACAACAAAATGCATTTTATAACTATTAGACTAACAGGTTCATATATATACTAATAAATGGAGAGATGTATATTAGTAATGAAATGATAGCTAAACCCAAAGACATGGAATGAGTAAGAAATCTTAGAGACCATAAACAAGAGTAAAGCAGTAAGCTAAAACAATCTTAAATCGGGAGTCGAAAACATGATATAATGTGAACAACATTCCATCCAAAACGAAAGTAGAGCTTACACTTCATGGGAATAAGCTAGTATTAATAAGAGTCTACAATAATAAGAAAAGAAAGAAACAAATAAAAGACAAGCAACCAAGATTACTATAGCTTCATTTAAATCGATTTGTATCTTAGTAATATGCCTTACACCATGAAGAACAAGGGAAAGCAACAATAGCTAGTGGTAAGATCTCAAACTGCCATTTTATACCACTTTAAAACAATACATAACCATATCTTTCATAAAGAAGCAGAAGCAAATCATATATAGGCACCCCCAAACTACCAAATTAAATCACACAGTGAATTAAATTCACATAACATACATCTGAATTTAGCCAAAATGGTAAAACAAATTTAAGAGGAGGAGAGGTTACCTTCTTCGGGGCAGCGACGTGGGACAACAAGCTTGAAACGACTTCACCACCACTAAGGTACGATTTTGAGAATTTGGATGAACAAACAAAACAAGCTAGAGCAAAGACTAAACGAAATCGGAATTTTCGGTTTCCCTATGCTTTCAAGAACTATATGGTTTAAGTTGGTTTCTTCCTCTCTAATCCTAGTTAAGTTTCAATATTTTCTCTAGCCTTTTTCGTCCCCCCTTTACACTGAAAAGAAGCAAGTTTATATAAAGGAAGACTAGGCTGATTTTTGGGGGAAAACAGGTGAAAATTTTGGTCCAATTCCGATTCAAAATTCAAATTTTCTCTTAGGATAAAGCTGGCCAGCTATGAACTGTACCAATTCAAACGGTAAGAAAATCGCAGCCGCTTGATCTTGAGCAAGGACGAGTGAATCGCGGAGATCGGGACACGTCAAGAGGAGAGACACACACACTGCTGCTGGACTCGGGTCGCTAGATTCGCGATGGGCTGCTGGTCGCGATTGGACTGGGTTGCGATTTTGGGCTTCGATCGTGACTGGTTCTGGATTTTTCTGGGTTCGCTGGTCGAGTTTTTTCACTGGAGGAAGATGACGTACAGGTGGGTCTGTTTGGTATCGGTGTTGTAATGTATTTGTTGTTGTATGTAATGGATTGGGATTGAATTATGGAAAAATTACTTAACTACACAACACTTCGTTACCTATTCTCAATATTTCCCTACTCTTTTACTAAAATACAAAAATCCCTTATTTTCCCCCAATTCAACTTAACCGGATACTTTATTAGTTTAAGTATCCGCCCGTTATTAATTAAAGTATCCGCGCTGTTATATTATGCATCCGCCCGTTAATTAAGTATCCGCTGCTAATAACTTAATAATTTAAGTATCCGCCCGTTATTAATTAAAGTATCCGCGCTGCTATATTAAGTATCCACACTGCTATATTATGTATCCGAAAAACACTAAAAAAAGGGATTTTTGGTAATTAATGAAAGAGTAGGGAAAGGAAGTAATTTCTTTCTTATACTATGTCATTTGCCTAATTTTTACTTGAATTATTAAGGGAAATGGGCTGCTAATATGAGGAAATGGCATCTTGGTTGTTGAATAATGGGCCTGTTTTTAATAGGCCCAAAATGGGTCCGAAAATGGGTTTGAGGCAAGGTGAAAAGGGTTATATCTTGGAGTTTAAGAAATAGCCAAATTGAGTTAAATTAACAAATTTGGCTAATAATTAGATATGACAAATTAATATAATTAATTAATGAACTTCTTAATCTTAACGAAATAAAATAATTAACTTAAAAATTAATTAATTCAAAAACATTAATTACAATTTAAACTAAGCTAATTTAATTAAATACTTACTAAAATTAAAATCTTTTTGAGATGATTTTCGAACATTTATAAAATATACTAATTATATTGCATAATTATCTAAAACATATATATTATTTAAAAAATCGTAAAAAAGTGACAAAACTATTTAAAATAATTTGAAAAAATATTTTGATTTTTATAAAGTTAATTATTTCAAATCGTTTGGAATTTAAGAAGCTCGATGATTAATATATATTGTGGAGGTCCAAAATTGGGTGTCAACAATTAGGAGTTGGTTAAGAGATATGAGTGAGTTTGTGGGTCTAGGATAGATATATAATAATATGAGTGTGAACTCGCGTGCTTACAATATTTTGCATAATTGGTAGATTGGGAACGTTCCGAAGCTTTGCGAAAAGGGAAGAAAAACTCTTGAGGATCCGTTGCACGTGTTCGGCATTCAAGGTATGTTAAGACTTTAGACTTCGTTGGACGACGTTTTCTTAACTTAAAGATTTAAAAAAAATGGAATAGACAATGGGTAAGGGCGAAAGATGGGGGTCTCGTACCAATGATGTGACGGGCATTGATACGAGTACCGGTGTTATAAAGGGAAAGTCTATTACTATAGAATGCAGATTTAATCCGAGAATGCCAAAGCATATGGGCATTAGCTGATATTTTATTGACTGATTATTTGTGTGATTGTGTTCTTATTTGAACCCATATACTTGTGATGGTTGAGGTGGTTATGTATTACGTTGATACTTGATTGATTGAGATGCATTATCATCCCCTTTATTTGAGATTATATTGTGCACATGCATTGACATGAGATTGAGTATAAGTTGGGCACGTGGAGATCGTTCGTGTTGGGGATAGTGAGATGCTAAGATTTTGTTTTGGGCACGTGGAGATCGTCCGTGCGGAAGTTGTTTGATTTTATGATAGTGCGTTGAGATTGTCCGCACAGACACGTGGAGATCGTCCGTGTCGGTATATGGACCTCGCGAGTCCCCCATGGGTCATGAACTCTCGATGTTTTTCCGAGGAGTATCATGTATATACAGTTGAGAGAGTACTTCGTATTCTGAGGCATATCATTCCATGGTGTCATATTGCATTGCATCTCATGTCATCCTTCATTTCTGATGATTATGTGTTTTATTGGTGGTTGGAAAGTACTTGTTATTTGATTTCCTATATTTGATGAAACTTGACTCGTAATTATAATATAGACTTGTATAAATAAATAACATATTTTCCTTATATGAACTCCCGTCACTACTTCTTCGTTGTCGGTCTATGAGATATACTGGGTACACGTGGTTTCGTACTCATACTACACTTGTTGCACTCTTTTGTGGTGCGGATTCGATTCCGAGTACGAGCACATCTCGTGGAGCTTTTTGAGTCCGAGCTTGGAGTATCTTGGAGTTGTGGTGAGCTGCTTGGCTGTTCCGTGGCCCACACCTCGCGCTACCTTTTATTTATTCTGTTATTTTAGTATTCAGACAGAATATCCCTTATGTTTGGATTGTCATTTAGTTTTAGACTTGCATCATATTTAGAGGCTCTTGTACTTATGACACAAATTTTTGGGTAGTATTTTAGCTTTCCGCATTTCATATTTATAAGGAACTTAGAGTTGGAAATTTTACTCGTTGTTTACCTTTTACCTCATTAGTTAATCATAATTGGTAAATATGTTGGGTTGGCTTACCTATTCGTTGGGAACATAGGTGCCATCACGACTTGTGAATTTGGATCGTGACAAAGAGTTCTCTTATATATCTAGGTGTTAGAGTAGATGCTCACACGGCCCGGTGGGTTAGGTCATGACAACTTAACACAAATTTTATATTGCAAAAATGATAAATCTTAAGTGGTACATATATTATTGGACCGTCTCTATGATATAAAATAAAAATCAAAACATACAAAATAGGACAACCTGTAAGCTAAGGTTAGAAAATCTTGCAAACTTGATGCTACTTTAGTGATATATATAGTACTTTAATTTAGGGAAAAAGGGCCTAATATATTCTCAACTTTGTCATTTAGACATGATATACCCCTCATTATAAAAGTGACTCATATATACTCACACTTATACACAAATGGCTCAAATATACCATTTTTCCGTTAAAAAAAAACAATTATAAATTTATTTTTAAAATCAAAAAAATTCATGTAGGCCTATATTTTTTTTATCCTTCTTACACATATTTTTCTGGATTTATTGAATCAATGGCTAACTTGAATTTATTATTTTAGTCAAATTTATCTTTTCATTAACTCTTTTGTAGAATTATCATAAGTAACTTTTTGTAAAATTTATATACATATGAAAGAATTTATCACTAAAATTTTTAAAATACAAAAATTAATACACAACGAAATAAAAAAAAAAAGTTCAACATTCACTACATACAAAAAGTTCAACTTGCCTTGTTACCGAGTATTTTGCGAGCCTTTTAGGTGAAGTATAGTAGTAATAGTAGTAGTTATAATGCTTTAATTGAAATTTAACCCTTAAAGAATGTCTTTTTTTTTTGGTTAAATTAAAGAATGTCTTCATAAACATTCATCTCAGGATAAGCACTAGCCTGAGTAGGAGAGAGTTCACAACAATTTGCAATTTTTGTTTTTAGACGTCATTTACGTTCTGAACTCCTATGGCTATTAGGATCGAAGAACCGTTAATGTGAAGTCTCTCTAACAAAAAGTTGAGAAATTATGATCTTTTGACCACTTTTATAAAATAAATTGAAAAAAATGAAGACATTTCTAGATCTCTTATTATAAAAATGAAGATTTCTTGTATAAATGATATAAAACTAAAAAGAAATTGCAACCAACCTACAAAGCCAATTCTAATCTTTTAGTACATTATTATAAAGTAGAAATTTTGTTCAAAGTTTATAGCCCTGAATAACTATATAAATAACAAATTGAATGGGCTATCCAATCCAACCATCCAAATAATTATGCCAAAGACTTGCAATGGCCTCCTATTGACTACAAGTCAATGTGAATCCTCCATTAATTCTACCAAAATTCAACAATGAGATTTAGTCCAAAAACACAAAGAAGTTCAAAAATGGCTAGAGTCAATAATGGGGTCCTCATCCAAAAGAACAATTAAGAAAATTGGGCCCAACAAATGGCAACTTGGTCTTGAAATAAATTTGACATGACATTGTTATTGCACTTCATTTCTTTCACATTTATTAGTGTAGACTAAGAGCTTTTTCATTCAATGATGTGGGCCTAATCTTTTTCCAATAATATGCATGAATTATTCTTCCCTTGTGGGGCATCCTTTTTGACAGAGAAGTTTACGCTCTTAGTCTTCATCCTCCACAAAACTAAAAATTTACCAGATTTTGTCAGATTCAAATCGGACACTTAAAGCTATTATAAAGTTACTAAAACATCTGGAGATAGCGTTAGTTCACATGCATTATTCACATCTTAAGGGTGTCCAAGTGGTTTGGACTTAAGACTTCCATATTGGAGGTCTTAAGTTCGAAATCTCTTACAAGCGAAAGCAAGGGGTTTGCATGCCTTCTGGATCGAGCTCATCGCACCGGACTTGCCTAGTGCGGGTTACCTCTCCTATATAGTTTGCGAGCTATTGCATAGGAGCGGAGTTTTTACCCTGTGCGTTACGTTGGTAGGGCTGCGGGTTTCCCTTGTCATAAAAAAACCACTCATCTTACTTGATAAGCTCTCAATATTATGAAATAGTTATTCCAATATTTTATCGAGAGAAATGTAATTACACAATGCAAATTCATAGAAAGTATCACAACTGTTAAATCAAATATTTTAAATATCAAGAACTATGCTAGTTAGACATGCTCAATATATCATCAACTGCTAGATAGACATGTTGGATATCAATTACTGCTAATTAAAAGCATCACGATCGAAATAATATAAATATACACTGCTAAGGCTCCTGTGGTCAATAATGGATACTTTAAAATAGCAATCTAGTTCATACTTATCTAGTATATGAATGAGATTTTTTTTTAATTTGTCCATTTTAGCAAATTAACAGAGATTGTTATTTTTCACACTATTATCAGTTATTATTAAATAACTGTACTATAAAATAGTACTACTCAAACTTAGATTTTTAAAGCATAATGAATAAAGATAATTATTTAGTAAAATTTTAAGAAGAAAATCAAGTCAATAAGAATCAAACAAAACAAAGGGAGTAATTGGGTCAAACAAATAGATGAAACTATATAATTATACCAAATTTTATTCATATTCATAAGCGAATTATTTTCAACTGAAATAAATACTTAGATATTTTAAGAAAACAGAAAATCAAAGGAAAAAGTAGAATTTTATACCCCTCGAGTGTTTATATCAAATTAACAGATACATGACATACATTTTTACATATCTTTTACCGCATTATCATATTTAAATAATATTANTAAATCATATTAACTTTAAAATTTTCATCTACTATATTGTTTCTCAATAAATAAATAATAATAGGACTATTGAATTCATATTCCTTCATCCTTTGTATAACAATTTTAACAAAGAGGGAGAACATTTATTGGTAACAATCAATCCAAAACATGATGATTTATGTGTCTAAATATAAATAATGACATTAAAACACTGTCACAATTTAAAATTTTAATCCACTTTCAACCCTAAATATCTAAAATAGAAATGTTTTGCACAAATCAAATGAATATTTTAAAAATATGTTGTTCGTAAATTAATATTTTATGGTTCGGTAAATTCTATAGGATTTGTTTTTATCAATATATCAATAAAATAAAAATGTTTTGCACAAATCAAATGAATATTTTTAAAATATGTTATACGTTATTCGTAAATTAATATTTTATGATTCAGTAAATTCTATAGGAATTGTTTTTATCAATATATCAATTTTTTGCCTATAAATATAATAAGAATACAAATATTATTATCCAAATAAATCCATAACTTAATAAAGCGATAGAATAATCTTGTTGAGTAGTTATCTAGAACTTAAACTCATTAAATTAAACTCACTTTTAAAAATGTATTCAAATATCTTGCAATACCTTCAAATTTAAAATAACTAATAATTGGTAAATTGTAAAAACGGTTTATAAATTTAAAAATAATGAAGAATAGTTATAAAGTTGAATATACTAATATGAATTTGAATAGATGGAATTATAAGATTCAATTTATAAGTATAATGGCTAATGCTTCTTCTATTGTTTGATTCCAGATTGTTGTCCTCAAAGTTTATTGATTGTTTAGAAATAAATTTATCTAAAAATATAATTTTTAATCTCATTATAAAAGTTATTTGTTTGACTAAGCAACCTACCATTAGAAAAAGGAAATTAGCGTCCAATA
Organism: Solanum stenotomum; assembly: GCF_019186545.1. NCBI lineage: Eukaryota > Viridiplantae > Streptophyta > Magnoliopsida > Solanales > Solanaceae > Solanum > Solanum stenotomum. The sequence goes on from NC_064293.1 coordinate 10,986,561, forward strand.
TATATGTAAAATCATTTCATGACAATCATAAATTCCAATAAAATAATTTACCATGCATAAAAACTTTCCTAATAAATAACACAAATTGTTGATAGATTATAATCAAATCAAATCATATTAAAGTCTGATTGGTAAGCAAATTGAGCACATATATATTTATTTAAGTGTTGCCTCCATGAATAATGTATAACCAATGAACGAACCAGACTGAAGAATGAACCAAAAAAAAAAAACCTCATGTTAAAGTCTTATTGGTAAGCAAATTGAGCACATATATATTTATTTAAGTGTTGCCTCCATGAATAATGTATAACCAATGAACGAACATAATTGAAGATTGAACAAAAAAAAAAAAAACTTGATTGAAGAATTGAAGAATAGGTGCAAAAGAATTTAGAGAATAAAATAAGAAGTTTGATGGAAAAATTATTTTATATCAAAAATAGTAGATTGAAATCCGGCTTTATCTAAAATAAAGTTAGTTGTTAATTCAAATTTTAAAAGATAAATCATAACTTCCTATTCAAATTCAAAATTCAAAAATTTAATAATATTTAGTTGAATACATTTTTTCCCTATTTAGTTGGATGCGTTTTTATTTTCTGTCTAGATTTAAGATTATTTAATGCATTTTTGAAACAACTACTTTTGTAACCATAGATTTTTGTATTACTTATTATTATTATTATTATTATTATTATTATTATAGAAAACAGATATTTCTAATTTTTAAAAAAAAGATTATATAGAAAATAATAGATTAAAATTCGGCTTTATCTAAAATAGAGTTAGTTTTTAATTCAAATTTTAAAAGATGAATAGTAACTTCCCATTCAAATCTAAAATTCAAAAATTTAATAATATTTAGTTGAATACAAATTTTCCCTATNTCTAATTTAAAAAAAAAAATTATATAGAAAATAATAAATTAAAATTCGACTTTATCTAAAATAGAGTTAGTTTTTAATTCAAATTTTAAAAGATGAATCGTAACTTCCCATTCAAATCTAAAATTCAAAAATTTAATAATATTTAGTTGAATACATATTTTCCCTATTTAGTTGGATGCCTTTTTTTTTTTTTCTAAAATTAAGATTAATGCATTTTTGAAACTACAACTGTTGTAACCGTAGATTTTTGTATTATTATTTATTATTATTATTATTATTATTATTGTAGAAAACAGTTATTCTAATTTTTTTTAAAAATACGTTTGAAAAGTTTATAGATTGTTTAAACATTTTTAAATTTAAATTGAAAATAACTAACTAATACAAAACTAAATTATTTTAAAAACTAAAATTCACAAATTTTATGGTGATGACATGTGTCACTTTTTTCCTCTCCTATTATATATAGATAGAAGATAGATATATAGATAGATTCTAAAATTAAGATTAATGCATTTTTGAATCAACAACTGTTGTAACCGTAGATTTTTGTATTATTTATTTATTATTATTATTATTATTATTGTAGAAAACAGTTATTCTAATTTTTTTTTTAAATACGTTTGAAAAGTTTATAGATTGTTTAAACATTTTTAAATTTAAATTGAAAATAACTAACTAATACAAAACTAAATTATTTTAAAAACTAAAATTAACAAATTTTATGGTGATAACATGTGTCACTTTTTTCCTCTCCTAGTATATATAGATAGATTATCAGTTATTATTAAATAACTGTACTATAAAATAGTACTACTTAAACTTAGATTTTTAAAGGATAATGAATAAAGATAATTATTTAGTAAAATTTTAAGAAGAGAATCAAGTCAATAAGAGTCAAACAAAACGAAGGGAGTAATTGGGTCAAACAAATAGATGAAACTATATAATTATACCAAATTTTATTCATATTCATAAGCGAATTATTTTCAACTGAAATAAATACTTAGATATTTTAAGAAAACAGAAAATCAAAGGAAAAAGTAGAATTTTATACCCCTCGAGTGTTTATATCAAATTAACAGATACATGACATACATTTTTACATATCTTTTACCGCATTATCATATTTAAATAATATTATTAGTATATATTTTCACGTTATGAAATTACTTATAATAAAGTTGCATGATTTTATATCACCCAATATAAATAAATATTTACGAGCAGCTAATCATCACATGAAGCATGTGGAACTATAAGGTAGTTGGTAAACGTTGTCATAAGGTGTAATAAGTACGGTGACCACAAAGTCACAACTTACACGTTCGATCAAGAAATTTAAAACTGATATAATATTGAATGACTTATTTGAGTGCTCCAATTTAAAGACTAAGGGCGTCTACGTGGTTGGATGGATGAAATATCAAATTTATCGTTGATAGAGATCTCAAATTTGAATGTTGTAACATTTTAAATAAATCATGTACCTGAGTTGATAGATTGCATCTTGTTCAAAAAAAATATTGACGCCTTGTAAAATAACCAAGAGTTTGAGATACTCAGAACTGAAAGTATGAAACTAAATTCTAAGTTGTCAAGGACTTTATATACTGAAAAATAGAAATATAATTGATTAATTTACTATCGAGTTACTGATTAACCTATTAAGGGAAAACCTCAAATCGTTAAGTACGTACTGATAACCCAATATAAAAAAAATTCAAAATTGTTATCAAAATCGTTAAACCAACAACTCATTAGTAATTATATATAAACTAATAACTTTTTTTCGATTTGAAATATTGATTTTGGTTTGATTTTAGAACGCCCTAATTGATGCTAAATCTCTTTTTTTTTTTGGTTTTTCACCCGGTGTCTGGAGCCCACGTTAGAGCTCCGACTAAATTCGAATCGCGCACTGCAGGGCCCATTTGGGGGTGACGCTCCCTACAGGTTAAGGGTGAAGCACTCCCACCAATGCACCACAACCCACGTTGGTGCTCAATCTCTTTAATATGACTTAGAAATCCTAACCTCTTAAACTAATTTTGGAGTTAGTTAACTCGAGATTCATTTCTTTACCTATACAATACCATATTATTTTGATGGTAACAAAATATGAAAGAATGAAAATATATACTCTTCTTCATCTCCTCAAACCCTTTTACCAAAAAATAATAAAGATATGAACATGTATATATTCAATCTCAAGTTTCAGCCCAAAATAGCCTCGTAAATCAAAGAAGGAAGAAAATTACTAATATTACAGTACTAATTATTTAATTAACAATTTTACAAAGATGATATCAAAACTACTGTTCTTTTCCAGGACCAGTAATTATGGACGAGATGGCCGCGGCCAGAGCGGCAGTGAAATTGGGATCAGCCGTGATGGCAGCAGTGGCGGCCGTGAGCGTGTCGGAAAATGATCGGTGGTTTTGAACATGTTGTAATTGTTGAGGTTGATGAATGTCTTGAGAAATTTGTAGGCCTGAAAACTTTGATTGGTTATGTAAAACCTGAGGCATTGGTGGTGGTGGTGGTGGCATTGATGTAATAAAGTTCGGATGTTGAGGGCTTGATTGGAAAGGAATTTGAAATTGAGAAATTGGAGTACTTCTTTGATTATAAGTCAATGAGTTTTGGTTTTGAGTTAGGTCCAATGTTATAGTGGGAAATGGAGCTGATGCTGAAATAGTCGCCATACTTGACGAACATGGAAGCATAGTCCTTGCTAGGAAATTCGGATTCATTAACGTCCCATCTGCACTTGACATCGAACCTGATAGCAACATATTTGTTGCAGCTGATGTAGTTGATGCCATGGCCATCGCTGCTGGTGGTAGGGGGTGGTTGTGTGTACCTTCATAAGTTGTATTCAAAATTGTCCGATCCTCAGCACACCTTTGAACCTTAAGAATACAAAGAATGCAACTTTTTAGATTATATATGTATACCAAGTTAGTTATCAATCAGGCTTGATATGAACATCATTAATTACTAGTTACCTGTTTGCGCACGGGGCAACCAACAGCCATGGTGCACCGATAATAAGCTCGGGGACATGGATTGCCTTTCGCCATTTTTTGCCCGTACTTTCTCCATTGGCATCCATCACTAATCTGTAATTAATATTGCAACTATTACATTAATTTTTGTTTCCAATAACATACATATGGAATATTGTAAAAATTCTTTATAGTGCTATTAGTAAAGTGATATATATACCATGGGAGCTTCTGATCGGGCACGAACGGAGACACGAGTTTTCCTCATGGTTGCATCTGTTGTTTGATCAATTGGCATTGAGGAATTCAATTTGGGGACCTTGTTAGGTACCCAACTTTCAGATAATTCTGGGCTTTCTTCTCTGCCGGCCTTATTATGCCTTGTAACTTGTGTATCGTTTCGAGGTGATTTAGAAACTGTTCTTTCTTCTGATGAAGAATGGGAATTATGAGATAGATCGTTACCACTTGGACCTAATTCCAAGAATCTTCTTGGAACTATGTTTTCTTGATCAAACTTTGCTTCCACAATCTGCTGTTGAGTTGTTGAAATCTGCTGTTGTTGCATGAGTGTAGCAAGATGCATCTGAAGTGCAGTATAATTGTTGGTGACTTGGGTAAGCATCCCTCTCAAACGTTGATTTTCGGCGTTCATCCTTCTCAATTCAACTTGTAGTTGTGCTAACTGTTTTAATTTATTATTAAGAGAAACTGAAATTAGATATATATTTAATAAATTCAATAAGAAATTAAATGAATTGAAGCCATAATTTAATTTATAGTCCAGTCCTTTACCTCATTTTTGGCTCTTTCTTCTTCTAGTATTATCTCCGACGAAATCCCATCATCTACCGTTGATTGATCACTTGCAGTCACAAGCTGCAAACCAGTCTATATATAATATATATAGCCATACATTAGGAACAATTTTAATTAGTTTACAAGCTGTGAAGTACAAAGATTAATGATAAATGGACCCTTGTATCCATTTATCATCTGAACTCATCGAAACAACATTTTACTGACATTTGATGGGTTCAGAAGTTCATATGGCAAAGGAAGAGTCCATAATATAAATACAAGATTCATCAAAGATTAAATGACTGTGGTTTACTTACATTTACGATGAATTCAGATGGCGTAGTAATAGTAGTAGTATTCGAATCTTCCTTCTTTATAGGCTTTCTGTTATGATGAGAGAAGAAATCAACTTCTTTTTTGTCATGATGATCAGCTACTAATTGCTCTTCTCTACGGTTCATCATATGATTAAACCCGAAAAATGGCTTATTCTCAAGTGTAAGTCCCCATCCTTTATCCATAAGAAACCAATTAATTATGAAACAATATGGAAGAGAGAAAAAAAAGATGATTGTGAAGACTTTTTTTTTTTTGAGAGATGAAATGGAAAGAGGTATATAAAAGGTTGAGATGAAGACTAAAAAAAAAGTGTGGTCAAAGAGCAGATTTTGATAAAATAATAACGTAAGGTGGTGCGTCAAGGGTGGGGGGCAAGTGGGACCAAGTATAAAAAATTGTCAAGACTGAGATTGACTTGTTCGCATTAAAGTAAAGAGAAAGAAGAAGAAGATGAAGCCCACCGGCCCGACTAGTAAGGCGTGATGAAAATGAAAAGGTAGCTAGTAGTGACAACAAAGTCAACTAGTTTTAAGCACAAATTTCTCACCTCACTTACGACTTGGTTATAACCTAATTCATCCACCCGTTTCAATTTATATAAATTAGTTTAAATTCATATAAAATTTTAGAAGGAAATAATGATTTTTCAAATTTATAGTCTGAAATAAATATCCCAAAAAAATTACCACTCCACCCACACCCCATCCCAAAGAAAATTAACATAATTTTCAATTTTTTCATTAAAATTTGAAAAATTAAAAAAATTACCACCCCACCCCTCCACACCCCATCCAAAAAAAAAAATTAACAAAATTTTAATTTTTTCATTAAAATTTTAAAAAAATTATCAGCCCCCCCCCCCCACACCCCCTACCACCCCCTCACACCCCATCCCAAAAAAAAANTTAAAAAAATTTTACCAACCCACCCCCTATTACCCCCCATCCCCGTATCCCAAAAAAAATGTAAAAAAAAGTTTCATTTTTTATAGATTTTTTTTTTTTAAAAAAAAGACTTTCTTACTACCCCACCCTTTATCACTTTTTTTGTTTGTTTGTGTGAATGCATATCTTTTACCTATTTTATCTATTTAGTTACCCACTTTAAATGGGTAATATGAGTATTACTTGTGTTTACCCATTTTTAAATGAGTTGGATACCCAACCTATTTAAAATGGGTAAATATGAGCGGATACCCATATTAATTACCCATTCTGCCACCCCTAACTATAAATTATTTCATTAGTAATAAAATGAACATTTTAAAGATAAATTGTATTTTTTTGTTTGGAAACTCCATGATAAACCTCAACTGTGACAACCTCTGCCACAATCTTTGTCCTTCAGGTGGGCACTCTGTAGTGAGCCACTATGTGCGCACTCCCCACTGTATAATAGACTGCAAACAACACAGTGGATGTAAACCACACTAAGTAGGACATATGCGACAGACTCGACTCAGAGTGCATTGAGGGGATCATCCATGTGGATGACCACCCTCCAAACTAATTGAGTCGCTCCGAAAGACTAAATATAAAAATATGCAGAGACGACTCAATCCCTTTAAAACTGAGACATTTGCCTTAGGCCCCAAAATTTGAAGGGCCCAATTTTTTTTAGTAATAATAAAATTATTATAAGCATTTTTAACAAAAAGTTATACTATATTTTTTAATTTATTTGTCCTTTTTTAGTTTGTTTCAAAATATTAAATATTATTTTTTCTTTTTTGTCAATTTTCAATTTTACTTCCACATGATATATTTAAGACCAAAAGATTAAAAAATATTTCGGTATATATATATATCTTTTAGTTTAAGGCCATACAAAAAATAAAGTTTTTTTTTATTAAAACGAAAGAAACAACTTTGCAACTTATAAACAAAAAATAATTAAAACTTAGACCTCCAATTTATTTTTGGCTTTAGGCCAATAATTAGCTTGAACAGCCAAAAATATGGCATTCTTTTTGGACGGACTACCAAAAAATGAATTACATAAATTGGAAAAAAAATATTACTATATAAATTTTATTATATTATTATTTGTTTTTAATACGGTATCCATTTATTTTTTGTTACGGGACATTTAACATAATCGAATGCAAAGTTTTTATATTTAAAAATAAAAGTGAACACGTTGAAATCTATTTTTAGTTTTGGAATAATTTGGTTTGGAGGGTTTGTGGAGTTATAAGGAACACATGTTCCTACAATACTGGTAGGAAACTTCCCGAGGAGCCACGGTTTCTACACAGCCAACAAAAGAGCAGTACACCAATCACGTTAGAGGGGACCATTTGTTGACTCTTTTGCTGTATTAGGATGATGCTCTAAAATAAAATTTTTATAAATACTCTGTTCTAATTCGTGTGAAACTTTTATATTTAGTCTATAATAATTGCTTATATTTAGGAATAATCTAATGTTAAAATGTTCATTCTAGTTTTAGTGACACTTTTATATTTAGTCTATAATAATTTCTTATATTTAGAAATAATCTAATGTTAAAATGTTCATTCTAGTTTTAGTGACAATTTTATATTTAGTCTATAATAATTTCTTATATTTAGGAATAATCTAATGTTAAAATGTTCATTCTAATTTCAGTGAGGTAATTTTTAACTACACATATACTTAATATTACTCTTTCTAGCTTATATTTAGTGAATTACTGAGATATGAGATACCTCTTTAACAAATCTATTTAATGACATAAATTAAATACTCCCTCCGTCTATTTTTATTTGTCATATTACACTTTTCGAAAGTCAATTTGACTAATTTTTAAAGTTAAATTAGATTACATTAATTCCATATTTTAAACAAAAAAATTAGATATTAAAAAACTATACGAAAAGTACTATAAATTACAATTTTTTGCATAACAATATGATGAAAAAATACATCACAAAATGTTAGTCAAAGTTTTTATAGTTTGACTCTAAAAAGAAAACTATGACAATTAAAAATGGATGGAGGTAGTACTACTTTTCACTATTATCCTTTTAATTATTTTGAAATTATTATTCTTGAAGCTGAAAAGTAGTTAAGAAGCTGATCAATTAATGAAGGATAAATATATTTAAATCTTTTTTTAACAATTCTCTTGAATTTTGAATAATTCAATTATTTTGATTTTTGAAAAAATTCAAATAATTCACTTAATATGAATTAAAGAGAGTACTTTTTTATATCACAATTTTTTTAAAATTTTCTTTTTCTTTTTTTGAATTTTGTACACAATCAAACACTATCACATAAATAATATTTTCTAAAAGGTAATTCAAAAATCATCTTAAAGTTAACTCTTCGACACCCGAAGCAAACAATCACAAATATGTTAAACTAGTAAAATTATCCGCGCCTTGCGCGGGAATTTGATATTACAGAGTTTATAAAATAATACTTAACCTATTGGTCATTAAAACTAAGACAATGTATTATCTTACAACCTATCAGTCATTAAAACTAAAATACTATATTATCTTACATACAAGATTACATAGTAGCGAACATTAATAATGTAAAGGAAAATGATAATTATAACATCTTATCATTTATCTTCAATCAATCATCTTTAATTTGATTTTATAATTTATCCTTTTGCTTCCAGAAAGTGTTACTATTTGATTTTTTTGGGGAATCAAATGAACATCAACCTGGGGTATAATTGTTGGTGAAGGGATAAATAATAAATTTTAAAAGGCTGAAAAAGGTGAACAAATATTCTTATCAGCCCTTCTTTTTGCTTTACATATATCATTTTAAAGTTCTCATTTAAATGTATCATAAATAATTATTAAAATGAAAAATTAAAGGGAGAATATATCATATTGGACAACAATTGAACTTATTATATATACTTGAAAAGGAAACATATTACACAAAACCATTCAGTTTGTTTGAGTGTTTTTTTTTAAATCAACATCCCAGAGTGATAGAGTTCAATTTGAAACTACACTTCTATTCCAATCGGAGTGTAGAGAAACACATTTATTACTTCAAGAAAAGTATTTACAACTTGCAGTAAACTTGAGAATCTATCCATACTTCATATTGAATATGAACAATTACTTTATTATGTAATTATCTATGTCTTTGTGCAGAAGAAGAAGTTTAGAATTTTCGTTGTTTGAAAATGAGAGGAAATCTCTCTATTTATAGACAACAAATGGTAGTGTGAAACAAATGCTTATTGTGCCTTCTCGGAAATGTCACAAACTCTTTGAAAAAGTTACAATCCTTCGGAAAGGTCACAACCTTTCATAAAAGTTGCAACTCTTCATAAAAGTCACAACTTTTCATAAAAGTCGCAATTCTTCGTAAAAGTCATAACTTTTCATGAAAGGGAAAGGCTAATTTTGGAAATAAATAAATTAAAAAGGAATCCTGGTTTGTGGTGGCGTCACGTAGGCAGACCTATGGTTTTCTTTTATATATATATATATATGAAAGGCGAATTTTGGAAATAAATAAATTAAAAAGGAATCCTGGTTTGTGGTGGCGTCACGTAGGCAAACCTATGGTTCTCTTTATATATATATATAAGAGATTGCTACTATTAATATGAGAAAATAACAAAAAAATATCCCTTATACTCGGGATACTTTAAAAACAATCGTGAAATATCACATGTTTTGATCATTTAACTTTGTTAAAAGTGGAGTAATATTTTTTTTCAAGATTAAAATTTTAATAAATTTTCGTTGTTAAATTTATTGTGAATTTTTTTTTTTTAAAAAGAAGGATTTTAAAGAAAATTCACAGGTAAAGGTGCAATTTTTGCTAGTTTTGGTCGTCTGTTTTAAGTCTCTGATTAATTTTATCAGATAAACATTTTTTTTAATAATTCCCATTTAATTTAGATGTCAAAGTTTATTAAATATTTAGTAAAATCATAAAATATTCACTTTTGACAAATGGGGCTAAAACTGCCAGTAGTAAAAAAAGGCAATATTTTAAAACTAACCTACCCACGAACATTTTACATCAAGTCTATGCATGGCCTATTATTTTCCTCCACTCTTTAATTATAGTGGTACCACTGTGTGGGGCTGACTGTAGCCTAACAATCATTGACCATATTTTGGATGTAAATCAAATAAATTTAATTATAATATAGAATTTTATACTCTCAGTGTATTTTAAATCATTATTCTACATTTATCATACGTAGGGGTATACATAATTTAACCGAAAATCGAACCAAATCGCAAACTGAGTCAAATCAGAAAAAAAAACTCGACTAGTGATTGGTTTGGTGTTGAAAAAAAAACCCAACTATATTTGGGTTGGTTTGGTTTTAACTAAAATAAACCAACCCGACATTATATATAAAATTTTAAAATTTTTATTTTATACATAGAAATATTTACTTTGATATAATTTTTAAATATTTCTTATACTTTTTCATAGTTTTTATCTTTTAATATATTATTTCAAGTTTGAAACTTAGAATTTTGAATGGTTCCATAAAGATATAGATGTTGGTAATTATTATAAAACTTAAATCAAAATAAAATTAATACTAATGCAAAAAGAAAATCAATTTAACACTAAGAATGAAAATAATATTGAATATTTGTTTTTTGGTTTTACATTGGTTTAGATAATTAAAGTACATAATCTAATTTTATTTCCTTTAATCTTTAGTCATGTAACTAATACTTATTAAACTTATTTTAGCATGATTTAGTACTTTTAAATTATGATCATTTTCATTATGACTTGTTAATTTGCAATATTTGTTTTATGCGATTTCATTATTATTATTTTTTTTGAATATTTTAGTGTCAGTAATCATATCATTGTTTGTGTTGTATTCTTAAGAAGCACCTTAGATAGTTGTATTTTGGTAGGACTGAAGAAATATTTGAAGTACAAGTAAATTATATGTTTGTATGAATACTTTAGCGGAAAAACCCAAAACCCCCGAAAAAATCCGAAAAAACCCGAGGTTGAAAAACCCGAGTTTTATTGGTTTGGTTTGGTTCATAGATTAAAAAGTCCGACACAAATGGTTTGGTTTGATATTTGAAAAACCCGAACCAATCCGACCATGTACACCCTAATCATACACAGTTATGTTAATCAAACTTGTTTAGTTTAAACATTTGTGAAAAGCTTTTTAAGTATTAGTATACCACTTTTAAATTTAGATACTATAATTTCTTTCAAATATAACTTTTTTTTAAAAAAAAAAACATTAATTTATTGAGGAAAATTCAAAAGGAAACGTTTTGATTAAAGAAGATGAAGTGCTTTCTTCATTAAGTCATTAGTCTTAACTCTTAACTCTTCATGGAAAAAATGTACCCAAACAGCTAATAGCCGATAGAAAAAAACATTAATTTGTTGGTCAACTTTCTTTTTTCTATTTTCACATGATATAACACCCACTTTGTCTTTCCATTAACATAGGAGATTTGGTTTTCTGATTCAGCTTATTTTATTCAGATTTAAACTTATCTACAAGTTGATATATGAAAGTTGAAAAGATATAATACATTAATAAAAATATTTGCCAACATAATACATCAAGTAAACACTCTTGTTAGTTGAAGAGGCGGACACCTCAATTTGTCTTCATTGTGTCAGTTGAACGCTCTAACTTACAAAATGATCATCTAGAAATATCTAAAATTTATGTGTCATGTCAACTAGACACCTCAATTTGTCTCCACCATATAAGTCAAACACTCCAACTTACAAAATGATCATTTAGACACCCTCAAAATTTGTCATATTTTTATCGGGTGTGTACGAGACAGAGTGGAATGAGTTGAAGTACTTAATCACTAGTTAACACAAAGTTAAAATATCTAAATATACACTTTTAAAATTAAAGTGATTACTTGCAAACTTAGTCAATATTTAAATATTTATGTATTGTGCCATCAAAAATTAGTAATCTAGCCTTTTTAGCCTCACAGATTATGCAATACCAAATGTACTCCATCTTATGCTACCAAAGTAAATTGTTGGAAATCTTTTGAGATATAAAACTTGTTTTTCCAACAAATCAAACCCTTACTTATCAATAACTAAATATGCCCAATATTTAAGCTAAATAATTATTTATATTATAATATATGGAGTACTATCCAATAATTCATGTCTTCTACAAGAGTCGATATCGAGGCATCTTGATCAGACTCTTTCATTGGTTCAGAAGTCCAAATAAAATGTAAATATATTTCTCAATTTTCAAAGATCAAATAGAAAAGGAGGAAATGAAGACTAAAGTAACCATCAACAGTGGATGATGTTATTTCTCTCTTAATCAAAGATTTCAAATTCGAGTCCTAGATATGAGAAAGTCATTAGTAGGGAACACCCCCCCAATCCTCGAATGGGGCCCTATAAGATGTAAATCTGAAATAGTTGAACTCTAATGCATGAATCAGATATCGAATTAGAAAAAAAAAAGACTAAAGTAAGGACAACAATAAAGGTTTCTCATTTATTAAAGGGCTCCTCCCATGCAAATTGCAGTGTCAATGTCAAATATGTATGACGCTCCAAAATTAAACTCATTTTCCACCAGACCATATTTCTTGGTCTCACTTTGCAACTGCCACCCTAGCTATACTTTTAATAAAATAAAAATAGTAAAATACCACTTCATATAGTCCGCTATGCAAAGTAATCAAATAAACCTTCCCCACCCCAAAAGAAAAAAAAAAAAGACCTAGAGCAAGAAAGAGAAAATTTAAGAGGACTTAGTAGGCGTTTGGACAAGAGTTAGTTGAGATTCGAAGAGACTTGATAAATAATATTTAAAAATTGTTTTTGGAGTATGAAATTAAAAAAATTAGGCAATTTGATTTTATTAAAAAGCTCTCATGCGTTAAGAAGATAATCAGTTGTGAAATGTCATTTATAAAACTTTTTTTCACTATTTTTATTAGATATAATTTTCCTTGTTTCTAAAATAACTTATTTTCAAATATTTTGACCGACTAAACTTAGAAAAATTTGAAAACATTTTCGAAACAAAATTAAACATACCCTACGATGGACAATAGGGAGGTTGATCAAGACAAACGGAGAGTTGACTAAGATCCCATTGACCATAGAATTACCAGTCCCCACGTGGCTTACACATTGACGTAGAAAATAGCTGCATATTGTTAGGTTTTAGTTGGACCATTCAAAAGAATAAAAAAAAAAAAAAAAAATAGGGCAGCCATGCATGACATTAATGAGTTCTTGTGATTGATTTTTTTTTTTATTTCTCATTCGATGTTTGGGATCCATACTGAAATCACGATTAAATTTGAAGCGCTCATATTATAAGGCTCACTTAGAGGTGACACTCTCAATAAGATTTTCTTTATATTCAAAACTCAAATCAATATCTCTAATTAAGGGTGGAGCAGTCTCACTGCTCCACAACCCATGTTATCTTGTGATGGAATATTATTATGACATTTCACACGGTTCTCTTGTGTACTCCTAGAGAACAAAGATAAAAGGATTTTGGCATCTTTGGCTTCTTCCTTTGAAGACTACAATAAGTTAGCAGACAAATAATATTACTTATTTGATTTATCTACAATTGTCAAAAAAAAAAAAGCACTTGTCTTTTGTCTACTTTTTGTTCATTGTGGTCCAAATATTCTTTGAGATTTACAATTCGACGGATGACACTTATCCATATATATAATAAAAAAATATTTACATTAAACAACATTAGTTGATTTATGGTCAAGTAAAAATTGAACATATTAATTAATCATTATTAAATGATAAATTGTATAAAAAACATAATTTATTAATTTGTTTGGTGTAAATACCAATCACAAAATATATATATGTGCATGCTTCACTTGTTGAACCTATGGCAAAGGGGTTCCCCAATGATATCTTGTTGAGCTGAGTCTGAATTGCAGACATCTTTATATATAACATCGTTACCACATCAAGCTCTAATACTCCTACAGTCTTATGCATGTTTGGAAAAGGCAACCACAAAATAAATGTGCACGATAAGGTAATAGTGGAAGAAAATTCAGGTTAAAACTTTCCCTTCTATTTGAACCAATTAGAGAAGACAAAATAATGCAAAAAAAAACTGTTTGGGAAAGCAAACAAATCAACCAAGCAAGCAAAGTAAATCAACACATGAGACGCCAAATTTAACGTGAAAAACCTCTTGGGTGTGAAGAGTAAAAACCACAGGGTCAAAGCTCCACTAAAATCAACAAGAGTTACAAAAGTGTTCTCCAAAATGGCCACCAACAAAGTGTCATACAATGAGCAACACAACTACAAAATAACACCAAAAACTAGAGAAATAAAAGGAGCAACAACACCAAAACGCAGCTACTGTTCACAAGCAAAAATCTGGAGCTACAGAACTCCAAATCATCCTCTCTCAGCGGAAATCGTGATTTGAAATTAACTGCTAGGGCTTGTGCGAAAATCTGCACTCTCTCACTATTCTTTCTATATGGCTGGTGATATTTTTCTTGTAACATTGGGCTAAAGTGGGTTAGTTAAATTTGGGCTTAAATTAATCTACAAAGGAAAGGAAGNTAATAGCGGAAGAAAATTCAAGTCAAAATTTTCCCTTCTATTTGAACCAAGAGAAGACAAAATAATGCAAGAAAACACTGTTTAGGGAAGCAAACAAATCAACCAAGCAAGCAAAGTAAATCAACACATGAGACGCCAAATTTAACGTGGAAAACCTCTTGGGTGTGAAGAGTAAAAACCACAAGGCCAAAGCTCCACTAAAATCAACAAAAGTTACAAAAGTGTTCTCCAAAATGGCCACCAACAAAGTGTACGTCATACAATGAGCAACACAATTACAAGATAACACCAAAAACTAGAGAAATAAAAGGAGCAACAACACCAAAACGCAGCTACTATTCACAAGCAAAAATCTGGTGCTACAGGACTCCAAATCATCCTCTCTCAGCGGGAATCGTGATTTGAAATTGACTGCTAGGACTTGTGCGTAAATCTGCACTCTCTCACTATTCTTTCTATATGGCTGGTGATATTTTTCTTGTAATATTGGGCTTATGGGCAAAAGTGAATTAGTTAAATTTGGGCTTAAATTAATCTACAAAGGAAAGGAAGCTTGTCCTTTTATTTATCCACATAGGAATAGAAAGGAAAAAACCCAACATACTTCTACCCACATCACCCTTTCAGTGACGATCATGTTTTGAGAACTTAACTTGCTCATTTGACACTTGAAGTGACTCTACCCACAAGGGGCATGCACTACCATCTCAACAGGTTGATTATGAAGGATCTCAACAAGTTTTATTAGTCTCTCATAAAAATGTTTCTCAGGTCTATTCGCTACTAATTCAAAGCAAAAGATCACGTACAAATAAACATAAAATAGAGTAAATACACCTAATATATTATCCGTATAAGATAATCCCTTATTATTATTTATAAAAATAATGAATGAAATACTTTGAATATTTCAGTAGATTTTCTGGATTTGCTGCCTCTGTATGTACTCCAAGAGAAAAAAAAAAGGGGGGGATTTTTTATTCGAATTCTTACTTTTCAACACTACAAGTTATGACTTATGCATATGGTTCCCTTTTTAATGAAGGCACTAACAAATGAGCAGCAAAACTTAGTTTATTCTTTGTGTTGAGTCGTGATATATCCTTACTTTATAAACTGAAGTACGTCTTCAAGTTGAGGAGAACTCGAAGACTTGGAACACATACCTTGGGAACTCATTGAGTTTAGTAAAATTGAGAGTAAATTTTGTAAAGGTATATGTCGTGATTTTTACATTTTTTTTAATAGGGTGTTTCCACTTAAAATAATGTATTTTTAATTTACTGCTTTTATTGATGTGTTGAAATCAGTGGCCGAGTCAGAAATTTCATGAAGAGGGTCCAAAAATTAAACAACAAAAGCTCTTTTTTAAAAGGGAAAATAATTGTTCCAAGTGAGATTTGAACACACGAGCACTGACTCATTAAAAATGTCTAAACACACATTCAAGACATCTCAAACCACTAGGCCATAACAACCTATTATGTCAAGGGTGTCCAAAATATGTTCTTTAATCACTTCGTGTGTCATTTTACTTGTATATGCTGTATTTTTTTCCGACAAAGGGTGTCCAATTGGACACCCTGGCATACATGTGCCTACACCACTGGTTGAAACATGTTACACAATCCGTTTGACTTTAGACCATCTCCAACTCATCTCTATTTTACTCTCCATTCCCTATATTTGGAGAGTAAAATAGAGAATGGGTTCTTCAATTATAGAGAGTTGAATAGTAGTTCTCCAAATTTGGAGAACTACTATTCACCTCTCTATTTTACTTTTTGATTATTATAATATTATTTCTATTATATTACTAATTGAGTCTTTATCATTTGTAATTATTTTCTAATGTAAAAATATATTATTAATAAGTTACTACTTCCGCCCAAATTAATAATTTTTTTATTTTAAAAAGAAATGGTCAATTTAAATATGTAATTTAAAGTTATTTTAATATTATTTATATTATATAAGATTATTAATTAAGTCTCTAATATTTGTAATTATTTTCTAAGTAATATAATATCTAAAACATATTATTGTTAAGTATACTACTTCCATCCCGAATTAACAATTTTTCTAATTTAATTTTTAATTTTTTTGTCATTTTAAATATGTAATTTAGATTATAATTATTTTTCATTATGAAGTATGCACAAATTTTAGCTACACATAAAAAATAAGGACAACAAATATTTATTTTGAACTTCGTAATACATTAATAGAACATTTATGAGAGTAACATAATAGTCTTGAAAGTTGAGTATTTATGTAAAATTTATTTATAATACAATATTTATGATGCAATTATATTTCATCAATGATTTCACTTTTATTTGAATTGTTCGTTAATATGTATTATATATAATATTTATTGCAATTATGCTATTTAGAAATTTAGAATAAAATATAATTTTATATTAAATGAAGAATTTGAAAAAAATTAAAATTTTGTATTACATAAAGATTATAGAGTGATTATTTGCAAAAAAAAGAAATGATTTATATTATGAAGTAAGAAAATAAGAATGAAATAGAAATAATAATATAATATTAAGGAGAGAGAAAAAAATTATTTTTTAGAGAGTAAAATAGAGAATTGGGTTGAAGTTAGTTGTCTGAAAAAATGAAGAACTCTATATTTGGAGAGTAAAATAGATGATAGAGTTGGAGATGCCCTAGGCAAAAAAGTTAAGTCCAGTGACGGAATTTTAGAATGTGTATAATATCATCGATGAAATTCATGATTCTAGTAGTAAGCTGTTGACATATGACAAATCCTTATTAAAGTAGTAGATTTTTAAGAGCCAGCTATAAAATTCACTTGTTAGGTTTGTTCAATGAAGTTCAAAACTATTTCTCTACATTTACTTACAAACACTCTCACACATTAAACTTTTTTTCTTCAATTAGTATGTGAAGTCGAAACAAACCATCTTTCATTTTTTCTTCTTTCTAAAAGTTGTTGATTTCTAATATTCTATAAAAAAAAAATTCATTTCCAATTTGTCAGTTAGTTGAGTATCTTAGAGCTTGTTTGACATTGTTGTTGGGAATCCAGAAACACTTATTTTGAGATTTTTTTTTTTGAAAAAATAGGTGTTTGACAAACTTGTAAAACTGCTTTTAAAGAGAAGCAGAAGCAATTTTCTACTGTTGGAAAGAAACTAAAAATTTCTGCTTTTTAGAAAAAACAGAAGTAGAAGTAGAAAATTATTTTTTTCAAGACTAAATTGTCTCTTGTCTTTACTTATATATCTCTTATTAATTAATTAACAAATCACATATGTTTGGTTAAGTTCTATTTAATAATTATATTTTTTTTATATATATATTTTTTTTATTTTACGTATTATTTTACCGAATTTGAAAACAAAGAGAAGCTAACAGTAGCATTTTTGTAAGATTAGAAAAAAAAAAAACAATTAAAGATTTCAACCCTTCAAAAAATATATAATATTGATTGAAAATTTGAATATGGACAATTTAATTTAATAAAAATAAATTTAATTTAATTTCTTATAATAAATGTTTAAACTAGTTTTTCTCTATAAAATAATTTNGCATGATTACAGCTCAAAATACGTCAACCGGGCAAGTAAAAAATAGAGTGGCATACGATAAGAATTAATTTCAAATTGTCAATTAGGTAACAAGTTAAACCAGCAAGCATTAGTCCAAATGTAAGACAAAGAATCCAATAAAGATATCAACTAAAATCGAAATTATGGAGAAATTCAAGCAAGGAGATCTATATGTATATATTTTATGTAGAAGGACGGACAGTGAAGGCTTACCGATTTTGTTACATCAAGAAGGCGTAAATATATTAATCATATCTTATAAATAGTTTACACCAACGGTCATTGTCACAAGAGCAATATTGATAAACAAATAATGGTATAATCACAATGATCATTTGAAGTTAATTAAAATCTCTATCCAAATCTGCCAAAATCAGATTCAAGATGGAGGAAAATAAGCAAGAGGAACATTATGCAATTTCTTGCAATACTATTATTAATAACAACTCTCAACTCAATCACATATAGCTTGAACATCAAAATCATATTAAACCGTGACAAAATTATACTTAAATACATACACAAGATGGAGTTCTAACATAATATACTAACGAAAATATTGTTATTAACATAGAACAACAACCCACATGTATCAATATTTAAGTCTTAAAGGAAAGAGTTTATACCTAGGACAGATATGTCCTTATCGAAATACTTGTGGATTCGCCGAAGGTCACCTGCCGGAGCTGCTGTTCGCTGGCCAGAGCAGTATCTGCCAGAGTCGGAGCTTGCTGTTGCAGGTGGCTTCTGCAGCTGCTGGTTGCTCGGAGCTCTCGCCGGTCGGAGGTGCTGTTGGTTGCTGTTTTCTTGCCAGTGGAGCCTGTTGCTGTTGCTGGTCCTGCTCGCTGGTGGCTGCTGGACGGGAGAGGAGAAAGAGCGACGGGAGAGAGGAGGAAGAGAGGCGGAGAGGAGAAAGAGCGAAGGGATGAGAAAATAGAGGAGGCGGCTGTCTCTTCCTTGCCGACCGGCGATTCTCGCCGGAGGCGACGATCTGGAGAGATGGAGGGCGGTGGAGCGGCGCTGGTTCTTGAAGAGAGGAGGAAGAAGAGAGTTAGATTTAAGGTTGAGTTCTTTTTAGGTTAGAATAGGAAGGTTTTGAGGATCTAATCTTGACTGTTAATTTTAGAAGGGATGAGGGGCTAGGATTCGATCTAGGATTTAACTTAAAAGGATGGACGGTCAGAATTAAAAGCTGAAAATTAAAATTAGATTGAATTGAGGAGTTGAAATGGCTAGAATTGAAATGCATATTGCTAGAATTGCAAAGAGAATTTGAATTGGAGTGGCTAGGATTGCAAGGAATTAGAGTAAGATTGGCTAAAATTTAAATGATTTTGAGGAAACTTTAAGAAATGCTATTCAATNATAAGTACCCCCCAATCTATGTCCGAAATTCCAGAGACACACTTATACTATACTAAGGTCCTATTACCCCCCGAACTTATTTTATAAATAATTTTCTACCCCTTTTCAATCTACGTGCACTATCAACCAGATAGCTTGAAAAAATTGTCAATACACGCTGACCCAGAAGATAGTGCCACGTAGGCCGAAAAGGAGTAGAAAATTATTTATAAAATAAGTTCGGAGGGGGGGGGGGGGAGGTAATAGGACCTTAGTATAGTATAAGTGTGTTTCTGAGATTTCGGGCATAGATTGGGGGAGTACTTATGCATTTCCTCTTTAATTGGGTTTGGATTTGTTTTGATTTTAAATATTTGAAAAACTAATAGTATTTGATTTTGATTTTTTTCAAAAATAAAAAATAAAAACCAAAGAAATAATCAAAAAAGGACAAATATATCTTGAACTTTCAAAAAATGGTATGTATATACCCTCCGTTATATTTTGAGACTGTATATACCCTTGCCATCATATTTTTGGGTCATATATATCTTTACAGCAAACGGTGAAACATGTGGCAACATCTCAACAATTGACCAAATTTTATTTTATTTTTTGCTGAAAATTTAAAAACCCACTCACCCAACTATCTCTAAATTTATTTTACCCACGATCTGTATTAAAATAAAAACCTGACTCAATCTATAATATCTTTACAGTGCATTTCGAAGAAAATCACTTGATCCCATCATCATCTATTCCTCTTTTCCTATTCTCAATAGTCAGATCATGTGTTTCCATGGTGGAAATTTATTCGGCTGTAGAAACCAATTTCAAAATTTCAACAACTTTTGACAAAGATCAAACTATTGATTACAAATAGTTTTATCTTCACATCTCTTTTATAGTGATTGAACTATTGATAACAAATTGAAATTTCTGCTTTCCTCATACCTGCCGAGTAACACTACGTCCTGCAGTGATGCTCAATCGTTGCGGCCACTCAATGTTTATATGTATGATTCGGGGATGAAGTAAAATGTCAAAATTGGCTCGCATTACGCTGACGTCGAGACTCTGCCAGAATTTCTGCATTACATTGGGTTATGAAGACAATACATCATGTAGTATTGAATGCTAGCTTCGTTATTATACCAAGAAAATGAGACAAAGCAATAAGAGGTTGTTCGGGTTTTGAATTCAGATTAAGATGATGTGTTCTTTGTACCTGTATTGGGTTAGGTTTCTTCATGTTGTTAACAAAAAATTGCGAAAATTTATCAACTAGAAAACAAGAAATCGATCGAGAGGGGATAAAATTGGTTGTAGTGTATGACAGGGTGGCGACAACAACGATTCTGAAGAAGTTACTGGAGCTGGTGAGTGGGGACGATGTAGAAGGGATAAAATTGGATATCCGGGTGGGTTTAAAGAGAGGCGAATTCAGGATTTCAAGAAAACGGGTGCACCATTGCTTTAAAGATAAGATCAAAATATTTATAATAAGAATAACTAAGCAAGCAATATATAAAAATTACATTACCACAAAAAATATCATTAGTTATCAATTGTACTCGACTAGACTTCATATTTTGAAAATGATCTATAATAGCCTCATTACTTTCATTTTCAAATATCTTCCGCTCTATCTTACAAACTAAACAACCATTCAAAAATTCTTCACCAATGCTATTACGTAGATCATTTTTGATGAGCTTCATTGAGGAGAATGCTCTTTGCACACTTGCAGTAGCAACATGCAAAATCAAAGTCAACTTTACAAGCAAATAAA